>NC_133226.1:23922736-24254165 GCF_040436345.1 Pagrus major
ACACACAGACGTATACATGCTAACACACTCGCTGCACAGACAGCACAGGAGACACCTGCGCTAACGGTAAATGTGCCGTCGAAAGGCACCAGGTGGCACCTGAGGGAGACAGAGACAAGGGAGGCTGTGAAATATGAATGAAGAGAGATGGTGTGAAAAAAGAGGAGGGATGTGGGAGAGTGAGAGTGTAAAGGGAAAACCATACGACGACCTCTGATCCTTTAATGGCTGTCAGTCTTTTTCTGGTAGAAAAAGCTCTGCGCCATTTATACACTCTCCTTTTTTTAAGCGAACCCATTTGTTGCATCTTCCATCAACTGCAATATTCTCTCTTTCAATGTCAGTGCCCCCTCCATGCCCCTCGTGTCAGTCCTCTCTAGTATTTATTTCCTTCTCCATCCTCTCTTCATCGCTAAAAGACCATCGGAGGCATTGCAGAGCTTCTGTGTCTCATGAGAACGCGATCGATTTTCCTTCCATTCCTCCGCCTTTTTTCTCCCTTTTTCCGGACATCCGTAGTAGATATCTGCATTGTGTGTGTGTGTGTGTGTGGGTGCACATGCATGTACAGTATGTGAGTGATGTATTATGAAGTCCCAAAACGGCAGTCTCGGCTTTTAGAGCGCAGTAATAGCCAGTAGCGCTGTTCTATTTCTGTGCATTAAGGATAGAAATCCCAAATGAGATTGAACTCTAAAGGCCCTTATTCCAATTTTCCAGTTTGATACGTCCTCCCATAGTTTTACAACTTAATCCCTCAGTTAAAGGGGGTCTTGTAGTATTTATGGCAGTAATTATCCTGGAATGAGATGCAATAACATTTCTCTTAATAATTCACAGGGTCACCCTGGAAAGGAAGGGCCTCCTGGAGAGAAAGGACACTTGGTAAGTTTTATCTCTCGCTCCACTTCTCTCAGTGTTTGGAGCTTCGCATTTGTTCTTTTTCCAAATTTATTTCGGCTTCGCTACGTCTTTGTCCTACTTCAGACACATTTGCATAAAACCTTTTGCATTAATGGAGATAACAGTAGCGCTGCGGGTGCATGTGTGTACTGTAATTGCTTGTGTGCCGCAAACTCTCACCGAACATTTTATCTCCCCAGGGCCCCGCTGGCCCTCAAGGACCCATCGGTTATCCCGGGCCCCGAGGCGTGAAGGTGAGATGATTATCAACCACTAATAAATTCATTTGTGATATCATCAGCTAGTGTTACCCTGTAATTAATAACTGTTATGGGCTAATAGTTGCCCATTATCTTTGCTGAAATGCCTGTGGAAAGAAACGCTGTGTTATTATTTTCAAGGTTTGTCCGCCAACTAGTGTGAGTTTATAAAAAAAAAAGCTGTTCAACAAACTTAAAGACCTAATTTTCTGCTAAATTAAAGGAAGAAAAGCGTGGAATGCTAATATGGCCTCTGGTTTCCTCACAGAGGCATAAAAACAGGCTTCAACGCAAAGATTAAACAAGGAGAGTCCCCCTGTCAGACTTTACATCACCTCGCTCACATCAGGTGGCGCTGAGGTTAGTCACAGGGGCTGATAACGGCCTCCTCTCGTCCGCTGTCATCAGCAGCTGATAAAACCAAGACAAAAGAAAATCCCATCAAATAAAATCTTGGCAAGAAGCTGTGATTGATCCGATCGTTAAAGCTTCCGCCGAGAGAGGAGATCACACAGGCGGCTTGACTCCTGGCTAACAGGCACGGCTGAAAATCCAAAGTGTGCGCTCTTTCTGGGAAGACGAGGTGAAAGGTCGATAAAAAGTAGTTCAGAGGGGTTCAGATGTTTTTCACAGACAAATATAACATCTGAATGCATCCGTTATTTAACAAAAGAAGAACAACCAGCCACATTTTCTGACTTTGCAGCCTTATTTTAGGAAAGCGAATCATCACATTGGTGGAGATTTAGTCCAATATGAGCCATGTTTGTATGTAACGTCTGTCTCTTGTTGCATCACAGGGAGCCGACGGTGTACGAGGACTTAAAGGACACAAGGGTGAAAAGGTAAGAGAGCTCCGACTGTTGGCTGAGAAAAGTGGCCGTGTGAGAGGAAGAGACTTCAGAGAAACTGCAGCACTCGTAGGAATTATGGTGGTGACACTTGCTCTACGATGCTAATGATTATCTCAATGAAATCCTGTATTCTGACTTTTGCTGGCACAGAAGCAAAAAAAAAAGACGATCAAGAGTTTCTATGGCAACAGGGGATCTTGCCAAGACTCAACATCTGTGTGTGCTTGTCTTTGAGAGTGTGTCTGTCTGTGTGTGTGTGTGTGTGTGTGTGTGAATGCCTCACAAAGGGTTTCAGCATCTGTATTATGCCATTCGTTCACCTTCGTTACATCCTCACCTCTCTGTCTCCTTTATTCTCCTGCCAGGGAGAAGACGGCTTCCCCGGCTTCAAGGGAGACATGGGTATCAAGGGTGACAGGGTAAGTGTGTGTCAGTCACATCTTGAGAGCTGGAGTTTAGTTTAGTTTATTATGTGTATTATTTTTCTTTTGTCTTTTCATTTTTCATTATTACTATTTATTTATATTTTATTTTGTATTATTTACAGTAAGGGTACGTCATGAACGTTAATAAATGCAGTAATAAGCATTAACTAACAGTTTATTAACGGTTAACTAATTATCTAGTCATCATTTAATAATAATAAGGTATTCATGTGTACATACACATGTTAATTAAGGTACCAACTAATATTAGTAAACGGTTGATGAATATGTTAATGAACATTTATACCATGAGGTTCTCATTAAGAGATAAATATTAAAGGAGACCTATTTTTTTCCTTTCCATCAGTGTTTTATGTAGTTTTTAGTCCAAGTCTGCACCAGCAGAAGCTCCCCTCTCCCACAGAAAACACTGCCCCTGAAACGCCTCGTCAGAAGACCCGCCTTTAATTACGTGACTTTGTGACGTCACACTACGTCACCATGTCACATAATTGCATTATTTGTGCCTTGCGGCTAGTTTGGCACGTAAGAATTGATTTAGGACAGCTGCTGTGTTGTTGTAGGGCAACAGTGAGTCGGGCATGTGTGAGCTGACCAATCAGAGCAGCAGGGAGGGGCCTTAAAGAGACAGGAGCTAAAACAAAGCATGTACACCTGAACCTGAACGTGAGCCTAACATGACTCACTGAACAAATGTTAACAACATCTTGGCAAACGTTTACATAATATTTATAAAGTAATACCTTATTTTACATGAACACCATAAGTCAGTTATTATTAGATACATGCGTTAACTGTTACTTAAATGTTGGTTAATGCTTATTACTGCAAGAAATGCTAAATAATGCACCACTATTGTTTTACAATTTTTATTTTATAGTTTTTTTTGTTGAGGGTGACCTTTACTTGAACTCGGTGGGAGTACCAAACACTTCTGACATGTAAACCCCTTATGGTCTAAGCCTCTGCGAGTACTGTTGAATTGTGGGTAATGAGCAAACATTACATGTTGTTGAAAAGGACTTTGCTGCTGTTCCTTTGTTAGGCTGTTAGTGTGTGTTTACGCCAGCAGCTTCCTTTTTCAGCCCTCTGCCACTTTCTTCCGTCAGTCTGAACCTCGACAACTTTAGGAGGAAAGCTCGAGTTTGACAGGTGTACCCAGGAACAGCTTCCCCAAACTGCGTTAGGGATTTACAAAGTCAAGCAGCGAGAAAACAGTCTTTCACAGCGAGAAACATACTTCGCCCTAGCTCGTTCTTCAAACATCAAAACCTCCAGTCCCTGACCAGGCTAGCCGAGTACAGAAAGGAAGGAGAAATCAATGGCACTTTAAACCCCATCAAACTGGAGAGAGAGACATGGGGCTGCAGCCTGTTTTTCTCTGGAGATGCAGCAAATCCACATGAAAGCAAGGGGTTGAGGAGGCCCTCTGCTCTGGAGGAGACACACATGGACCAGAATCTAAATGACTCATTTTTAAGCATCCCTACGAAAAGTGCGTGTGTGTGTGAGCGCTCAATTTAAAGCGTTGCCTTTGATGAGCTTGCAAGTGTGAGTCAAGTACAGTTTGCTTGATGCCGTTTTATGTGTACTCCAGTGTGGGTGTGCGCGCTCGTTTCCCCTTCGCTCGCTTGTGCAACGCTGCAAAAGCCTTTAACTAGATACCTTTCACACACCGCTGGGTCTCCGCAGCAGCGACTGGTTGTCAGAGCGAGTTTGTACTCTGTCATTTAGTGTGTGTCCCGCTAGAAGTGGAGCGCACGTACAGAGGGAAGCAATAATAGGGTCGCTAACTGCTTTGAGGGGCAGGCAGAGAGGGAAAATAGCTTTACTTGATTCTTTAAACAACTTTACACTCACAACGGGCGACCTGAATACCTTGTTCGCTCGAGAAGAAAAATTATTTTTTTAAGCTGTGCTCATACCACAGATGTAAACGTGTGAGAATATGATGGTGTTGTACAGGAACGATCAATACGACAATATCGAAAATATTCAATATATTGGCCTCACGTGTTCCCATACTTCCATCTGAAATACTTCAGACTGTTGTAACTGTAGCATAAAATGTTGCGTTCATGAAGGAACTATTGCTTTTAGTAAGAAGCTGATTGAGAAAATAGGTGTTTCGAGGCCTTTAAAGGCGGAGTTTTCAATAATGTAACCAGTGGTATGCGTGATTGTCTGTAGAGGGCAGTGATACAAATGTGTAATGTATTCTTTCAACAGTTGGTGGCAGTAGAGCCCCCAGAAATGCACCAGCAATAGGCAGAAAAGAAGAAAAGTTAGTTAGCTAGCTGAGTGCATACATGATTACAACCAGGGCGCTCAAACTTTTTCCTTTTCGAGAGCCAAAAACTCAAACTTAACAGAACGCCACAGGCCGAAAGCAAACACCTATTGTATTGTTAAAATGCAAGATGGTACAAGAATACCAAGTTCTGTACTTGGCTGAATTCCTGTGCAGCATGAACAATGATTACTATTGTGATTCATTCAAATTAAAAACTAAATCGAACCGGATGACGGGGCCAACTTCGACCTAAGGGCCCCACTTTAGGCAGCCCTGAATAATTGAGGTGATTAAAATATGCAGCGCAAAGATAATTTATATTTTATATTTATGTTTTTCTAATTTATTTTAACATGTCTGTTAGGATACACGAGGGTACACGTGAGAAATGTAAACTACGTTATTAAGAAAACGCTCCATGGTAGCTGTATGTATAAAATATGTAAGTATTACGCTGAATATCGGACCAGGATCAGCTTACAAACTATTTGTGATGATAATGCTCGTGGACCCACCTTCAAGTGAGCGCAGAGGAAATGTCCACTTTCAGCAGTGAATGTAAAAAAACAGCCTTCCAGTACCATGACTCCACACAGTGACCCTCAACTGCTGGATAGCATGTGATATCTGTGACTTCCTGTGCTTCCAGGGAGAGCTCGGACCAGCTGGACCCAGAGGAGAGGACGGTCCCGAGGGACCAAAGGGTCGCTCAGGTCTCCCAGGAGATGCTGGTCCTCTTGGCCCTAACGGAGAGAAGGTAAGCTCCTTCTGCCAGTTTGGCTTCTACAACCACAACACTGATATCCCACAGAGAGGATATCCCCTCTGCCTAAATTGGATGTATCAGTTTATCCGTCTGATAAAACAGAATAAGAAAACTTTATATTTTGTATCATCAGACGTGTGTGATCTCGGATTATAGCTCAGCAGGGCTTAACGAGGAAAATAGTTTTTCCAATCGTTCTCTTTTGAACGGCAACCGATTTTTTTTTCCTTGCCGCCGCTCTTGAACCAGCTGGGAGCATCAAATGATTTCAGTTCTTAACATTCTTTATTAAACTACACACGGAGTCAGCTGTTGTTGAGAAATACTTAAAAATAACTCTTCTTTCATCGAGGGTGCAGCTCTTTCTCTCAAGGCTTGGGAATTGGCTTGAACTGACGTCGAGCATCACTGAGACTCGTGCACAATCTGATCTGGAAAGTCATGAGCCTGTCGTCATGTTCCACAGTAAACACAGCACGCGTGTTCATTACCCTTAAAGCTTCCCTCGTATAATGAAGCACTTGTTGTGACTGCGAATTGTACATATATTTGCATTATGGCGGCTACACTGCATTATAGATGTAGACACTAG
Organism: Pagrus major; assembly: GCF_040436345.1. Taxonomy (NCBI): domain Eukaryota; kingdom Metazoa; phylum Chordata; class Actinopteri; order Spariformes; family Sparidae; genus Pagrus; species Pagrus major. The sequence continues at coordinate 23,928,851 of NC_133226.1, forward strand.
TCTGATCTGGATCACACACCAGGCAACAGCTGAGTCATTTTCATATTTAATTAGAGCCTGCGCCGCAGCCAACGTTTCCCAATTCAAACACTGAGCTGGTTCTGATGAACGCGCTTTGTTCAGCAGGTGCTTGTTCATATTTGAATGTAGTCCTACCACCAGTAAGACGACTGTTGTATCTGTTTACGTTCCCAGATGGACAAATGTAGTGTGGAGGCAGGAAGCAGTCTGCTTGTCTTACATTGAGTTTGACAAAATATTCACCAGGAGATAAAAATAACACATCATTTCTATTGGTTATATTAATTTAATTATTTTTGCATTACTGATACAACCCAGAAACATACTTCATATCTGATGTACAAAGTCACATAAAAACTCAGTGTATCATTTACTCAAGGAATACAATTTTGAGGTACTTGTACTTCACTTGAGTTGTTCCATTTCTGCTACTTTATACTTCCACTCCACTATATGGAGGGAAATATTATAGTTTTACTCCACTACAATCATTGGATAACTTTGTTACTAGTTATTCTGCAGATTGAAGAAGCAAATACATTTATTTTATGTCCAATCCAATTAAAAAACACTGATTCCAATAATCAGAAACATGCTGGATATCAGAGCTGATAATCAGCTGATAATCGTTCAACCTGTAGTATTTACATACATATATAATTAACTTTTTCTTGGTCTTATGACACTTATGTACATTTAATATCAGATACTTTAAGACTCTTACTCAAGTACTATTCACATGGGTGGCTTTCACTTTAACCAAAGTCAGTCAAGTCTGATGATGTCAGACGTTTAAGAAGACAAGCTGTTGAGTTGCATTATGGGAATTGTAGGATCCAGCATTTTTGGAGCTTTATAGCTAATTCAACTTTAGTTCATCGTTTTTTCACCGTGAACAAACAATAAAATACTTAATGAACCATTTATTAATGAAGGTTATTATAAAGTGTAAGTGAGAGTCGGGATCTGATCAAGGATCAAGGACCGAAACGTCAGGATTATCAGTTCGTCTAAAATCAAATGTTCCTTTTCTCGTTCGCAGGGTAAACTTGGAGTTCCCGGATTGCCAGGATACCCAGGAAGACAAGGACCAAAGGTAATTGCGCGCATGCACTTCTAAACAGTATTGCCATCAGTTCACTGATTTCGGTATAGAGTAACTTTAAAATCCCGTTAATAATGGACACATTTTATTTGGCCGTTCATGTTTCAGTGTGAATTTGAAAGAGAATGAAAGATGAATACGTGTGCATGTGAGGGCTGAACTTTTGATGGCTCATCATTTAGCCTCTCCGAGCCAAAGCTGCAGTCTGACAACTGGACGCGCTTGAAGCTCCCTGATCAAAGACACGGGGATTTGAATATGCCTTTTGGTGTCAGCGCTCTGCCCCTGATATGACATCTGCTTTTATTTATGGTGCATTTAATCTCCTGTTGCATTTAATACTCGACAGATATCTCAGGGAATAAACAAGGGATGTAATATTTAAGGTTTGTCTCTTAAATGATTCATTGCTTTTCTTTCCCACATACAGGGATCTCAGGGTTTCCAAGGTTTCCCTGGTGCCAACGGAGAGAAAGGAACTCGGGTATGTCAGATAGACTTCTTATTATTCTTCTCATCCCCTACAAGGGTTGGATCGATACAGGCATAGCGCCGGAGACAGGCTCCTGTCGCCGCTCCGGATTTATCAACGTAGAGGTAGCTGCGTGGCTCTAAAATAAAGATTTTTACCAAGGACAGAAAGACAATTGCATTTCTTCTTCATTACTACTTACACAGCTCATTTCGAAGCACCAAAAAGCATTGTTTATCACGTTGTGGTGCCTGAGCAATGTTTCATCTTCTTTGTTTAAGGGACGGGCCATTAGCTCGCCCTGCAAGAGTAATGGTTTTTCACCACGAACGGAGCAAGCCGCATAAAGCTTTTCATCTTCACGAAACATTTGTGAAGTTTATGAGACCGAGCTCCCAGGCCGAAAGGGATAGCGGCACCATTAACACTTTTTTACCGGAACTTAAAAGCCACACAGAAGATATAATTGTTTTCTCATTAAAGTTGTATGCAGCCACTGCAGTGATAATGTTGCTTTTAAACCATTATATTGTGCGTTATTGTTGATTAAAATGCCCCATTCTGAGGTAGTAATGAATTTAATGTAAGTGATGATAAATATTGATGGCGCTTTGGAAACAAGTAATTCGTGATAAAAGATCTCAGAGCTCCTAAATGGCTCGTTTCTGTTGAAATGTGTTTGCAAATGTGACCGTCTGCTGGCATTAGAGCCGCTCTTCGAGAGGATGCAGCCTCTTAATGATGCGAGTGTCCCTCCTTTGATCATGGTGTGTGTTCTTCGTGTCCACAGGGAACGGCAGGAAAGCCTGGCCCACGCGGACAGAGAGGACCAACGGTTAGTCTTACTCAGCAGACTCCTGCTTATATGCAGATGGCGAGCTTGGCAGCCGAGTGAACATGGAGGTTCAACCTGACCACGCTTGCGGGGGAACCCACACGATTCAACTGTGAAGCATTTTCAGGTCACAAATATCTCTAAGGACCCTTTCTGTGATTTTAACCACTTTGTCTTTCTCTGAAGGGCCCTCGAGGAGAGCGAGGACCGAGAGGACCAACAGGAAAAGCTGGACCAAAGGTGCATAGAATATTTCACTCCCACTTTCTCGCATAGATTTTATAATATATATTTTATATTATAGTTCACCGTTTACTCTTTATTTTGTCTCCTCAGGGTAACTCAGGGAATGACGGCCCACCAGGACCTCCAGGAGAGAGGGTACGTACCATCGCGCTGTCATCGAGGCACATTTTAGTTTCATAACATCAGTATCTTTTTCTGTAAGAGAGAAACTTATTATTGACCAGGAGTCATTTGTTTGTTTCAGGGTCTGCCAGGCCCTCAGGGACCAACAGGCTTCCCAGGACCAAAGGGCCCACCTGTAAGTCCAAACTACACACAACACTGTATACAAACCCATCGTTGGGGTAAAATATAACAATATGTAACAGTTCTGGTTGAAAATGCCTAAAAACCACGTAGATCTTTGTGATACATTTTGTTGATAGGTGTCCTTGCATTATACCAAATGTTTCCAACAATGTTCAGAGAGACGTCAGTAATTTGACTCAAGGCAACGCTGCATTTTTATCTGGTTGCCTGAGAGAGTTGAAGACATTGAGGAAGGAAGTAGGCCAGGAAGGCCAAACACAACGTGAATAACACTTTAAAAACCGACCCTGTCTGTGAACAGTTCTGTCCGAATCACGTAGATTTCCAATCAGCAGTGGAGGTCACTCAACAATGAAGACAGCTGCCATTGTTTTGATCGAGAGACATCTCACACTGTTCGTTTAAAGTGATACCGATACCACAGAGTACTTCGTTTGGTACCTTTTTTACCTGCTAATTTCCTAACCAACTCAAATGTTTGATTCTTGTTCACAACCCAAAGATATTCAGCTTACTTTCATAGAGGGAAACATTCACATCCACGAAGCTGGAGTCAGAGAATTTTCAGCTTAAACCGATTACAAAAATCAATCAATGTAATAGTTGACAACTAATCGATTATTTAGTTTCGATTCTACTTGGTTCTGGATTATTTTGGTCAATACTGATACCCAGCCCTACCCATAATGCCTTTCTATGTACTCCATTCATATTTTTGTGTGTTTTTCTCAGGGACCTGCAGGAAAAGACGGACTGCCTGGACATCCTGGACAGAGAGGAGAGACTGTGAGTAGAACGACCCTGAATATTTAGCTCTTCATCTGTATTCTCCAGAGTCGTTTGAATGACAGCTCTGTTTTTTTTCTTCTTTCAGGGATTCCAAGGCAAGACCGGACCTCCTGGCCCTCCAGGCGTGGTTGGACCTCAGGTGAGTCACAGTCTCCGACCATCTTTCTGTTTCGGTCTAATATAATATTATCAGTTGACTCACTGACTGTTGTTTTGGTTGCGTAACTCGTATTGATTTTGTTCTTGTGTGCAGAGACAAAAAAATCGCCCTTAAGTGCGGAAAAAATAAGAAATCTGCATTTGTACAAATCTCAAAGTATTTTAGATTAAGTAGACTTACCAAAACACTCAGCCTTTTGTTTTTCCAGCCAAAAAATGGATTCATCCTCGTACCTATACGAGCCGTGACTTAAGTGTTTATCCTCTTTCATATTAGCAAAAGGGATCTTCATCCATTATGCATAAACGTTTAACAGACTTTCCCTCCCAGCCGCTCTGCTAATGCCAGCTGAGAACATTGATGATAACGGAGCTGTATGTGGCCTTAATGACTAGTAAGCCTCCCACGCAGCAAATGCTCAGCTTCTCCGCGCCATGTTTTGTAATAGATGGAGAAATTGTAGCGTCGGGTTTTTTGTATCAAATTGCTGATTTTGCTCAGTGTTCCTCCTAATGCCTCGTCTTCACACCTCCTCTGCAAAAGGGGTTTTGTGCTGTAGTGTGCATGGTTTTATTTTTTTATTTCTTTTCAATCGTAGGGTCCAACAGGTGAGACTGGACCAATGGGAGATCGAGGCCACCCTGGACCCCCAGGCCCACCTGGCGAGCAAGGTCTACCTGGAGCTGCAGGGAAAGAGGGAGCCAAGGTGAGTCCTGAAGCTCAGTTTTAATATTTAATGATCTCTGCTTACACTGGGTTTACAGGATTAATAGCGTTGTGTTTTGATCTACAGGGTGACCCCGGACCCTCAGGCCCAGCAGGTAAAGACGGCCCTCCCGGTCCTAGAGGTTTCCCCGGAGAGAGAGGTCTGCCAGGCCCTGTGGTTAGTATCGCCTTCTGCTCGGCACAATAGCATCACACAAATTCAATATCTCTCACAGCTTGGTTATTGCATAATCGTTCTGGGCTATTAAATCTGTAAGCTGTACGACTGTGGTGAACTTCAAGAATCAGACATGATATCAGATCCCTGAGTGGGCTACAGAAAGTGAACAGCGTGCTCCGGGCTGTTTATTTTTTTTATTTATTTTTTTTTTTATTCCAACTCGACAAAAGTTATGTCCTGGTAGTTACGCAATTCGCACAGTTTTCTTGCTGCAAACTTGTTAGTCGGGAAATCAGTGGCAGCGACAGCTTTTTGTTTCGCTCTAGGATGCAGAAATGATGCGACACACCTCTCTCTTTGTAATGTAAAGGATGTTTGCCGTCGTTTCGGTAAATAGCTATTCTCCCCGTCTGCTCTCAGCCTCCACTTTGGGGACTGTAGGAGGTTTTCCATCTCACGCTGAGCCTGTTTGAAGATAGGCAGTCCAGTGCAAGCCAGGAAGTGTGCTTCCCCGACAGATGTGTTTGTTTTCTGAAGCCTTCTTTTTATTCTGTTTCTGCAGGGGGCTCACGGCCTGAAAGGGAATGAGGGTCCTCACGGCCCACCTGGTCCCGCTGTGAGTACAACTTACTGCATCCGCATCCTCACTTTGTCACACTCATTCTCTCGCTCACACCTTCAGTATTCTGCCTCCATCTCTGGGAATTGTCTTTATAGCAGAGTTCCCACCCTCAGTTGTTCCAGGCTCTTACATAATATAATGATATGCACAGTTCGCTACTTACATAAGACGAGGTCTGACCTATTTGGTCGTGTAGATGTGCCTGATATTCCTTTGTTTTACCGTTATAGCTTTGTTGTCTTTGTTCTCTGATTTCTAACATTGCTCCGTGGTGCGGATGTAGGGTTCTCCTGGTGAGCGTGGTCCTTCAGGCCCAGCCGGACCTACAGGTCTTCCTGGACGTCCTGGCCCTCAAGGACCACCAGGCCCTGCTGGAGAGAAGGGTGGACCGGTAAGAACATCACATCAAAAAGACTGCTGCTATATACAGAAAATTTTGACACAGATTGAGCGTGTCTGACATGAAAAAAAAACACATTTCTTTTAGGGAGAGAAAGGTCCTCAAGGCCCAGCTGGAAGAGATGGTATTCAGGGACCCGTGGGTCTGCCAGGACCTGGAGGACCTCCTGGACCACCTGGAGAGGACGGAGACAAGGTGAGTTACTTGTTTCCTTTTCAAGTAAGGAGAACTATAATGAAATTCAGTAAAGCCGCATCGAAGCTTTAAATCTTTGAGCACACACACACTAATCTACAGTACATTCACACCTACCACCTCACAAAGACACTAAACTTTACAGATGAGATCTAAGCCAGATACTCTCTCACCTCTTTCCCTGTGACCTTAAACGCTCTGAGGGGAATTTGTCTGACAGAGTTTGCATCGATTAACAGATCTTTAAAAGGTGAACCTGCCTTGTTTCAGCTTTGTACCCTGCTGTACAAACAGAAAGAGGAGTGGGAGGATATTTTTGTGGCAGTGACAGAATGTGTGAAAGTGACCCTCTGTAGCATTCAGAAGCAAGAATAACTCCTCATCCCCTTCGCAAAACATTTGGGGGAAGATCATCCACAGAGATACTCAGAGGATAATCTCTTATCCTTTGAAGCATGCTTCAGTTCTTAACTGGCCTCACGATGGTCCCCGTGGTGCACAGGGACACAGGGAACACAGAGGGTATTTACCATGCAGATAAAAAAAGGGATCTCACACGCTAATGTTTACACACATTCAGACACTTTCTCATTATAAGTCCTGTCCAAGGGGAACGAACAGCTCCAAGGCTTTTATTTTAAGACACTAACGCTGCCTCACAAAGAGCTTTGTCTGACTCAAAACACAAAAGTAAATGCCTTCGGATTTGGCAGTTATTAACATTATTCCTCCAAACACCCACAGCACGTGGAGGCTTTGAAATAATGGTGCAAGGTTGGTCGCTCTGGGAATTGTGGTGCAAACAGGTTTAGATGGGACTAGTTATCTATTCTGTTCTGGCTGCTAGTAGCGCCAGTGACTCATCACGATAATCCCCCGTCAGATGAGGCGAACTATATTTGTCACCATTTGGAGAGATGTAATTGAAATATTGAAAATAAAGTGTCTCTTCAGAGGTGAGATATTGTTGAGATATTTGTGCTTTGATATGTCAGCCTCTGTTCTCGAGAGTGTTTGATAGTAATTTAAACGTTGCTCATTGTCACATTTTATCTCTCTCTCAGCTGAGTATTACTTTGAATCGAGGGTTTTCGTCTGTCTCCGTTTCACACTGTAATCGTTTCGTTTCGCAGGGAGAGCTCGGAGAGCCGGGTCAGAAAGGAAGCAAAGGTGACAAAGGAGAACATGTGAGTAGTTGTTCATTTACAGCGTTATCATGACATGTATCATGACTGCATGAGATTGTAAAGGCTGATCCATATTTACTGCGGATTCATTGGCTTTAATTGATTTGTTCCTTCTCCTCTGCAGGGTCCACCTGGTCCCACTGGCCCTCAAGGACCTGTAGGAGCACCCGGTCCCGCTGTAAGTGTCTACCTTGCACATCATTCGGTGCCTCATCTGCTTAATCTGTATCCCAACAGTACCACTAACACTTTTATCTCCCAAATAACCCCCAGGGTGCAGATGGTGAGCCTGGTCCCAGAGGTCAGCAGGGTCTGTTTGGTCAAAAGGGAGATGAAGGATCAAGAGGATTCCCTGGACCTCCAGGCCCAGTCGGGCTGCAGGTGCGGGCTACAGTAACAAGTACAAACTGTGGTCAAATGTTATTGTTGAGAAACAGTATGATTAAATCCTCTGTGCTCTCCTCAGGGCTTGCCTGGTCCACCTGGTGAGAAAGGTGAAACTGGAGACGTTGGTCAAATGGTAAGAGCGTGTTATTTTTCAACACATTGCATTTAAAGTTTGCAGGTGAAATGTCTTTACTCATCAGACTGTATCCTCTCTTCTGTGTAGGGTCCGCCCGGTCCCCCTGGTCCCAGAGGCCCCTCAGGACCTCCAGGAGCAGATGGCCCTCAGGGACCTCCTGGTGGTATTGGAAACCCTGGTGCTGTCGGAGAAAAGGTAAAAACCTCTCCTCTGTGTCTGTTTTTGCTCACCTTTACTGTCTTGTGCCAGTTGTGTAGCCTTGTTGAGGTTGTGTTGAAGGACTTGCGGTAGCTTTGATGGCTGTTTTTGGCAGGAGATTGCACCAGGTGTAAATGTAAACACAGACGTCCTCCTTTTTTTGCTCTTTCATTTGATACTACTATGGACTTTCTTTTTTTTCAACTGTAATTCAACCGCACCGATTTTAACCAAATCAATTTTGTGCACATATTTACACACAGAAATTTAATTGTCTGCTGGAACATTATTTCGAGTGAAAAAGCGACATCGCCCACTCGTGTAAATACTGTATTTGGACTGCTTTGTAATCACTTTAAAGTGGATGGGAGGAGCCGTTCCGATCGACCATTATGAAAGCGTCTCTTCAATTGATAATGAATTCATCATCCTATAGCCTCTTTGTTCCAGATGGCGCTTCCTGGCTCCCTTCCAAAGAAATTGCACCGTCTCTCATGTTAATTTTTAAAGTATATAATGAGGCAGTTGTTCCAGAGAGGTAGACAACACGACAGAGGTCCCCAACTGGGCTTAATGTTATGAGACACCTGATTATGTGCACAGTTGTTCTTACTTTCTGTGAGAAAAGGTGGTTTGTATCTTGTTCACTGGTTTTTGTAACACTGAGAAAGACACAGATTAATTGTGCTGGCAGTTAGTTTGAGTGCTATGCGGTGAAGCCTGCGTATGATACCCTTTAAAAGCCTTTTGCAACCATTAATATTCCCCATGCCTATTTATATTATACCCTTTTAAACGGGACATGATCGTTTTTTATCTGCCGCAGAGTGACAGATGCACAGCAAATCTAATGGACAGGCTGCCATCCCCAGCAGCACTGTTGCAAGGTGGAGACAGTATGAATAAATACTCAAAGGCACTGCTCTCGCAATTCTAAGATGATAAATGCATTATTAAAGACGGCTCTCATAAAAATCAGCTCCTGCTCTTATTTGTTGCTGCTCTTTCATTATGAAAGGCCCTGCTTTGGCAGCTTTTGCAGCCGGCTGGCCGCAGTGCTGCGTGCCGTCTCATCACTTTCTGTCCGTAGTGATAGTGTGATTTGTTTTATCTGGCTCAGTCAATAGAATCACCTTTTGCTCCTTCATAATCTCCCAGAGGATAGCCTGTCCTTCTGCTCTGCAAACAAACACGGGCGCTCTTTTGGCCTAATGGCTCTTTAGCTGATCTGGCATTTTTAGTAGCCAGGCCAGGGAGCTGGCGGAGCAACCGAGCTCAGGCCTTTCTTCTCCTGTAAACACATCCCTCATATATCTGTGATGAGCAGCTGTCTCTCATGCTCTCCGGTTTCCCCCGTGCTCAGCAGATTTGAACATGAACAGGAGCAGGTTGTCGCGAGGATGCAGGCAAAGACCTCTGCAGGGCTCCTCTGATGCAGCGTTGCATAAGGAGCCGAGTGCGAGCCGCTAATACAGGAGGATCAGTCATGCTTTTAAACAGGCGTACCGACTGCTTAAAGTGGATTTCTTGACAGCAACAAGAGAGGCTGTGGAAGACAGCCAGACACTAATTTAGACTTGATGCTCACAATGCAGAGCCTTTTGTTCATGCAAGAGAGAATCTGGATATGCTTATCACAACACATCAGCTCACAGCTTGTCATTGGCATCCGCAGAGCTGTGCGATTCGATTTGGCTTCCCGTCTCCCGAACACGACACGGGCTAACGTTTTCCCCCTGAAACAGGTGTGGCAGGCCGCATCTGCAGTAAACCTCAGCAGGGAGGACGTTATGGGTTATGTGACAGTGAGTAACGATAGCGCGCGGCGTATAGGTGAGTCAACAGGGCAGCTATCCAATAAGCCAGGAGGAAGGAGACAAGATATATGTGCAGGGTCCAGGGAGAACAGTGAGGTCAGCGGCCTCCTGCGCTCCAGCCACACAATCTGCTGCCACTTGATGGATTGAAATCTCTTGTGTCATCTCTTTCTATCCCCATTTGGGTGACAAGGGCACCGGGACAGTGAGGGGCTGCTGTAACTGATGGGAATTTCAGAACTATGTTGAATCAACAAATCACCCCTCTGATAATGTGTGCCTCTCTCAACCTCTAATAACCCCCCCCCCCCCCTGTCTCTCTCTTATCAGGGAGATGCTGGTGAAACAGGAGAGCCCGGTCTTCAGGGAGAACTTGGCCCACCTGTGAGTTAACTTATTCCCTTTCATCCATTTCTACAAAGAATCAAAGGACCAACAATAATTTCACCAACAAAGAAAAAGAATAATTGTTGTTGTCTGTTGACTGTTAAACTTTGTTTTTAGTTTTCTGCTACCATCTGAATCAGAATTACTAAAAACACTGCGTGTTATTCCAGGGTCCAAGAGGAGAGCGAGGAGAAAAGGGAGAGTCCGGTCCCGCCGGTGCAGCTGGACCTCCCGGCCCTAAAGGTCCCCCTGGAGATGATGGTCCCAAAGGCAGCCCTGTAAGATTTTTCCACCTTCGGCTTCAGAATTTAATTTTATAAATCAGTGTACTCTCACCACTGCTCTGACCTCACAGAAAGGACAGCCAATGTGACCTTAAACTAAAAATCTGAACCTTTTATTGACTTGCAGGGTCCAAGTGGATTCCCCGGTGACCCTGGTCCCCCTGGAGAGCCCGGTCCAGCTGTACGTATGGCTAAGTCTTCTTCAGCTTGTCGTTACAGTTTGTTTTCTATGCGGTGCAGCATGACTGAGGCTCTGTTCAATTCTTACACAGGGGTTAGACGGTCCAGCTGGTGACAAGGGAGATGATGGAGAGGCTGGTCAGGCCGTGAGTGTCCTTTCTTACTTTACCACTACTCTGAAAAGGAATCGTTTCATTTAAAATGCCATTTTAAAGCACACAAAATTAATACTGTTTAAAATTCTAATAATTTAAATTCTGTCTAGGGTTCCCCTGGACCCACTGGAGAGTCTGGTCCCTCCGGACCACCAGGAAAGAGAGTAAGTACCGCCTTGTGCTCACTTGTCCTCGTCTTTGCAAAAAGTTATCAATGTCAAAATGCTAAAATGTTCCGTCTTTGTATTCCACAATATGAATCCTTGTCATTTTTTCTTTTTTATATAGGGCCCCCCTGGAGTTGCAGGACCCGAGGGAAGACAAGGAGAGAAGGGAGCCAAGGTAACGCCTCCGACAAATACAGATTTTCTGTCACTTAGTACTCCAGTCATGTCGAATAACAAACATATGAGCTGGAATTAAATGGTGTTTGTGCATTTTGTTTTTTCTATAAAAGGGAGAATCTGGCTTGGAAGGTCCCCAAGGAAAGACAGGTCCCGTTGGTCCTCAAGGATCACCTGGCAAGCCCGGTTCTGAAGGCCTCAGGGGTATCCCTGGCCCAGTTGTAAGTGGAGTCTTTCCACCAATTTATCACAGTCATGTCTTTTGTAGCATTAATGAGACAGCGTGCAGAGCAGGTAAACAGAAACGCTTTTCAATAAACTGCTGAACATAAATAAAATGTGTATCTGGTGTTTCTAATCAGGGAGAGCAAGGCCTACCCGGTGCTCCAGGCCCAGACGGACCTCCCGGACCTATGGTGAGTAGAAGTGACTCCTGGTCTTTTAACAGAGCTACGTATCTCACATAATGTGTGAGCTGAGTCCTTACTCACAGTCTTCGATGTGTCCTCCCGCTCTCAGGGTCCTCCTGGTTTACCCGGCCTGAAAGGAGACTCTGGTGTCAAAGGAGAAAAGGTGAGCCACTCCAGAACTTCTCCAACTGAGAGCATAAAACTAATGGAGCTCTTTACCAACAGATTGATTAGCTCTGCTGTTAGCCTCCAGACATATATGGCTAATGTATGTAATGTTGTATTATTGATTGCTGTATTGATAATATATGTGTGTTGTTCTCCAACTTCAGGGCCATCCCGGTCTTATCGGTCTTATCGGACCCCCAGGTGAACAGGGAGAAAAGGGTGACAGAGGTCTTCCTGGTCCTTCAGGATCACATGGTCCCAAAGGAGACAATGTAAGAGCAACGCCAATATTCAGCCCACTCAGAAGTTATTGATAACCTTTTTTATGACACAATGCCAAAATGTGACCAGCGCCAATATCCTTCATCCTAGTCAATACTGTCTCATGAGTATTGATCGCACTCTCTCTTTATCCCTCCAGGGTATTGCTGGTCCATCAGGTCCTCTCGGTCCCCTTGGTCCTCCTGGATTACCTGTAAGCCTCCTCTCATCATATGTGTTGTATGTGTCGTAACTAAAAAGCCTGTTATGTCTGAGCCAGTATTGATTTGTTGATCATCTTTGTGTCTTCAGGGTCCTCCTGGTCCCAAAGGAGCTAAAGGGTCATCGGTAAGTGTTTTATTTGAAAGCTGCATTCCTTTGGAAACAGCAACAAGTGTCTTTTTGTGGTTTAAGATGAAGCATTTCTTTCATTTTTTCCTTCTCAGGGTCAAACTGGACCAAAGGGAGAGACTGGTACACCTGGACCTCCTGGACCTCCTGTAAGTCAATGCACTAGTCTTCTTTGAATTGTATTCTATTGTCACTTTTAAACAATCTCCATCCTGATCTCTGACTGGCATTTTGTCTCTCCATCTTTCATCTCTCCGTAACAGGGACCTCCCGGCGATGTCATCCACCCACTCCCCATCCAGTCCTCCATGAAGGGCAGAACTCGCAGGAACATCGACGCCAGCCAGGTGATGGACGACGCGGCCGTGGACGCCAACTACAAGGACTACGACGACGGCATGGAGGAAATCTTCGGCTCGCTCAACTCCCTCAAGCTGGAGATCGAGCAGATGAAGCACCCGCTGGGCACACAGGGCAACCCCGCTCGTACCTGCAAGGACCTGCAGCTCTGCCACCCCGACTTCCCCGATGGTTTGTAGTACAGTCAATCTGAAATGCGGCATGAGGTCTTTTGTCTAATCCTTCCTCTCTGCAGTTTTTAATGTCTGCACTGAAATGGCAATTATCACAAGGCAGCTTAGCAGAATTAAAAAAAAGCTACTGGACACTGCATTCATGTTTTTAATGGGCCCTGTCATGCTGTATGTCCATCAGCAGATTGTAATTTTTCAATCAAAAATGTCAAACGTGCCCCGACTCTAGCTGCTTTTCATTCTTGTATGTGACAGTAAATTGAATTTCTTAGATTTTAATGTGAAAGTAGTACAAAACGAGCAATTTGATTAAATCTTTTTGGGGCTTTCCATCATTTTTTCTGGCATTTTATAAACGAAATGAATAATCAATCACCAGAGAAAATAATCAGCAGCAGCTCTAGAATTTGTAATATTGGATTTTTGGCAATATTGAATGTGCCGATGAACTCATTTTGGCTGATGCACACATTTTTTGTCTCCTCTTTAGTGGAATTAACATATGATTACGCTTCCTCTTATCATGATGGCCCGCTGGCAGATGCGCACGTACAATGCTTTTTAAAATGTGCACATTCACTGGGCAAAAACAAAAAACAACAACTACTTTGCGCTTGATTACACAACTCATCAGCCCGTCATGTCCTCAGAAATGTTCATTCCGGGTCGATGCTGATGATGCGCTGATGTTGTTGTGCGTCCACCATAAATCATCATTACACGCTGCATTTTGGATGTTTCGGCGGCTAATCCGTCACAGCTGCGGTGACATTTGCAATCGTCTAAGTATTGACTAATTAATTAATTATTTGCATTGATACGCTTCGTAAAAAAATAAACAAAACAGAATCCTTTTTGACGTACATTCAGTTGAAAACAGTACAGAGACAACATATTAAATGTTTTACCTCATAAACTTCATTGATTTTTGTAAATATATGCTTGTTCTGAATTTGATGCCAGCAATAGGTTTCAAATACGTTGGGACAGGAGCAACAGAAGAACGGGAGAGCTGGGAAAATGATGTTTGTATTTACGCTTTTCACGGCGTCCACATGTTTTTGGCATCGGGAGTTGTAGACTGAGATACGCAGGATACTTCTAGCACAGCAAGCCATATCATGTCAGACATCACCATTACCCAAGGGAGACGGGTATAGGCTTTAAATCATACGTATGCCACTCTGTAATTGCTCTCTCTCTCTCTCCATTCCTCCAGGTGAATACTGGATTGATCCAAACCAGGGCTGCTCCCGAGACTCCTTCAAGGTCTACTGCAACTTCACAGCAGGCGGCGAGAGCTGCATCTACCCAGATAAGAAGTCTGAAGGGGTAAGCCTGGCAGCGTTTAGACACACACTTGCACAAACACATCCGTATTGGACAGTTAGGTTGAGGGTACAGGAGGCAGAAAAGGGTTGGGACTAGAAAGATGATGTGTTTAGAAGAAGAGAAACTATTTTCAGCCTCTGGTTTGTGTTGTGATTGACAGCGAAGTAAGCTGCATGTAAATTCCTCTTTTCTCCTCACGTCTGGGACTAACAGCCGCGCGTACTGTATAAATAACCTGAACGTCTCAAGACTAGCTGCAGCGGTAGCTCTGTTGTACCTACACATGTAGACATATAATTAGCCTCTGTGAGATTACTTGGTGTGTTGTTACCAAGATGAAGATGTGGGAGATGACTCAACGGGACTCCTAATCCCATGAGGAGCGACGTTATTTTACAAACATGCTAAATCTGAGTGTAGTTCTGAGAGTGGAGATCACACATCGTCCTAACTCACCCGTGTTGTTTACGTGCCATTTTTAGGTGTGATGCCATTAAGGACTTTATCACCTGTAAAGCCTCTGGCAGGTGACAGGCACGTCGGGGCAGATTATTTGGTTCATTATGCATGAGTATGTAGAGGCGAGGAGAGCAGCGAGCGTGGTGAAACACTGGGAACACTGTGACAAGTCAGGGAGGTTGTGTAACAGCACGGAGCTACAGCCATTTTAATGATCCCACTCACCGAGCCTCAGAGGAGCAGGAGTTTGCCTAAGCTTAGAATAATGAAGCAGACTTTTTATAGCGTCCTGGTGGATGGGGCTGCTTTCATTTGTGACGGGGGGGCGAAAAGAAAAGCCTGCGCTGTCAGTCTGTGTATAAAGACTCCAAACACTCCCACATGCGTTTGGATTGGCACAGTTATTATAGGAGGAGAGTGTAGTTACAGTCCACAGGATCACAAGCCGGACATTAAAGATGCACCGACTGAAATTGTCTTGGACGAAGTCTGACCTGCAGAGTCCAATTTTGGCCAATTCCAATTTTCTTTCTTGAATTTACAACTTGCACAAACATTTATGTTCATAATAAAACATTAGGCCAAACTCGCAAGTTTCAAAATAAAGTGCTCTGCTTTTGTATAGTTAAAGTTATAGTTGTGTAGTTAAAAGTACCCAAAAGTCATTCTTGAGTAAAAGTAAAGATATCGTGTTAAAATATGACTTTTGTAAAAGTGAAAGTCACCCGTATGAATAGTACATGAGTACATGTCTTATGACAAAGTTACAAAGTAACCAGTAACCCAACTTATTAGATAAATGTATTGGAGTAAAAAGTACAATATTTGCCTCTAGACTGTAGTGGAGTGGGAGTAAAAAGTAGCAGAAAATGGAAATACTCTGGTAAAGTACAAGTGCCTCAAAATTGTAGGCTACTTAAGCATAGTACTTGAGTAAATGTACTTACCTTAGTAGCGGTAGTAGAGGAAGTAGTTGTTGTAAAAGGTCCCTAAAAGTCATACTTGAGAAGTAAAAGTAAAGATATTGTGTTAAAATATTACTTTGGTAAAAGTCAAAGTCACCCAGATGAATAGTACTTGAGTAAAAGTCTTAAAGTATCTGATATAAATTGTACTGTAAGTATCAAAAGTAGACGTAAAAAGTAAATAATACATAAATGTACATGTACATAGAGAGAAAGGCGTCGGGAAGCATTACTGTAAATGACAGCAAAACGCAGTTAAGACTCTCACACTGGGCTGAAATGAAAGAAGTGAACATAAACTAGATAAACAACCTTAAATACAACGTTTCTTTCTGTCAGCTGAGGCGGGTGGCATGTGTGTAAATCTGACCGGCACAGAATCGGATATATCTGACACCGATCGGCCCGATTCCAGTTCCTTGCTTGTCGATCGCTCCATCTCTACCAGACACGCTGTCACTGCGTCAGAAAGTCACAGCAAGGATATACAGTTCCTCCTCTGCTCGGTCCACTCCACTGCAAACAAACTGAAGGTCACCTTCAAGGCAGCGTGGGTCTAATGTATGCCATCTCCCAGCGATAAGCGATCTCCGGCTCATCATTCATTAACGCATTAGGCTATTGATGACAGTTCCGTATCAAACCCTGCTATCTAATTATGGAGAAATTCATCATTGTCAGAGCTGAGACCATTAGAGCTGTGCCCTGTTGGCCAATTCACGGCTTTTAATGGCATAACAAAGTCAGTGCACCATGGCTGCACAGCACTAACACCGAACAGCAGGGATAGAGGCCGCCGTATAAGAGCTCCTCGCAGGCGATCATTTCTTAATTAATCACTGTGTACTCATGAATTTTTCAGCAGCAATTAGCTGCCAGCTACAGTTTGTACTGTACAAAATGGCATAATGGCTTGCTAAAAATTTCTGCCCTGGACCCGGTTGGTCTGGTTGATCTCACTGAATGCTGTTTCAGGTCGGGAGGACTCCTCAGAGGACAAACAGAAGGAGGAAAGAAGGGGAGGGGATGTGTTGCTGTCAGATCTGTTTCCTTTCTTTTAACACTGTTTTTTCCTCCTCCTCCTCCTCGATCCATGCCCCCAGGCTAGGCTCACATCCTGGGTAAAGGAGAATCCCGGCTCCTGGTTCAGTGAATTCAAACGTGGTAAACTGGTAAGCCCGACTTTCCCAGAGTCCTTTTCCCTTCCCTGAATGCCTCTTATATTTTACAGAGCAAAATGGCAAAATGGCCCAAAGACTCGCCAGGCACATGGTATAGTCACTACAAGAGAGGTTCCCTGGTAAGTGGCCCCGCCTGCGGTGCCGGAGTCCCGGCTCCGGCCTGGACTCTGCGCGCCTGAGGCTCTGCATGGTTCTGGTTTTCTCAAGTATGTACATGCACTGGCACCTTTGCTTGTTGGTATTGTGGGTGCATGATCGAGCACTGAGCTGCACTCACCTTCAGTCCAGACACATAGGTGATGCTCTTACAAGGAAATGGAGGAGAGGTTTGTGGACCATACAGGCAAGATTTGCAACACATACGTCACCTGATGGAGTTTAAAACAACCGACTGTTTAAATCTTGGCTGTATATCCTCCTCTGCTACATTAAGGGAGCATCTCCTAAGAGTGACTGCGTGCCTCGACACTCCGATGACTCAGGAAGCTACAGCATTATCCATACACAGCTGATTTAATAGTGTGGACAAAAACACCTCACAGTGAATACATCACTTTGCACTTTTCTTCCACGCACATTAGATTTGTTTTAGTTGGAGATCTCGACATTTTCCCCGCCTCAGCAGGTCATTCATCCCTCACAAAGAGGGGGGGAAAACAAGACTCATTTCTTCTCTGCCACGGCCATTCAGCTGCGCTCACATTCCCACTGTCTCCCTTAAACACTACTTAGCCCCGGCCGAGTAGCTCCGAGTCAAACGGGTCAGGCACTCAGTCACCACCCAGGGGCTTCTGGGTACTCAGTCACTGTTGACTTGCGGCTGTGATGATAAAGAGGTAATGTTTCTCTGGCGATGTTGGGCTGGATCCACACGCTGAGCGGGGGGCAGTGGGGGAGGAAGGAGAAAAGCATGGGACTATCGAGCCACTCCGAGGGGTGAAAACATCAGAACGGGTTTTTCACTCTGAGCCACGGCGCCGACACTCACAGACAGAACGCAGAACAAAGTCTTCATTGTTTACATCTTGTGATTAATTAGCTAATTAAAGCAATCATTGGCACGGAATTGTCGCACAGATGACAGCCCGCTCTGTTAATGTCAAGCTTGAGTGTCGGCACTCTGGGTTTGTATATGCATGTGTGCCGAGGTGTGGTGTGTGTGTGTGTTTTATGTGTGTGTGTCTGTGTGTTTTATGTGTGTGTGTGTGTGTGACAACAAGTCGAGAAAGAAAGAACACGTCCAGACTCACAGCTGCTCTGGCTGCATGGCGCGGATGCTGCATGCGCTCTGCTCTCAGTAAGTCCTGTTTGTCTGAAAGACGACGCGACCATGTGGATCTAATGGATTCCTGATGGTTGGTATGCAGATAGCCAATTACTACGGACACTAAAGTGAACCGTGACTGGTTCCAAATCGCTATCTTATCAGTCAGGATTACACAGCGTTATAATCAGCTTAATGGGATATATCTCTGTTTTCTGACATGAGCTTGAAAAGCAAAAATCTGAGGTTAATTATAGGTTAATTACCAGGCAATTAACATATCCCTACTGCAACATATTTCCTATTACGATAATTACGTTTTCATGTACTTACCATAATTTGCTCATATTGGATATATATTTTACATAATTACATAATCAAGATTTAAATGAGGTATTTAGTTATGCTTATTTTTTGTACTTTGAGGCAGATTTTCCCACATTAAGCCTTGAACACCAGAACTGCTTCAAGGCACGAGGCCTTGGAAAAGACTCTGCAGCCTTCCTCCTCATTTATATTGTATCATCACTTCATCCATTTATTAAATAAATGGACTTTGAAGGGCGTCAATATTTCTTACCTCCAATGAATCCCCACGAAACCACCAAAACTAATGCTAACAATCAACTATTGTTTGTGTAGCCAAAGCCTGATTTAGAGCTACACTGTTGTCCAAAAACTATTAAAAACACATCAGTGAGTCACAGTTTTACTGGCTGACATGTTCATTATGATGAACATGGGCACTGTTGTTTATTCTGAGTCAATCCCACATGCACCATTCTGTAAATACTCAGAAGTGCACTAACCTCTATAAACAGATACAGATTTCTGTGTATGCATGCAAGAAGTCACACAGGAAGGTCCGATACGCCAGCCGAGATTGCAATTAAAAGTGTTTATTCACCCGAGGGAGAAAATAGTGTCCGACAAAAGGTCCTCACTGAGTGGAAACGTGGGTGAACAGAACCAGAACAGAACAGGTAAGTCGGCGAGTATTCAGAGACACATTCACACATTTTTGGTTTCGTTTTTTTTCTTCGTGGGATTCATTGGCGGTAAGAAAAATGTTGAACGTCACCATCCTTGGTAAATTAAGTTCTCTTAAGTGTAGTCCATGCTCTCACAGAGCGTGGTACTGCTCTAATAAGAAAGCCAAACACAGCAGTAAAAGAGGAATACAAATTACTGGTCATAAATTAAATCAAAATGGCTCCCGAGAGGCAAAAAACACAGCAGAGTAAAGCCGTGACAGTGTGTTCTGTAAATCTACCTCTCGGTCCACGCATCCTTTACACCGATCCCTCCCCCCTGGTGTTAAAGTTTTGATGCTCAACTCCATCTGTCCGCCTCTTTGCAGCTGTCCTACGTGGACGCGGAGGGCAACCCCATCGGCGTGGTCCAGATGACCTTCCTGCGGCTGCTGAGCGCGGCGGCCCGACAGAACATGACATACAACTGCTACCAGACGGTGGCCTGGCACGACCAGGAGCAGGACAACTACGACAAGGCCATCCGCTTCCTGGGCTCCAACGATGAGGAGATGTCTTATGATAACAACCCCTACATCCGCGCCGTGGTCGACGGCTGCGCGGTAAGTCAGAGCGGCGTACGCGCTGGCAGGGCTCCTTTGATTAACGGCGTCGGAAAGCGTTCCCGTTGTCTCTGTAGCGGCTCAGTCAGTGAGAGCTGTAAACGTGTGTGATGCTTTTATTTCTGAGGAGTATGTTTTTCACACACTAACTCTGCCTCCCGCTGTGTCTCTTCTCTTTGACAGTTGAAAAAGGGCTATGAAAAGACAATACTTGAGATCAACACGCCAAAGGTGGAACAGGTGCCATTTGTGGACATCATGTTCAACGACTTTGGCGGCTCCACGCAGAAGTTCGGCTTCGAAGTGGGCCCCGTCTGTTTCATCGGCTAAGACTGTTTACTGAGCAAAATGGAGAAAAAAAAAAAAAAGCATATATTTGTTTTCTCAGAAAAAAAAACAATTGAAAAAGAATAGGACAATTCTATTTGTAAAAAAGTAACTTTTTTTTCCATAAAGCAACAAGTATGAGTAAAACGAAAATCAAGTTGAGAATACGGTGAAATTCTATAGGAATAGAGGAAAAATAACCTTGAAACCTCAGTGTGCCTTCTCCATCACATGCAAGTTTTGAAACTGGATGTCACATCCTGCCTCCTACAACACACTCGCACGCACACACAACTCTAGCCCACACTTGATTTACCCTTTTTATGGTTTATGACCCAAACATCGAAGGCGAACCCTGAGAGCTGCAGCCGTTTCCACACGCTCGCAGTGTTTTTGCCATGGACTCCATCTGATTTGGCTCTTTTCTTTTTCATGTTTTCCTTCATCTCTCCCTGGCTTTTGTTTTTTTTTTTTTTTTTTTTCCTTCCACTTGTCTCTTTTGTTGGTTTATTTGCTCATTCACTACGGGAGCTTTGTTTGTGCATAATTGTCTCCCCATTCTCTTGGAATGGATCTTTATATATATAAATATATATAAATAATTTTTATGTTTGTAAGTACATTCTGTATATTTTTTTTTCCTGGTAATGTTTATTGCTTCTGGCTTCAAAACATGCATGTGACTTTATTAATTTTGAGGTAGGAGATGACGGATACGGGGATAACATCTAAAAAAAATTGTAGAAAAGTGAGGAAATTTGACTTGTAAATTGAAAAAAGAAAAAAAAAAAAAGAAAATTGGGAAGTCCTGTCTTGTTGCAGTTGTGGAGCACACCTTGTTGTAATTTAAAAACGGAATGGAAATAAAAGACGAAAACAAGCTCTGTGATATTATATTGTGACACTTTTGATTTGCATAAGAAAAATAATACATTCCTCCTTTTTTTTTGTGCCCTCTGAACAGAAACACCTACCTTTGGTGGCAATATCATTAACTTAATAAACAGCTTCTTGTTTTTGTTTTTTTTCCTCAAATACTCACCTATCTGACTATGCAATGGGAGATGATGTCACATTTTAATGAAAACACAAAGAAATCGAAACCTAGGTGCTATTTCCTCTCTTCTGTGGTGCTATGTATTTTTCTAGTTGTTGTTTATTGAATGAAAGGAAACCTGGTGAAAATATTCCATCACCAGCAGCCCCCCTCCCGACACCCCCTTGACTCTCTTAACCACCACGTCTGACGCAGGTGGATCTTTGCTGCAATCCTGTTACTTGTTGTTTTTTGATGATGTTCAGCGGTGGTGTTTGCATGCCATTTCTCTACATATCCTCTCACAGATCAGTGCAGCATGGCGGCGTATGTTATCTCCTGCTTCAGCGGACCGCACAGATAAGAAAAAAAAAACTTGTACCAAACTGTTGGAAGAGGAAAAGCTAAAGATGGTGCTGTTTTTTTTTTTGTTTTGTTTTTTGCTTTTGCATATCATTTGCTCTTAAGATGCTGCATTATGGCTCTCTTGCTGTTTGGATCATCTGTTGCCACATCAAACTGATGGGAGTTCAGACGTTGGACATGTTGTGATTTGGGCCAAAAAGCGTCCAAAGGGATAAAAAAAAGAAAGAAAGTGTTGCTCGGCGTATGAAACCCTTCCACCAAAGGATTTCATGATTATATTTTAGCTTTAAGTGGCTTGAAATGAGTTCTTTTTATATGGGAAACAACTTGAAAAGTATTTCTTCTTGATTTTACCGGCAGTTAGAAGCAGGTCACCAAATCAGCCAGATGAAAGATTTTTGCTCGTGCAGTGTCAGAAAATACTTTTTTTTTTTTGCCCTTATTGTAATTATGCTCTTTGTTCAAACTATGCACTCTCTTTGCTTATGACCACTAGTATCTACCACAGAATCTTTACAGCCCTTCATACATAGGTTTGTTTTGTTTCCTTTATTTTTTTTTTAAATCTTCAAATATGTGACTTGAACCATTTCTGTTAAGATATATCAATATGCTTGTAGATCTTCGGCTTTATTTTTCCATTGTGATGCAGTACGCCCAAATTTAACTTTAACTTTTTTTCGCTCTCAATAAAAAGGACAAACAAATTTTTGTAAATTTCCAGAAACCAGCAGTGATGCTGCCATTGTTTTTGTTTTTTTTTGTTTTTATTTTGTAGATTTCCATTTTGTCTGTCTTGTTTTTTTTTTGTTTGTTTTTTCGCAGTCTTGTCAAACCTGTGTAAGGATAAGAGGATAGAAGTTATATTGGTTTTTATGTCAATAAATTCAAGTTTACTGTGGCCATCCACTCTTGTATGTCTTTTGAAGCATTAAAACCTATCTGTATGCATGAAATTGTAAAGTTCTTTCTCTTGTTGTTATGATATCTGTAGAGTGACATGATCTCCAGGTCCACGTCTTTATTCATCAGGATACATCCGTTTTTTCAATGGTCATGTCCGGAAAAAAAAAGAAAATTGTGAAGTGGAGAGAAAATGATGAACTTGTAACTCTACCAAAGCCAATGTTCGTTTGTAGTATATTTATTGTATTATTTAAAATAAAAAAATAAATGTTAAATGATACCATAGTGTAAGTGTAACAGGCCCCCTCTTTACACGCACACAGGAAAGTTATTGTCCAAAGGTTTATTAATTTTGCCATGTGAGCTGGAAATGAGTCCTTTCAGTGGAGCCCTTGAGGATGGCCATTCAAATAGATCGTCCTGTCCTCATGTTAACACCACCTGGTGTGTGTGTGAGTGTGTGTGAGAGAGAAATGAATGACTGGATATCTGTTTAAGCTGCAGAGAAGGTAAGACCTGCTGTTTATTGCACTACAATGTTTTAATAGTATCAAGCAACTCTCGCTCTGCAGATTCTCCGCAAGGAAGAAGCTCCAAGTCGTCCACTGATCCCTGCTAGTGCCTCCGACAGAGACTGCTTAAAGACTATTTTCTGGCTATAGGCTATTTTTGGACAGCTAATGTATGTACTTTGAGCTTTTTCTATACTTCAGGGCATAAAATATGTGTATTATGTGTTTGGTAACTTGGTATCACTTCATTTTCACAGGTCTGGAAATGTCATGGTAAGTCGGTGGTGATTGCCAGGTAACATCTTTGAAATTTCTTAGAAATTACCCCTAAATTACCTCAATAAATACCTTGAAATGTATTAAAATTATCCCCCAACATGATTTGATAGTAACATACTGCTATTTTCTAACAAGCAGTAAATAAAATGCTGGTAATTTCAGCTCGACTTTGGATTTTTTTCAACCAGCTTCCGTCTAAATCA
The DNA here is from genome assembly GCF_040436345.1 of Pagrus major. Classification (NCBI taxonomy): domain Eukaryota; kingdom Metazoa; phylum Chordata; class Actinopteri; order Spariformes; family Sparidae; genus Pagrus; species Pagrus major. The sequence goes on from NC_133226.1 coordinate 23,952,113, forward strand.
AGAAAATGAAAGAGTAGGACTTTTAAATTGCTTCTCTGCAGCATCAGGTCAGAGAGGCATTTATTCAGAGTGGCCTCCCACCTGTCTCTGAAGCCCTTTTTGTCATTTCCTCCAAAAGCTGGAAACTTTCCTCAGGTGGAGTCTGGTGTCTTTTTCCAGCCAGTGTCTGAGGTCTTTGTTGGCCTTGTTAAGATCGACATGGAGGTGATCCTCTGCCAGGTGAATCATCCATCAGTGATGTGACTGTGATAATCTGCAGTTCCTCTTTTAGGGAATATGAAAAAGTTGCCCTCAGCAGGCCACTAAATTGAAGTGCTATGCCGCAGCTTGATTCCCAACTATTTTCTGAGTGACATCTGCAGGTCAGTAAATTAAAATGTGTTTCTGAATCACTTCATCAGATCAGCTAACTTTGGAACAATTTCCCTCAATGTCAGTTTTTTATTATATTAGCCAGCGTAAATTAATTAGCATCCGAATATCAGCAACTCCTGAGCTAGCTCGGCATCTCGTGCACAGTGACCCGCAAAAAAATGATCGAAAACACTGTTGTATGCATTCTCGGCCAGTAGGTGGCGGTGCAACTTTGTAATAAATTTGAAAAAACACAAAATAACATTACATGCCTGCACACAAACCATTTTGTTTGGCCATCACATTGCTTGAAGAGCGTTAACAAACTCAGTAAAGCCAGCTACATAAACAAAGCTCCATAGTCCGCCATTCATCTTGTTGTCCTCCTGCTCACGCATGGCTATCAGGCTGAAAACGTAATACACATGCAATATACATATTTATATATTTATGACAGAATATATACACTCCAGTCAGTAAGCAGACATACAGTTGCTACTTCTGTAGTGGCGTCATTTTAGATCACACTACCTTGCTCGGCATGACCCGCCCTACTCTGGATGTCTCACTCTGTAGCTAAAACGGAGCGTTCATGTGTGAAAAGGGATGCTGCAGCAATGCACCATATGAGAAAAATTAAAGTATGTAAACCTATTCTACTAGGACCCGCAAATAAATGTATGAACTTATAATTTAGCATAATATGACCTCTTTAAGTGTGTAAGAATTGAACCTGTCATCCTACAAACAAACAGGGGGGCAGCATGTCACCAGAGCAACCGCTACCTGCTGCTAACTGTAGCTGCTATTGGCTCGGTTAAGCATGCAGCGGGTGTATTAGCTGACTCTGCCCAGACTTGGAGCTCAGAGCATGAGTGTTGGTGGTGTTTACTATCTGACTATCGCCTCTTAAAGGTGCAAAGTGGCGAGGGGCTAACGGATTAGCATGCTAACTTCAATAGATATCGCTGCAACACAGTACGTAGACTTCTTTGATTCACACTCTGTTGATAATTGTACATTTTTTGAATGTTTTAAACGTGCACCTTTAGTATTTACAATCATGTACATGTGTAAGAATTACTGTGTGTGTGACAGTGAGAGAGAGACTGATTATTGATTGATGGATTGTTGAGAATGTAAAAGGTTAAATAAACGAACTTTAATTTCCTGACCTGCAGCAGTTCGACCGAAACTAGTTGGAAATTAAAAAAGGCATGATCAGCAGAAGAAGAAGAAGAAGAAGAAAGTAGGACGTATTATAGAAATTATAAGCTATTTATTAACTGCTTGTCAGAATATTATCATTAAATCATGTTGGGGTAATTTTCAGTACATTTTGATGTAATTTGGGTGTAATTTTAAAGAAATTCTGAATATTTTTCTTATCATCTAAATACCATGACATTTCCAGACCTATAATACGAAGTGTGAAGAGATAACTCCTCCACTGTAAGTACTGTATCTCCTGCAAACCCTCCTCAGCGATCATTAACATAAAAAAACCTCTTCTCTTTAAACACTCCCCTGCACCACTAATTTCAATAATCTGTAATCTGGAAGCTTTGATCAAATTGCTGGTGGTGGAGATGACTCGCAGCACTTCAAGTGTCTCATTAGCAGAAAAACCCTGGCACGGTGTGCATTAAGCCTAGCACAGCAAAACAAAAAAAAACAAAAAATAAATAAATAAAAAGTTGTGCGTGATACCGTGATCAATATTTAATGCAGTGTTTACAGGATGGAGTCGGGACGATCAGAATGCGTGGATTCTACTGAGGCAGCATCCTGGGTGGGGTGAGCAGAGCAGAAAGTAAAGCAGAGAAGGAAGAAAAAAAAAGCAAATTGCTCGTCTAAGCACAGAACTACTTACAATGCAGGGGTGATAAGTGGGGCATCAAAGTGGGTTGAGGATGAGGAGGGTGGTGGGGGAGAAAGCACAGCAGGTAGGGATTTAGCTGCCTCCAATTATGGCAACAGGTGATTTGTCAAAAGACTACAACGGCACCCAAGTGTAAAAAGCTTGTGAAACATTTTGGAGCAGCGGATTCAGGATGTGTGAAGAGGTCACTGTGGGACATGCTAATGCGCTCGGAGCGAAGCGGTATTCTAGGAAAAATTTATATTGGAGGAGATGTATCACCAAATCGCTGCAGCGTGCCAGGTAAAGCCCGAGCTGCTCAAGGACAAAAACGCAGAAGAAAAACTCAGATCTTTTCCTCCAGCGATAATATGATATAAAATATTTAATCCGAGTGAAAGTTCTGCATTCAAATCCTATTTAAGTAAAAGCACAGGAGTAGTATCAGCAAAAGTGTCGTGATGGATGCACTATTTACCGTTTTACCCTGCAGAAGATTTTTTAATAAACACTCAGGTTGTTTGCACCTCCTGTCCAACAAATCAGCTCTGGTTCCTGAACCGGTTCCATTCAGGATTCTTTGAAACCTTTGCTGCTATCTATCAAACGAGCCCACGTCTCCACCAGCGAGAGGAATCATTGTGATTAATGACGTGTCGTCAGTGGAGGACGCTGCACAATGAACAATGGAAGTAAACAGTCGTAGCGAGATGGCATCGATTAGCTCCGAGCTCGTGTTCTGTCGTTACAGGTGTCTCACTGCAGGTCAAGGAAAAACCGGCTATTTTTTTGTGTTTCCAACTGGGAACACACACACACACACACACACACACACACACACACACACACACACACACACACATTTCAGGTTTCAGATCAATTTTTATTTTTGGTTGAAATACGAGCCCTGAGGGGTTGATCAATGGGGAGAGGAAAGATGAAAAATAAAAGTCACGCTGCTACACACTTTTGTATTCATAGTTGGACCTTGAATCTTTTTCTCTTTTTAAATATTTTGGTTAATTTGACCTCTCAGCGCCTCAAACGGTTCATTAAATGAAACCATCTGAGAGGCTCAGAAAGGGAAAAATCGCTCTTTGGTGGAACTGCTAACAGCCCATAAAAATCAAAAAACATCACTTCTTTTTCTAAGGGCTTCCCAAGAGCCAAAGATATAACTGATTAAAGACTGGTTTCATCTTTAACAAGTGGTTGGACGTTTCAAGCTCCTCTCGTTAACTCTTAATTACCTCCAACAATAACGTTGCTAACGCTAGCTAGCTAACATTAGGGCGGCACAGCATGCTGGGCACATACTGTAGAATGCAGCCATTCTTTACTTTTTCCCCCCCACAAACTGGCAACCACCACTAAAGACTGTTGATACCACGTGATGCCGATGCAGTTATACTATCAGCTCACAAACCTCGTTAGAAGCTGGAATCTTGCGCAGTCATAAACAAAACAATCATTTCTGGAGCCGACAAACATTTTAAAATGACTAATTCACAATCTTGATAATGTTTTAAGGAGAAGAGATACTTCAACTCTGCACTTTTCTACATGCATTATCTTTAAAAATGTATATATAGTATAAAGTACTCGCCGCCACCTGTAGGCTTGAAGAAAAGGTGGCTGTACCAGACTTGAGTTTTGTCTTTCACACAGAACATCAGCTTCATGACGACTCACTTTACTACAGATTGCATATAAAAAAATAAATAAAATGCAGCTGGAGCAGCTAATTGACAGATTTTGAGCACTTAATTTCAGCGGCGGATTCATTCAGCAGTAAACTTTGTGACTTTTTTAAAGAAATAATGGATGCAGAATATGACAGGAGGACTTGATGACAAGGAGAATAATACACTGTAAATGTCTGTCTGGATGTCACTGTGGTGGCAGCCGACTGTTTCCAGCTGCTGTAACGTTTTGTTATCTGACAGCTGCTCCTGCTTCCTCCATCCTGTTATCGCTGGAAACTTTTTAAAGTATTATGTATCAATTCACGCCTTCTGGAGAGCAGCAGAAAGTCTAATTATTCAGTGTTGTGAACGTGCGACTGGTCAGGGAAGAGCTGAGGGGTCAACCGGCAGCCGTTAGAAGGGAAATTTGGGACGGAGCCCCGTGTTCATGTGTAATTGCTTTGAGCCTGTGGATCTTCGGCTAACTGAGCCCATTCATAGCCGGGGCCCCGGCACCGCTGACCTACTTACATACAAATCAGATAACGGAGGGAGAGATAGTGTTACAACACAGGGACTGTCATATTGGGATATTAATAACAGGCTTTTCCGCTCTAATAGACTTCGAGTTTGGGGAGTGGCCGCGGTTCAACATGTTGGTTTTCTAATGTGATTAAGGCCGGGCCACCCAGGCGTCACACATGGCTGCATCGCTCCAATATTAAACTTATTTGAGCCTTTTTTCCACTGAAGATCAAAGATGGCATTTAACACAGTCCCTGACTTAAACAAACACCGTATTTGAATGTTATTAGTTGTCAAGGAGTACTACTGTGTGTGTTAAAAAATGCAGTCTGGGCTCATGAAAACTGCATTTCTTTTGACATTTTTTATCAGCAAAGACAGAATAAAAACAGCGAAAACATCTCAGCCTCCAGTCATCTTCAGGCCGCTGTAATGTCTCAGCAGTCTGCATATATTTATGACAGACTCCACCCGGCATCTCACAGCTGCAGACCCTCAGTCATCAGCTGATGCGACTTGATGACACAAAAGGCATAAAGATCAGTACAAATCAAGCTCCGACTGAGACACCGTGAGTATGAAACAAGAGACGGTTTGCTCATTCATCAGTGAAGCAAACCATTAAATTACAAGCACCCATTTATACGAAGATTTTTAAATGTAAAAGTCAGAGTATGAAGAAAAAACAGTGAGTGAATTGAGCAGTATTGCCAGGATTGTAGAAATATTAAAGTAATGAGTCCGAGTCAACACCATCACGTCCAGATGGCAAAAATAAAATCTTGTTTAATATTTTCATGTTATTTATTCAGTTAACTTTTGACTTTCATCGTTACATCGCCTGTTAATTTCATTCCTCAACACGAAGGCCTGGAGACTTCTGCACATTGTTAAATTATGGTGGCAAAATGCTCAATCTTTAATGTTTTATTTAACCAAACCAAAGTCTACACACATTCATGCTAGTGGATCCTTCAGCTAAATGCTACTGTCACCATGCTACTATCCATCTGCAGCCACACCAGCCACTCTGCAGCTAAATGCTAATGTCAGCATGCTAACACGCTCACAACAACAATGGTAGCTGTGTATTATGTTTTCCACGTTCGCCATCTTGGTTTAGCATTTTAGCACCAAAAGCCAAAAATGTCAACCTGCTGGTGGCGCTGCAGGAAAAGTCAGTGCACCACAGTCAGAAAGATTCCTCCATAACATTTTACAGATATCCAGTCACTATTTGATATATTTTGATTATGGACCACAGCAGTGACCAACTGTCCTCACCATTCCTAAAGCTAGAAGGACTAAAACATATTTAAATCATCCTGTGATATATCTACCAGGAGGAATTGCCTTTATTGTTCAATATAAACTCCCCTCACTCCTCCTGACAACCCCACAGCCGTTTTAGACGAATTATACTATTAAGTGTTTTTTGACCTTTAAAGCTTTGACGCTTAAAAGCCTGCCTCCCTTCTCCACCTCGCAGGCTGGTGAATTGTGCCAGAACTCGACTCGACTTCAACCGAGTTGCAGACAAAAATCCAAGAAGAGCCAATTATAAGAAGGTATATAGGCCTACAGTACGTTGCTGCATACATCAGACCGGGGCCATGAAAATTGAGGTAAATAGCAAACTTGTGCTAGGAATTAAAGTCAGAGGCGTACAAGGAAATTGCTTTTTGCAGCGGCGGATTAGAGGAAAGCTTTGATTATTAAGAACACGTCTTCAAAAGTGTAGTAAGTTTTCGCCAAAGCCGCTGCACTCCCACACGAGTGTTTCAGTCGGTCTGGCTGATTAGGGTGAACTTGTCGTGCTTGGCGTTCGCTGAGGACAGAAACCTTCGAGCCACTTTTTTTTCTTTTATACAGTTATTCAAGAAGTAGAATCGAAAAAAGGTGCAACAAAACTGCCAGGAGAGTCGGGCAGATGTCAATCAGGCGCAGTCTGTACACTCCCACGCAGAGCTGAGAGGTCTAATCAGCAAAGTGACAACACCTGTGTGGGCGTGCAGAGGCTTCACACGAGCCTTCAAAAACTGTATTTATCTTTTTGTAAAACGCTTTTCACCGGCTTACCTGAAGTATTCAAGCGTCAAACACTGCGAAGGATATTCACCGCAGCGGTTACGCAATCCTACAACCTTGCATCTATTCATTTTTAATCTGCGGAGCATGTAGAACAAATGTAATGAATTATATACCGTGGTCTGATTTTTTTTAAGATTAATCAGATAATGAACACAAGATAAGACCTTTGAGAGGAACGTAAAACTAGAGATAAGAGAAGACAGAAGAGAGCACTGGAGGAAAAACTTGAAGACAAAAAAAAAATAAAAGGAAAGCAGTAATGGGGAAGCGAGGGAGATGTTTGATGTGTAAATACACCACACACAGCCGGTGATGTTTTCCCTGCAGAAATGCAGGTAAATAACACATGAGTTTGGTTCATATTTAGAATAATATTCAAATAAGTGTCAGCAGGTAGCATTAGCATGCAGGGAATGAATCAGCCTCATCGTCCTGCGAGTCTTCTTTGTTCCTCTCAGCTATTGTCACGAGAGATACCAACATCTGGGCTGTCGCTGAATTCGCCTCCTCGGGAGACGTTTGATTCTCACGAGGGGGGAAGAAAAAAGCTCAGATGTCTCCAGGAAGTCAGAAAAATTAAAAAGATTAAAGCGTGCCACATTAACATAAACAGCACATTTTATATACGGTTTGTCAGTGTAGGTGGATGAGAACTCAAACACAAGGTCGCTTTAAGGAATAAATCTTTGGCGCTGAAGTGATGTAACGGACTCTGTGCCAGAGAGAAATATCTAACAATATGACTTTGAACCTTCTCTCAGCAGGAGAAGCTTTGTCCCACTCATGTAAAACTTAGCACTTGATTTAATTAGATCATCTCGTTTCACGGCCAGAAGGAAGAGCATATGGTCCTGCACTTTTTTCTCTCTCCCCACCTTCACTCGCATACAGTAGCTCTGTTCTATTTTCAGGATCCCAGAGTATCGGGCTTTGAAGCCGCGGGCCTCTCCTCCACACTTTGGCGCTCCCCTGTAGTGAGACAGGGTCAAAGAGACCGGTGTGGTACAGGACTCAAACAGCAGCCAAGGACGGGCCCGAGTTAACGGCATTAATTACTTTCTCCTAGACACAGTGTGAGAGCAGCTCTGTGTTCCCTTGATATCATTCAAGGGACAAACAAGGACACAGTAAATTATTCACTTAAGTGATTCATTTGTTAGCTCTGCTATCGGATTATTATACATTTAGATCTTTAAATATTATTGCAGTCTTCCCTTCAACTCTTAGTTTAACAACTTTGAGTCTTTAAACTGACATTAAACCCTTCTGACTGCAGGAGAGACTCTCATGATCCTCAGTAGTATTTGAGTATTTTTTAATTGTCATGATCTATGACTTACGACAGGTATCATTCACGACAAGACAAGGTGTTCCTGAGGTAGTTCAGTGATCATACATCATATGATCAAACATAGGAAACTTAATTAGAATGATTAGAGATCAGATTCATTACATAAGGCGCTAGTTTTCACAGCTTGAGTAGGTCCACGTCGGACTTTAAAGGTAAGAGTTAAGTAAATAAATAGATATGAAATATCTTTTTTTTGTTTTGGCTGAGTTTCAAGGTCCCTCTGGATTGATTCAGATCACCTGTGTGGAGACCGGCTCCTAATTACTGAGTGACAGCAGCTCGGGGCATTCCCCTCCCAGCCAATCAGGGTGTGACGACGCCCCTTTGGTGAAGGTTTAAGAGAGGTGGAGGGAACGACGCCCAGGTGTGACCGAGTCTCATTCTGATTCTGTCCTTGACACACTGCAGCCCTCATCCAAACTGATTATCAGCCAGACAGTCTGCTCTGTTCGGGCCCTGCTGAGATTTCTCTCCTGCTCTTGTAAAAAAAGGCAGTAAAAAAAGGTATATTTCAATTTCATTATTCCCTATATTTCTTTGATTGTTCAAGTATAAGGGACGTTTACATTCCCCATAGATTTCTACATATTCTTGTTTTATATGTTGATGTGGTTTGGGGCTGGTTTGTAGGCATGTCCACCGCAAAGGGACCCATCACAAGCATAAATAATACCAATAAAGAGCCATCACTAGTGACCTATCACGTCTTTGGAAGACCGAGACGTTACAATGTCCGGTTTGGACCTTCACACACTGAACTGGAATCCGAGCCTTCAGTACAGTAACTGTTACCTCGGATGTGCCTGTAGTTGTGCAGGAGGTGCACGTCCTGACTGGGGAAGAGGAGTATTATGATGAAGATGGATGGGTGGATGTTCCAGTGTAGCCACAGCATCCTGCTGATATGCAGGTAAGCCATTTTTGATAATGGTTCAAATTCAATGAAACTTGAAAAATACAGGTGTGTGTGTGTGTGTGTGTGTGTGTGTGTGTGTGTGTGTGTGTGTGTGTGTGTGTGTGTGTGTGTGTGTGTGTGTGTGTGTGTGTGTGTGTGTGTGTGTGTGTGTGTGTGAGAAATTCTTCTTGTTGAAGTCTGAGAGTTGCTCGTTCTCTGAAGAATCACAGACTCGGTGTGATGAGTAAGATCTCTATAATAGATGCAGCGTGGAGAGAAGACCTGAGCAGGATGTTCTCTCCAGACTTTCAGATTGTCTTGAATTTTTCATATACTGTTGGGTAACAACAGGACGACAGATGCAGACTCCATGACGGGTGTTAATCGTGCCTCTCCCAGGGCAACAACCCTTGGATGTTTCGCAAGACAATGTCAGCTAATCCGACTTCCTGACGACGCCTCAGGTGACGAGAATCACCCCTCATCTGAATTCTGGTGCAGAAGTTGGGGATTTTGATTCAAAGTGCAGGTGCCTTCAAAACTTGCTGCCATCCATTAGCTCTGTTACTGAAAGCAAGGATGTCCAACATCTTGTGATATAGCTCAAATGGAAATGATCCTGCATGTATGTATGTATGTATGGATGTATGGATGTATGGATGTATGTATGGATGTATGGATGTATGTATGGATGTATGGATGTATGTATGGATGTATGGATGGATGTATGGCAGATTTATCACGTGTTGCTGTTGTTCTTCCCTGAGATACAGTGTGTACTGTGCAGAGAGGAAGGCGTGGTGGGACGAGATGGAGGTCTTTTATGGCTTGACATTTGCAGGCAAAAAAAAAAGACTTCATATACTGAAGAGGGCTTACTAGGTCGATGAACACAGAAACCAATATTGTTTGCTCTCAGATTCAATTGGGAGATTGTCTTTTTGTTTTTATACGTGGCTCTGTAAGCTGTCAGCAAACAATTTCTCATATTATTTCTTCGACCAATGTGTCGTCTTTACTGCTCCTCCTCTCCTCTCCTCTCCTCTCCTCTCCTCTCCTCTCCTCTCCTCTCCTCTCCTCTCCTCTCCTCTCCTCTCCTCTCCTCACAGATGGTGTCCATCTCTGCCGTTGCATGTGTTGGTTAAGTGGTTAAGCACAGGTGGGAAAGAAATGGGCTGTTAATGGATTTGGGAGAGGTGAAAAGCAGCCTTGGACAGTGTCGACATTGTGCAGTTGATTAACATACAAGTGCACACTGTGCTGTTGCAGCAGTAGCTCAAGGTTGTAGACACACTATGAACAAATATTTTGGAATCATTATTTCATTTATGGGTCTATTATTTAGCAGTATCTAAAGAAATTTAGTCTATATTTGGCTCAAAGATCTATTAAGACACACTTTGCATAAGTAGATGTAAAAAATAGCACCTATTGCATACCATAAGCCATTTTCAAGAATGCGAGGAAAGCTATATAATTAAGAATATGTCGGTTTGATTCAGTCATCAGCTCTTCCCAAATCTCTCAGGTGGGAGACCAGATCTCCCGGCTCTCCATCCACATATGTCTTGCAGATTTAAATTAATCAGGTGATGAAATAATTTCCCGTTTCAGGCACTTGACTGAATACAAAATGATGCAGGAAAAAGCTATCGACAGCAAAAATCATCTCGCACTCGTCCCCTGTGCTTTTTATTTGCTACTAAATCATTCAGGAAATGGCAAACTAGGATCCAGGCTCAGTCATTTGCAGATGCAAATTCAGACACTATAACATATATGCATGTATGAATTGGCATAGAGAGATGCGTACGTGCACACCCCTGCATGAATACACTGATTACAAAGATTGGCTTTATACATCACAATGCCAAATATAATATGTTTTTATATGTCCAAACACAAACAGAAGATGGGGCCCAATCTCAATACGCCCCTCGCTCCTTCCACTTAGCCTTACATTCTCCATTTTGTGTGTTCACATCGAGGTGAAGGATGTCCCCCGATTCCCCCAAGGTTTTTCAGAGGTGCCCTTCCTACCCTCTCTGCTGTATTATGGTCCTAAGCATAAAACAACCGCTACTAGTTTGCCAGCCCAGTCTGCAGGATAAAATGTTAGCGTTAACGTTTTTGCAAACCACAGACACGTCCAAGATTCACATTTGTAGCCAATGTGGCATATCAAGTTCTCACAATCACATTATAGTCTTATTATCTGATTTGCACATTGGGAAGTGGAGGGGACGGTGGTTGTTACAGCCAACAAGGCTGCCAAATGGCCGACCGCAAGTCACACCAGTGGATAATTTTAAGGACTCCTGGGGATATTTTCAGGCGTTTTTCCAGATGACCTTTGAGATTTTTTTTGAGGCGACAGTCAGACCATCTCCATCGGTGATCGAGGCGACCAAAACAGATATTTTATGCCAAACTGCTTCTTGTGCCTAAGCAGAGCATGAGCACAATGTTGTGAAAATTCAACCTAAACAGAAAGGTACTTAGCTAACATATTCTGGTGATTTGGTTGCGGTTGCTAATGTCTTGGTTGCTAGCTAGTGTTACATTATTATTGCTGATTTGAACATGACAGTCCCACATTTTGACATCTTTCAGTGTTGGATTCCTCCCTTTCTGATGTCATATGATGCCTGAAAGTTAACTGAAGTCCAGCAGTGAAGTTGCTGCATTTGGTGCCACTCCTCTTATACCCGTGCAGACTGGCAGCGTAGCACCACGAGTAGCCAGGTAATGAAGCGGTGTTCTGTTTTATTTGAGGTTTTAATTGATGCCGTGAAGTTTTGAATGAATTGCGAGCATCCGTGCTCTTCTACCTCTATCAGATAAATGGCACTGTGATAATGCCAGGATCTCCACAGTAACGCAAGAGAAATCCCCTCAGCTGGAGATGTTGGAAATGTCATATCGGTTTACGTCCATGGCATTAATGACTACTGATGACATATGAGGGTCTAGAGGGGATGTGCTGTTTCATAGAGGGAGATTTCAACCACTTCCTGTAACTCTGGTCTGAAGGGGCACTTGAAAATGAGGGGTGTAGGGGTAAAAATCAGAAATGGGATTCAGCCCAAGGCCCCTCTCTGTAGCTCTCTGCAGACTGAGGCACTGATCCTAATAGGCACTAAAATAGCAACTTGTCGGCTCCTTGGACCAGCCTTGACCACATTCAGCTGTGATATTTCAGTCTGTCTCATACAAATAGCCATTTAAATGATTTGTAACCCTGTTTCCACAGCAGGGTTTGTCACTGCTTATGTGTGTGTGCATCTGGCAGATGAAGTCAGACACTTTCTGTGTTGTTTTTGCTCCAGTTTTTTTTGTACTTTGTTCCTGAGAATTGAATATGACAACTTTCTCTTTGTTGGGGTGTTAAATTTTGAAACATATCAGGGAACCAACCTGCCCAAAGTTGATTTTGTATTGATTAGTGTCACCTGGAATCATCCACCCCGCTGCATCCTGCCAAAAAAGATACACGTTGAAAAAAAGTGAAGATTAAATTATGAGAGTGCGGATGTACCACCTGAGGTCACAGCACATGGAGGTAATTCATCACTGTCATTTCAAAATCAACACCTTTTCCAGCAGGTCAGAAAGCTTCCTCTGATTAAACATCAAGTGGAGACAGTGATGCCAAGGAGAATCAAACCAGTGAAGCATCTTTGGCCTGGAGGAGACTCTTTTTTGCAGTCTGCAACGCAAAACCGATCTCCAACCAGTCCTAATGAGAAACCTTTTTTAATTATAATGAGGTTACATCGCTCACGGCAGTTTAACATCATTTTTAGTGCTTTGTTTGCTCCAAAAATGGAGAAATAATTCTTGTGAATGATTTGTTTTCGTCTTTTTCATCAACCTGCAGTCTGTGGAAACTTTCATACGACGCAGTCCAATACAGAAACGCCGCTAACTGTGGCCTTTATAATTAAAGTTGATTTGAAGGAGCGCCTCGAGTGTGTCTCAACTAAATTCGATCATTATACTTTGGAAAGCTAATACTTATTGCAGCCATCATATTAGATTGCGTAAGGCTATATTATTATGTGTCAATTCCAGGCCTATTCCCACAACATCCAAATTGAGTTCAGTGTATAATATTACAAAACTCTTATTTTAACACAAAAATGAATAAGACTGAAGTCAGTTTTCAGTATCAGTCCTCCACAAAATACATTTGCCGTTAGCATACATGTATTTGGTTACACAGTGTGAATGATAAGCAGGGAGAAGATTAGCTCGGCTCATGTTCCTGTGACGTACCGGAGCTAAATGAAGGCGGACTTAAAAATGATAAACGGTGCTCCGTGTATTGGAGCGACATCAGTGAGCCAACTGAGAGGATTGTTGAGACTAGACCGGCTGGACTACTGCTTGTCAAGCTTGTGCTACATGCTGCCCAGAGCCAGACTGACTGATGGGCAGAATAATTCATCTAATGGCATTAGGTTGACACAGCTCACTGCTGTCATCACTCTTCTCCCCTGGTACCAGCAGACGCACAGACTGCTGGCTTTCCCCATGTTTACACACACACAGTCAAACCCTCCATTCAAACAAGGACGCATGATTTTTTCCCACATAAAATCGTGGAGGAGAAACTGTACCAACCTGTCCCAACTCCCAGATGGTTTAGCTGGTTTTCTCACCCTCCTTCGCTCTGACCTACGTATCTCGTGACGTCTCTACCCATGGTGCCTCACCAGCGCGACTCTGAACGCGCCTGATTCAGTCAAAACTGATTCTCTTTAAGGGCTGACTTCACATCACTTTTGTCTGCGCAATGTGTCATTAACCGTTACTCAAAATGACAGCTGGATTAGGAAATGCCGCCGATAGAAGTACAACAAAGATGTTTCATCATCAAAACCCAGCTGGATCAAATAAACTTGCGAGATGCATCTTTAATGGCGCCGAGGCAGGCATCAGGAAGCATTAAGTTTTTAAGGAATAATCCACCCTCAGGTATTCTTGCACTGTTAGTTATCATCAATATGTGACACTCTTGTGATGAGTTTTGGATGCCTCCATGGTGCACCAACTTTACCCCAACCACCTAAGACTTCTATTTCAGTTTGTGATTTCCCGTTCCCTCAGACTTCAGAAGACGACGCTTATATTCAAAGGTGGGAATGAGAGCATATAAATATAGCAAGTTTGCCAATTAATTATCACACATTGGTGCTCGTCTATCATTGCTTTCATGCCCTTTATGCAAAACCCAGGGGTGTCTTGCACAGGTACGTTTTTCACCCTGGTCTGCTGTACTGTGCGTGAAGAAACGTATCTCTCCTGTTTCTTCTTGCATGGTTGTTCTTTATTCCATCCAACCATCCATTTTTCAAATGCTTATCTGGGTCCAAGACTATCATAGCAGCATGGTCTCTCTCTCCCTCGCTATGTCCTGAAATTCGCAGGGGGAAACGCCAAGATGTTACCGAGCCAGATCCCCCAGGGGTTCGTCCCAGTTGGAAGTATCTGGAAAACCTCTGAAGGAAGGCGTCCAAGATGCATCTCTATCGGATGCCAGAACCAACTCGAGTGCTCTTTTTCGATGAGAAGAACAGAAGTTCTGAGCTTCTCTAGGGGTGAGACAGCCTGCTAAACAAACTCATTTCAGCCGCTTGTATTGACAGTGTCCTTCTTTTGGTCACTATACCCAAAGCTCATAAGAATCGGTGAGGGTTGGAAAGTAGATCAACTTGTAAAGTGAGGGCCTTGATTTCCACCAGGCATGGCTCTACGTTCTTGTGTCCGTACACCTTCGTACCCGACCAGAAGCTTGTTGACATGCTGAGATTTTTCTTTAAACTCTCTACAAAGTTAAATGATTTCTCTTTTTGCTGTTTCCCCGACTGGGACAATGCTCATTGACATTTCTGTGTGTCAGACTTTCTCCCTTGCTCAGTCTGCTCCGTGCAACTTGCTGCTGCTTCCACCAAAAATAGACTAGATGCATATTTTAAGAGCGTGGAGACCCCCTTCTGGGATACTTTTCGAAACAAGCTGCGGTGCATCCAGCGAAATCACAAGTGCGGCTCAGGGAGGTAGAGCCATCGTCCACCAATCGGGAGGTCGGTGGTTTGATCTCTGGCCCCTGCTGTCCACATGTTGAAGTGTCCTCGGGCAAGATACTGAAACTCAAATTGCTCCCGGTGACTGTTCAATCTGTGTGTGTGTGTGTGTGTGTGTGTGTGTGTGTGGATGCTGACTTGTGTTGCAGAGCGCTATATAAATACAGTCCATTTACCATTGTCTAGAATGTCCTCGATCACCTGCAGTGCCCAGTGGAATGAGTTTCTTAAAACTGGAGTTGGCAGCTCAGTTTTCCAGCAGAGTGCTACGGCCAGAGACTTGGCGGTGTTGACTCGCATCTCAGGTAGATGAGGCCAGAAAAGCCACAATCTTCATCAACAACACCGATTCACACTTCGACTCAGATGACCCCAACGACTCTGAAAGGGTTTTATCGATCACACAAGGGTTGAAAGCTAGCAACCCCACGGGTCGGTTAGAACTGAAGAAGCCTCCGGGATAAGGGCTGAAACGTCTTCAAGAAACTCAAGCAAGCCCAGTTGCCTTTGTAGTTGCCTTGACTGAGAATCTTCACAGCGATCAGTCTGCATCTCAATCTTCTCAGGTCCACATACCGGACTTTCTTTACCCTTCCACCCTCCTTTCGCTTTGAGATCCTGTCAATAAAAATTACAAACAGCATACGTGACGAGGCGCGACTCGTGTGGAGCCCTGCTGACAACGTGATTGAGCATTCAGACAGAACTGCTGATTTATTGTTCAGGCAGAATCATGTGCATCGAGGCCTTTTCCTTGAAGATCATTTCAGTTTTGCTCTGAATGCATGCTGTGAATCAAATTACCAATCAGAAAATCTGGAGCCAGGTTGTCCTCCAGCATGTACCTGCTGCACAGAAAGCAGAAAGAACAGGACCCATCAGCATCTCATTTTTTTTTTTTTTTTTTTACCCCGGGCCGTCCAGCAGGTACGTGATGTTCAGGAAGTTTCATGGTGTTTTAAGTTGTGTACATTCACTCGGCACTCAATGTGAATAAGAGAAGAGAGAAGTCTAGCGTCAAGCAACAATATGGGCCCCGATATGCAGGGCACATAGTCAACAGCTGGACAATATGGCAAAAACGGAAGCGCACATGCTGTTAAACATGATTTATTACATTCATCAAGGAGACAGTATGTTGAGACAAGCTGTTTAATGTAGTTTTGATAAAACAATGTGAGACTACGTCTTCCAGCTTGTACAGCACACCTTCGACAGACAGTTGTTTGTCTCTGCGGTGAATATTTTATGGGTTTAAACTTGTATAGGAATCAATAGTGAAAAGAAAATACAGACGTGATACAGTCTGAGGTGATTTAAGGGGAAGATGCAAGATGATTTGGATATTAATAAACTGAGTTTAGCAGGGAAATAAGATAAAAGCTCCCCGAGACTGTCGGGTTCAGAGTCTTTAATGCACTTCTTTGCACTAAATTGATTTGGTTCCATTTTCATTCCTCTTTCAGCTCAGTCTCCCGCCTTTTACTGTAAATCTACCTGAATATACAACCTGCTTAATCCTGCTTTATCAATCAATGTACGCCTAGTTTAAAAATAATTGCCTTTCTTTCTTTTTTTTGTCCGACTCTCCTGCTCTCACACATGAAATCCACAATTTCCAGTCTTAGTGATGAATGTATTCCATAAATGATAAATCAAGAAGATGGATTCCTCCCCATTCCTTTCCTCTTTTTTTTTTTCTTTTGCAGACACACACACTCACACAAATATTCACTTCAGTTCAACTTTTCAGGATTGTGACATCTTTGTGAAATAAAACTTAGTAAGTCTCATGAGCATAAGCTTTTCCTTAACTAATTAAAGCGCTAAACATTAAAATAGAAATCCAGTTGGCCACTCATTTGTCACAAAGTGGCAGATTGTTACCAAAACGCAGACGCTACTTTGTGTCCAACCATTTGTCGTCACTAACTGTTCAGAGGAGAAGCAGCCGAGCCTGTCTGACGTGGAGATGCTACTGAATGCCAGCGCAGGTGTGCAGCTGGCAACTAGACTCTCATACAGAAACTGCTCTGACAGCTGAAGACTTAGTGTGATATCTCACTTACCACTTTCAAACACAACCATCAGTCTGCTGCATTTTAATAGCAATGCAATATGAAGTACAGAAAGCATACAGGGCCATAATGTGAGCTACGCAGGGGCATTTTTATCGAGGCTACAGTGTCAAATTTGGAACAAGTGAGATGTGATTCATGGCCTCCGAGGACCAAAAACAAAGCAGATCGTCCGCTGTGAATACTAATTACAGCGTGGCCCAGTTTGCAGGAAAACTTGGGCACAAAATGTGAACCCACACGCAGATGCCTGGAAATGAATGACAACTATCTGCTTCATTATACCAGCTTTTTATTTCAATTCGCCAGGAATCCACCTGTCTGAGCAGTTTGGGGTTCACAAATAGTCTGGATGTGTAGTTGGCATCACGCTCGTTCACAGCTGTCAGGCCTCCTCTGCAGCCTGCGTCCATCTTCAGCAGGGGGATTCTGTATTAGCTTTGATGAGAGCAAAAAAAAAAAACCCTGCAGCAGTCGGGGGGGATCATTATGGGAGCCACGTCTCCTGCAGTCGCTGGTAGCTACAGCCCTCGCTGTGGTGCAACCGCTGACAGGATGGAATTAAACCCAGTTTGAGCTCTGGGAGTGAAGGCCGTGACCATGGGAATTTTTTACGGCAGGCTCGCAGACACCAACACCGGTCTGTCCTCGGCAAAGCGTCCCGCATGGCATCAACTACCAAAGGAGTGTGAGAGCTTTGAGAATTGGGAGGGAAGTGCAGAACATCCAGTGTAAAAAATGTGCTCAATTATTGAGAATATGTATTGCCTTTTGGCGTGTGCGTGGGCCGGTTTAGTGGACTGATATGACAGCATGTCTTGTGAGGACATTTTGGTTTGGAAGGGCTAAATGTAAGTTATGAATTTATTACATTACTACACACATTTTGAGTCTCTGCTGGTTGCCTGACAATAGTCCAGCCATCGGTGCCAACTTTGGGTTAAAAATTTGGTCCTGATTCACTTCATAATAAATACATGTGTAGTTGTTGTTGCTGCACAACACGTTTGGCAGCAACAAACGTTGTTTTTCTAAGGCACAGCACGCTTCGTGTGCGCTCGAAATATTCTCAACCTTTCAGCACAAAGCATGTGTAATCACCTTTTTTCATAGACTGGACCGACTCTGCTGCTGAATAATGCAGGCGGACACCGCACCGAACACAGAACTTTCCTTGTTTTTCTTTTTTTTACAGTTATGTTGAGGCTCCTTTTCAAAGGTAAAAGGTGCACTATGTAGTTTCGGGGAATACATTTTAAGAGACGAGAGAGACCGTTTTTCTTTACGCCTAAACAAACTTTGTTTTCATGATTTTGAATAAACCGAATAAACAAACTGACCTTACAGGACAACACAGTCTCATACCGCTTTACTTTGAAGCTAGAAAGGTGGCAGGGTCCGCCATATACAAACACTGTTCTGGGGACCTTATTTTCCTCTCAGAGCAGCTTGTTTATTCGGTTACAGAAAAAATAAATATTTTTGAGTTTGTTTTATTTCCTAATTAATATTGTAAATATTAAAAATCTGAGTTTGAATTTCTTCTCAAACTACACAGTGCCCCCGCGCTCCTCCAGTGGCAAGTTTACAAAAAACCACTCCATTATAATTGCCAGCATGATTAAATGTTAGACTGACTAGACATCTTGTTTGAATGATTATATTCACACTTTAAGTAATAACTTTGACTTTTTTAGCCGTTCCAAAACATGAGAGGATTTTCTTTTGCTGCCTTTTCATTGTCACTTCTAATGTTGGTCTTAATTTGTGAATTTATTTGGTTCCTCTCCCCAGTTCAGAGCTGCCTGTCAGCATCTTTTTATTGTGAAATGTTCTTGCATGTAACTCAAAGCACGAGTTGACGTGAATCATCATCATCAGCACACCTCACGTCAATATGGCATCTTTATCTAATCCATTTTGGGTTTTTTTTTGTTCGCTCTGTTGCATGACGGACACTTTAGTGATGATTCGATCTTCAAGCGCTAAAAACCACATAATGCAAACTGTGAAGAATTTATTTTCCGCTCCGGTACCACTACAGCTACGGTGGCAGCGAACGCAACACACAGCTGTTCAGCAGCCTATTATGCTGCAAACTGAGCTCATTCAGAAACTTTTTCAGGTTGACTACAGCATGCACTTTCTGTGGGTGCAACTGCTGGTCCTCCTCCCAAACCCGCTACATGAAGGTTACCCGCAAGGTTCATCCGTTAAGAGCGGCAAAATCGCCGGCTATGCTTCCTCAAGAAATCTAACATTGGGAATACTAATTAAGAATAAAATAAGCTTTCATAGGCAAAGCTCTAACCTGGCTGCTGCAAAACGGACCGCCCTGTGCTAAAACCCAATCCCCCTCCAGAGATGGCTCCTATAAGTCTGGGACATGCAAACATCCCTCTGCAAAAACCACATCTTGTCATTTGTCCAATTCAATTTCTGTATGGCTTAAACGAACAAGATGTATCATGTTCATTTGATCTTTAAAGGTGCGGTTGGGTCAATTCTTCAGTGCGGTTTCCCCCCTTCTTTCAGTCTTTAGGCTAAGCCAATCATCTCCTGGCTTTAGTGTTGTATTAAATGGACAAACATAAGAGTAGTATCGATCTTCTCATTGCAATCTTGGCAAGAAAGCAATAAGCCCATTTTCCAAAAAAATTTTTAACTGTTGCTTTAAAGCAAGGTCATTACAAATGCATAAAAAAATCAATATACAGTGTGCCCTTGGTGAGTTTTACATCGCCCACAAAATATACATCCGTAATTAAATTTTGTCTGAATGACGACCACATCTTTTGTTTTTTAAATAGTTTGAAAGTGGACAGATGTGCATAAAATGTGCGTGTGCGTGCCTGGTTAAATAGCTTATGTACAATCTGTCTCACTGAGTAAACAAATGTGGGTGAAAAAAAGAGGGCGGGTCATAGGTGATTCGCTCGCTGCTGCACTCGGGAGTACACAGAAATAATAATAGCAGAACAAGTCTGCTCTGCAATTTATGCATGACCCTGGAAATAGGCATGTCGTTCAGCCATCTGTCTTGCTTGAGTCATTTCATGTCTCCCTTATACCCACTTCTGTCTTTCCTCCCTCTTCTTCTAATTCACCATTTTCTCCTCGGTGATGTCCACAGCGCCTGACGCAATGTACCAGCATCCGCACATTAATGCCAAAGTTAATGGGAAGACGAAGGGGGTGGAATGATTTGCACAGGACTGCGGACTGTTAGTTGCACGGCGGTGCAGATGCCCTGGGGTTACATAGGAAGGAAATTGGATCTAGAGGGAATGAGAGTAGGCTGTGTGATGTCATATATTACAATCCATTGGTGGAGAGAGGTGGGGTATCACTCATTACAGGGAGCAGTGAACACATCTGAGCCGCTGTGTAACACGACAACTGGCTGCAGGAGCCGTAAAAACTCCAGCAGGGTCTTAATATGTAGGTGGTTGTAACTAACTGAGCAGCGTTCTGTGTGGGCGTGATCCACTGCCAGAGCTGTGAATCTGCATTGAAGATGCGCTTATAAAAATGCAAGACAGTCTTCATATGTTTGTCAGCATCTGTATTAGTTCTGCGTTTGTCTTGTGTGACCGCCTCGTATTTGAGGTTATTTATCATCCCGTGTGTCCCCCACGAGAGCGGCGGCAGCGGTAGGCCAACAAAACGTCGAAGGCTGATAACTGCTGCGTCGTCTCCACTTTTGCTGTAAATAAAAGACAAATCAGTGTATTTGCTTTGACACGAAAATAGCTTTTGTGCTCTGGCCCACATGGTTCTCTCAGTCAATGCATTATTAATGGTGTTGTGCTGCGATAACACTGCAAGTGTCCAGCACAGGATGGGCTGGGGACACAAAAGGGAAAAATACACCAAGATGCTCAGGCGAGCAAGGCTTTATGATCACGGATTGTATTATTGTGTTAATTATTTAATAGCTGAACAGCTGTTTGAGCCCCCTGCTGAGCAGCACCTTGCATTCATTTCTAGTGCTTTCCATTTGTGTCTGGAGTGGGGGGAAAAAATGTATCTCCCAACAGAAAACATGAGCAAATGGAGTACAAAACATGGCGGTTTTGGTTCGGCAGTGACGGTAGAAGTTTGCAGCATTATCATTCTGACACACTCCTTAGGTTTCAGCATGCAAATTGGACCTGTACAGCTCAGCGCCAGTATCCTTGTAATTTCAATTGGGCTCATTTAGGCGTAAACTGGCCTCGGAGAGAGGATGAGGCTGGGGAACACGGAATTAGCTGGAAGCCAAATCACAAAGCATTCAGCACCTGATTCTCAGCTAGGACAGATGGCAGAATTGCAGCACGATGGCACAAACATGCACCAAGACGGAGAGGAAGAGGGAGAGGCGGGAACACCACACACACACACACACACACACGGCCGTGTCTCAGTGTTCCCTTAGGCGTGTGGCCAACAAACTCAATGTTTCATAAGGATTAAAGTCTCTGTATGAAACCTGTGACTGAACATGAGACATTGGATCGTGAAACACGGCCAAAACAGCTGTCGGGGGCGAGTCACGGCACCGGCAGTGAGTCACGCTTCTGTCCACAGGCCCATTCGCTTTGCCACGATATGACGATGTGAAAGATTTTCAATGCAGCGAGCAATCACGCTTAGCCCACCATGTTGCAAATCCTCCTCCACCCAAACGTCAGAGACCTCTGAGTTGTAGCACGTCCTGTGCTGACGGCGTCCCAGAAGCTGGTTACTGTAGTTTTGAGGATCATAGCAGCTTTCATATCACGCCTAAATTTCATGTGCTGGTATTAACTGTACCCTGCTTTTAAGCTCCCTCGGTTTCTCAGGGCCAGTGTTAATCCGACAATACTGATCTGTTTCCCCACTCTTCAATGATCCAAGATGATGAGAAGAGCTAATAATAAAGGCATGGGCAGACAGAAGCTGGTGATAGCACATTATCCTCGCCATCTAATCCCCTCTCTAATTAGAGATGCTGACTTAGACCAAGAGAAAACAACACAACATGGAAAAATGAAAAGACAACACCAGACACCCGCTATGTTTTTTATTTTTATATTGAATTTACTAGTCAAATAAAGGACCATACTGGTGGATTTGTATCTTTTAAGACCATTAAATACACATCACAGGCTTAACATTACTGTGTAGACCGCTTTCCAAATCGTACCAGAAGTTTTCAGATTGATTTCATCCCTTCCAGGCAGCCATCTGTTTCCAGGCATTGGTTTTGTTTCACTACTTCGTGAAACTTCATTAACCTACAGATAAAATTAAAATTATCTTGTAACGGCTAATCCATCACAGTGTACTTGGATTTTAATCCTTTTTGGGACTGCTCGGAAAAGTCGTCGTCGTCGTCGTCAGCAGCACTGACATCCTAAACAGTTAAATTTTTTTAAAGCTGCACTTATAAATGATTTTTAATTCTCTCTGTGGCGAAACAACAGAATTGTTACCCAACTCTTTTAACCTCTTCCCAGCTAGCGTTGTACAATCGGGGCCACATACAGGTGGGACAACCACTCAAGCCACGCTGGGTATGACTTATGTGGCACACGTCCAGAAATGAGAGACTCAGGCCAAATAGCAACAGGACATATGGCACTTAGTTGTGAGTTTTTGGACCGGAGCCACCAGTGGCAGCCACCCTACAGCCGTATCTCTCGGCCCAGACTCTTTGCCAGACTCGGCCCAGAAATTTCCTGGTAAGTAGCCTTAAATTGCCCAAAATGAACCTCCCATACTTTTGAGGTTTAATGTCCTGCTTCCCCTCAGTCAGCCACTAAATTTGAAGTCAGTTGTTGCAGATTAATTGAACGAGAATTTAAATTGATTAAAAGATGGAAATTAAAATGCTGCGATTGGCAGAAGTTAAGCAGGAAACAGTTGGAAGTTTCCTGGAAATGTTTTAAAGAGATTACCAGCCATCTATTCACTGCTTAATGGGAAATTCTGGCCATATTCAACAAATTAAACCTTCTAACCCATAACGTAGTTGCCGTGCGCGAATGTTGCAAGACCATTATCGACTTCTTCTTCTTCTCTGGTGATATTTGACAGTATAGTTGCTGAATTTAAAATCTTTGAGCTTCCTTTCCACACATCATCAAGGACCCTAAAAAAATGAAGGAAGGGGTCATTTACGTCACCGAATCTCGCTTTGGGGCCAGATTGTGGTGACGTCAATGGGAGACGCTCACTAAAACCCAACATATCTACATCATATGACTTCTGGTGGGAAAAAAAGCCCCCCAAAAAATGAAAGAACACACATAAGATTGTGGGTTAATGACTGATTTTCTTTATCGACAAGTTGTTCATCCCCTCGATTTAGTTTGGGAAAGGGGTAATTGCAGTCTGATTCGTGATATCTGGTCCGAAACTGTCCCTTTTGGTCACGCTATTATCAGCCCTGTCAATCATTTGAGGGGGAGAAAGAAAGAAATCAGTCATTAACCTGCTCTCTGAAGTGTGTCCTTTCATTTTCTCAAGGCAATTCTTCCGATCAGAAGTCATCCGACGTAGACATGTTGGGTTTTTATGTGTTTCTCCATGCATTTACATTTAGGGCATTTAGCAGACGCTTTTGTCCAAAGCAACTTACAGTAATTCATACATACATTCATACACTGATGGCGGTGGCTGCCATGTATCTTGCCCAAGGACACTTCGACATGCAGACCAGGGGAATCGAACCACCGACCTTGGCTCTACCCCTGAGCCAAAGCCGCCACCCTGCATCTCCCATCGACTTTCAGCACAGCTTCCACCACAGTCTGGGGAAAAGATCAACAAAAGGAAGTAATAGATGTCAGTTTTTCTCATCGACTTTCTTCAATTGTCCTCCTGTCACCTTTTATCATTATTTTAAAAACGTGGTAATGAGAAGAAGGCTGGTTTTGTTTGTACTCTCACCATTTCCCTCCTTGATTTCATCGCTCTGTGTATTGACCTTATTTTGAAGGTGGCATCGTGTGTGTGTGTGTGTGTGTGTGTGTGTGTGTGTGTGTCACTTTTTTGAGGAAGAGGAGGGAAAAGGTAGAACGCTGCTCCCCGGCGACACCATCTACTCCCGTCACTCACCTCTCCTCCCCCGTTATCTTTGCACAGTCACTCCCTCCTCCTCCACTTTCTCCGACTCTCCCATTTTGTCTTTCAGTGAAGATTTATTGCTCTGCTGAATTTTAAACTCCCCCCCTACTCTCTGGCGCTGCATATTCTCAACTTCCCTCCGACTCTCTTTACGCTTCCTATCTGTAGTTTCTTTTTTACACCAGCCACCAATTGTCTCTCACTCCTCTTTTATATTCCATCACTCGCTGTGATTGTCTGCTGCTCCTCATCCTTCCTCTGTGTGTGTGGTTGGACACCATTGTTGTCCTTTCCTCTCTGTTTATACAGCCGAGCGAGCTGTGGTGGGTGTTTTTTTATTTATTTTTTTATGTCTCGGGGGGCCGAGATGTTAATGATGCTATAATAAGTCCTTACTACACAAGCTTAAGGTGAAAGAGACAAGAGGAAGAGGCATTTCACGGGGAAAAACAAAGTTAAATCCGGTTTATCTGAAGATTTGCGATTCAATTAGCATTCAAACTGGCACATGAACGGAGGTAGGGGACAAATTCTGGACTTTTTTTTTTCTACAAATAGAAAAACGGCTGAGTCACAATAAATTATATTTTGTGACCTTGAAAAACATGGCAGCTGCATTTCAAAATGTTCCACAACTTAGCCCAAGCTGCTGATGTTGTGAAGATGCTTTGCAGAGAAGAGACTGAGTCTCCACCAGGCCATCTACCATCCCCAGACTCTCTCTGAGCATGTGTCCTCTCTCTCTCTCCCAGGGACGAATTGAAGCCCATTTACTCGAACATTACTTGGACAAATCCCTCTCAAACCCTGGCTGACGCCCAGTGTCAAGCGTTATAAAAGTTTTAGAGAGCTATGAAAGGAGTGATCCCTAATTGGCTCAGCATGCTTCGCAGTAAAAGCACTCCCAGTGACTTTTATAACTCGCCCGACAGTAATAGGAAACGCAGATCAGAGATGTCAAAAGGTAAAAGTGCAGCAGGCGAGGAGGAGGAGGAGGAGGTGCTCTCAAGGCTGCATCCTATAAACCAAAATTGGTATTTTTGTATCATCACTGTTTATCCTTTTCCACATCTTGGCTGACACCACACACAAACCCTCAACACTGACAAACTCAGCATTTGTTTGTTGTTTTCGGCTGTTGAATGGAGTGGAGTGAGAAAGCCAGACGTGCCCAGAGGGCGGTGATGTCAGACCCATCATCCCCGACTGATACAACTGCACAGACTCAACCCAACTGCAGAGTAAATGTTGGCAATGTACTGCAAACCAGATATATTGAAACTGTGCATGTGTTCTGGTTAGGTTTAGGTATTATAAAAAAAACCCACTTGGTTAGGGTTAGGAAAAGATCATATTTTGGCTAAAAATACCTGCTTTGGTCGCTACAAACACAACTGGAGATGTCTCTAGGTCTCGTCAAAAACACCTGCATTTGTCGCCACAAATGCGCTGGAGATGTCCCGACTTCTCGTCAAATATATCCGGTTTAGTTGCCACAAACACAGCTGGAGATGTCCCGAGGTCTCTTCACAAACACCTGGTTTTGACGCCACAAATGCTCCCGGAGATGTCACTGAGGTCTCGTCAAAAACGCCCTGTTTAGTCGCCACAAATGCGGCTGGAGATGACCCGAAGTCTCCTTAAACACCTGGTTTTGGAAATTGTTCGAGGTCTCCTGTTAAAAATATCCCGTGGCATCATGCTCACAAATATTGAAATGAGTGGTTTCTGATTTATAGATGTTGAAACTCAGTCAAGAACTGTGGTCACTGGCTCGGCGGCCTCCTCGCCTGTAACTCTGTCGCCATCCCTCCACCTCATGTTATGAATTCCAGGTCATAAACATGTAACGTGACAGGTTATGTACAAATGGGAATGCATCTGTGGTTTGCCAACATTTATAGAAATCCATTGGACAGATATTTTTGCTTTATATACATGGAGTATGTTATATTAAAGCTCTCCCAGGCAGCACTCTGTGCGAACTCTGCCAGTGAAATGTAACGTGCCTACATTAGCCAGATGAGAGCAGCATTAGCAGGCAATATGTCTTAATGAAGGCAGCGTATCCTGTGGGCAAAATGTAGCTTCTCTTCTACAGCAGAGGGAAATCTCAAGTTACCCACCAGACGCCCCATTGTCTGGCAAAAGAAAAGTGTGGACGTCTTTGAACATCTCTTTTTTCTCTTCAAGTCTCTTTCAGTGTGAGTGATAGTAAAGGTGTTGTAAACTAGGGGGGATGAATGGGAGGGGGGGGGGGGGGGGGGGAACCACACTGTCAAGAAGAGGCTGCTGTAATTTGCTGCTCTTTTAAGATGCACATTAACAGAGGAACCTTTTGTCTGCACACAGAATCAAAAGATTTGGACAGATGTCTTTTATTTTTTTTAATTTTCTTTTTAGCTTTTCCAAAACCAGAAAACATTAGAATGCAGTTGTCAGGAAGGATTAGTAGGGGAAGAGGAACAGGTGGATTTATTTAGCAGCTGTGTACTTTCTCTTGCACAATGAGATGAATGAGGCACAAACTAGTATTTTTGGCTCCAACAAGCCATTTATTCTGGTGACAGAGGAAACTAAAGCCAGCTTTGTTTCAGACCAAGTTCCAGAAAATACAGACGACTGATATCGATTTTTACATATGACCAAAACAAAATTGGAGTACATAGACTCCAGACATTTCCCATGAAGTTACAGGCTGTTCTGAACCAATGACTCGCAACCAGTACTGTATGTATCACGCAAACATCTGGCGTTTGTTGTTGTTAATTGAAAACTCAATTAAATATGTAAACAGAAACACACTTTTACTAACACAAACAAACTTATGAAGGTATTTTATCAGACATGCCGCGACATCTGTTTGCATGTCCGAGTGTGGAAAAGAGTGATTTTTTTATTTTATTTTTCTTTGTAAGGCTGAAGTGCACGACTACCACGCAGCATCCGTGGTCTCCCAGGTGAGTTTTAATTTATCTCTGCACTCTAAACACAAGATGCATCAATTATGTGTTAACAGGTTATGTAACATGTCTGTCTTTTGGCGAGGAATCTGTCATACTTGGCACTCTTGAGAAAAAAATGTTTTTTCACTTGGTTCCACGCAAGAAAAATAAAAATTCTTCTGGGGAGAAAAAATCCCTCAGCTCTACACACGGGGAGAAAACGTTTTCTTCTCAGTTTCACATGACATTTTTTTTTTTTTCTCCGAAAATGTTTTTTTTTTTCACAGATGGGAAAACAATGAAGGAACTTGCATGTAGAAAGATTATCCTGGCAAACTTTTTTCGATCACAAGTCATAAACACCGGAGAGAAAATGATTTAGCTCAGACTTTGAAAATGGATCAGTGGAAAAAAAACAAAAAACATTTCTCACTCGGCCCTCAGGGCTTCCGTACATTTTCCTCTGCCTGCAGAAAGACACTGACTCTCCCCCCCCCAAAAAAGGGGAGCAATACTCTCACTGTCTAAAGATTCGTAAAAGCTGCTAATGATGCCCAATGTGATGCAAATTACTCATTCATAGCTGCTGCCTGGCTTCGCCGAGAATAGATGGCGGGGTGGTGGTGCTGGTGGAGGAGGAGGGGGGGACTCAGACCTAATGATGTTTGGATGGAATCTCTGTTCTGCATTAGGGCTCAAATTCATTTGCAAACACCATCTTTTTTTTTTATAGTTTTGCAACTAAATCAAACACAGAAAGGAATCCTGTTGAGGCCTGCAGATGCTTGTTCAAATTACATTAGAAATTCTATTTCAAAATGAGCAGTCTACAGCGCCTGGCGTGCTCATCATTACTCTGACAATTTACCTCCCCTGCTTTTTTTATTTTTGAAGGAGCTGAAGCAGCTGAGCGTGCGGTGTCAGATTCATTCACAGAGCTGTTGGCGCAGTTTAATATTACATCTTTTGGGCAGCGAGTTGGGGTTGGGCTTTGTACGCACAATCGAAACTGTGCTATCAGAATCAATTCTGCACAGCCTTCTTCTCACACACATCAAATAAACAATTGCACACAAAAGAGATTGGTGAGATGTTTTTTTGGCAAGATAAAGCAGGATTCATTTATTCAGGGTCCAGTTGGTGGAATAGATATTAAAAAACATCTATCTGTTCGCTGCCAGCTGCACATAAGCACACTCTTAGACGATGTGGATCTGTCAACACAAATCTGACTCAGGCAGGCACTCTGTTCACAGACACCACTGATATATGAAGATGTCAAGAAGAGACCCACAACTTCCTCCTGGAAAATGGAGGGAAAAAAAAAAAGTCTTGTCAAAAGGCAGCTCTGCAGGGTTGTGCTGATTTACTCTGTTCACTCTTCTGCCTCCTGAAGTAATAGAGGAACAGCGACTTTATGGAGTAATAACAACAGTTTGACACCTCAAGCTAGATCAGAGAATAAATGCAGGCGTGCTGTATTAATGCTGAATACGTTTGTTTACAAAGGTTTAATAGGCTGCCGTAGGAATCAGTGCTAAAACCCGGGAATAAGTTAATATTTTTGCACTTCCTGTTCCCTCGTCTTGAAGTCGATGGGTTTTTTGAACAGGGTTTCGGTTAAGTGCTTGAAAAAAACAGCTTAACACAAGGTATGTCAGTAAATACCCTACACATGAACTGTACACTGTTAACCTGTCTTTGCTAGCAAGTGGCTAAATGAGACTACAGAAGTTGTCGGGAACATTAAACATCATCACGTCAACTAGTTGCAAACTATTCTAACTC
Source organism: Pagrus major (assembly GCF_040436345.1). Classification (NCBI taxonomy): domain Eukaryota; kingdom Metazoa; phylum Chordata; class Actinopteri; order Spariformes; family Sparidae; genus Pagrus; species Pagrus major. Next base: position 23,980,870 of record NC_133226.1, read on the forward strand.
TACTATGTATAGATCAATCCACAAGTTGTACAGTTAAAGCGTGTGTAAAGTATAGTGTAGTAGGAAGCTTAGTGGTGGTGACGTTGAAGTCACGCAACCCCGATGTCGCTCATTTATAGCCAAACTTTAGCTTTTTACTTCTGGTGATTGCATTTATCCTTCAAAAATCATTAAAGTCGAGTTCACTAACTTACAGGTTATTAAAGAAAATGGCCATCATCCTTGCAGCACTCTACTATTTTAAAGCAACATTATGTAGATATTGGCTAACTGTGCAACACCACTGTCGTAAATACAAACCTCAGGTCTGTTGTCGGTTTGTCAGACGTAACGTAGGTGTGAACTACAAACAAAACTCATTACATCATAAAAGTGTTGTGTGTTGAACTTGTATCTTGAAGTACACATGTGTAACGCTGTGATCCTCCTCTCACTGAAGTTACAAGCGAAACAAGTGATACGGGGGCGGAGTGGCTGAGACAGAGACACCATTCACCCTATTACAACACACTGTCATCAACATGATTCTGAAGCTGATGTTTTAAGGTAAAAAAGTTACATAGTGTTGCTTTAAGGAGGGGCAACTGATAAATACTTGTATAACATTGTGCCTTATGTGTGTGTAGGAGCTGCACAAAAGGCACAACTTGACTATTTTCGACATGAAATTGTGTGTGAATTTGCACACGACCGCCTGCACAACGCAGAAATGGCATGAAATGACGTGATTGAAAAATAAATTATTTACAGGCACACTGATGCCAATGAATGTTCTGCCCGACGTATAACACGAATAAATGGATTCTTGTACTGTGGTCTTGATTTTAATGTACAACGCTGCACAGGGACCACTCTTTATGTAGCTATAGCATCTTTGTGAATCAGTAAAGAGGACAGCCGCCTGTCTGTGTTAGCCTACAGGAATGGGGGAGGGGTGGATGAGACTGCCTCAACTGTGCTGGAGCACTGAGGTCTCTCTCTCTCTCTCTCTCTCTATCTCTTCATATACATTATATCACAGTGTTGGTGTGAGATTTTGTTTGTGTGTGTGTGTCTGGGGGGTTAATTCGCCTGTGTGCATGCCAACTAGCAAGATGGATGCTTCCTGGTACGCAGGTGTAATTGGATCATGCACCTGCTTCTGGTGTAGTCATTGATCTCTTTCCCCCGTGGGCCCCAATATTTAAGTTGCGGGAGCTTTGGAGACTCAGCTGCTATTGATTTTACCCTCAAACTGATCATGAGTCTTCGGACACATGTGATCGACATTAATGTGCGGCGCTGCAGGATGGACAGGCTAACGAGGGCTCAGCCATTCCTTTTTCAGAAGTGTTCAATCAGTGGAGCTGCAACCCGAAATGAGACGCTCATGACTGCGGTTAAGCTGCTCCGTCTGTGGTACGAAATCGATGAAATCGTATGTTGACATTTTTCTTTATTTATTAGTGGAGCAATGTATCGACATGAGACTGGGATTATGCAGGGTTTTCACTTGATGAATGTCTCAATGGAGTGAATTATAATGTAATTATTTCTTCCTGGGGTGGACCTATCGAAAGACTTCAGAGGGACTCATTTTGAAAACCACCAAACCACAATCCATTTACATCAAATTCATTATTACAGTGCCACCCATTCAAAATGTCACTCTCCATCATTTGACTGCTGACTCTGTGCCAGTTTGGCAAAAAGTACCTCACAGTCATACTTCAGTAAAAATGAGTCACTTTTAATATCAGATACTTTAACCATCTTGATAAATGAACTTAAGTATCATAAGTACAAGTAAAAGTCAGTTATACATACTTTATATTTAAATACACAATGGATCGACCATCTATCGTTCTGGCCAGCTCTCTCTCCCTGTCTTTGTTTGTCCTTCACTCATCTCGAGAACCGTTCATCCGGTCTACTTGAATCAACAGCAAACTCTGCTCTGTGCAGCAGCCAGATTGAAGCTGGGCTCCCACTACAGGACTTCTAAAATCCAAACCGCTTTTGAGATCAGGTTGTGTCACACACATAAGGAGAAACTAATCCTAAACATGCACACACTACACACTGAAATGATGGCACATCACACACTACAGATGAGGTTATCGAACCAGAGGGAGCAATGCAGCACCTTAAGTGATCCCTCTCACGTGATCTCATGGGGAAGCAGACCTAAACACACTTGCTGTAGTAACTCGTTACTTAGCAGAAGGTTAAAGGAATTTGGATGAGTGGCAAGACATGGCGGTTTTCTATTCTTTAAAGGGAAGGTGAGATTTTTAAGTTCCCGTCAGCAGTAGTAGGCTAGCTAATGTTAGCTTCAAGGGCTACAATGTTTATCGTCGCTTGGCAGCAACATCAGCTGCTCCGGGATGCCTCTCTCATTGGTCGGTGGTTAGTGGAAGCACAAAATTGTAGAAAATGGAAAATACTAAGGCAAATTACAAGTACCTCCAAAATTGTACTCGAGTGCTCAGCAATGCATTACATGACAGCTGCATTCATATACTACACATGTCCAGAAAACACTGTTTCTCTGTTATATCATGCAGTGTGATGACTAATTATTAATTTCACTAATAGTCAATGTCGCATTCAATAATGTACATCTATATTTTGTCCAGTGTTTGTGACAAAATGATGCAAACGACTGATCCCAATGACTTGAAATGCACATTTTGACATCTGTTCCATGATCATATTTCTAATGTATGTATGTATCTATGTATTAAACAAAAATACAAGGCCAGGCAGCTATTTGGAACCAGGGCAGATTCGTCCCCCCCCTCCGGATGACATTTACTGGGCTTTAATGGCTTTCACACAAACCCATAGGGACTGCTTCGCCTGGGGGGCATTGGCAAAGCAAACAGTTAAACGGCATCATTATCACCCATAGAGCCGGGCAAACTCATTTCATTTTTAATGCATGGAGGTTTGTGTCTGCACGTGTGTGGCACGAAGGCAATAAACAAGTCAAAGGAGATTACGTTCAGATCGGCAAGCTGCTGGCTTTCTACGTGACGTGTGTGGTCAGCAATGGGAAGGTGATTTTTGAAATGTAATGGGTTACAGATTATTAAGTAGCCTGTTAAGTAAACTAACTTTTTAACTTACTTCATCAAAGTAATTTAATTCATTATATTTGATTACTTTTCTAGCAAATGTTTTAAAAACAAGCAACTGAGCAAGATATAGAGCTAAATGATGTCTTGAACCGTAATCGCGGAGGATGTCTGTGATCTAAATCCCCCGCAAATGACCTACTGTACTCTCCAAACACAGAAGTCATGTGATAGTATTACTATTACTCATCTACTATTAGCATCTCTGACAACAGAAAACAGGTGTTAAATAAAACACGACCTCAAATCACAGACAACTGAACAATTATAAAAACAGATCGTGACTCATAATATGCTGAACAGCAGTCAACATACTGACGTTTTAAAATGAGTGATAACAGAGAAAGTCAGGAGCAACGAAAGTGCAGCCACAGAGCATCTGTTACTTGATCTACATCAGCTGCAAATGTAACGTATATTTATGCTTCTAACCGATGCAGAAAGTTGGCTCAACAGCTCTAAACTAATGAGGCTGTTTAAGAACGGATGCTCCGACTCTGAAACGTTGATGTGACGCAAAGCCTTGACATCATCCGAGGGGTAATGTCAGTAAATTCGAGTAAATACAGGCTTCGCTTATCCATATGAAACATGGATGTAGGGGTCAGGTCCCTGACCCCTGACCCCTGACCCCATATGCTAGTCCCACGAGGACAGGGCTTTGAACACACACAAATAACATGTTGGTGAAGGAGGTCATTTATATTATGTGACTGACTGGGGTTAAATTAATGACGCCACCCAAAATTGATGCTGATTGAATCATGCGTTAAAGAGAGAAATGTTACAAACTTGTGAAATGTAGCTGAACCTACAACATTTGGTTTCAATCAAATTTAGCACAGAAGAGTTACGGCCTGTTTAAGCTGCTTGCTGTCGACATTTTAGCTAACTTTTTCCCCCGTTTTGCAGTCAGCAATTCCCGCTCTCCTCTCAATTACCACATGAATGCAGAGTGGTATTCGCTCTGCCATCGCAGTAAACAGGAGGATCGTGCTCTTAACTCGTTCAAGAGTAAAGAAACACCTCTTCATGGAGAGGGTAAAGTGGGCAGGGAAACCAGAAAATGTCTTTTCTCTTTTACTGCATGAGCACCAGGAGGGGAGATATGGGTTGCTGACCAAACACTCTATAACAGTGAATAATGTTGGAATATAGAGCTGCCACACCCTCCGTGTTTTGATCATTTTACTCCTCATGGACATTATTATATGACCATTTACAGACGTGTGTGTGTGAAGCACAATATGGGGCCTTAAAGAAATCAGTTGTTTACAGTGAGATTGTGTGTTTTCTGACATTATACGACTGTACTGTATTTCTGACTGTACATGCTTGTGCTAAAACTCAGTTCAAAGCTCAACACTATACAACACAATACTGGATTCATTTTACTGCACTATGATTCAGTTGTAATATGCATGCATTAATTTTTTATAGCTCGCAAAATGATAAAAAAAGAAAAGGAAAAAAAGAAAATCCAGATCTTCACACAGTAGTAGTGATAGTAGGACTTCCTGACTCTCTCTCCTCCAGCCAAAAACACTATTCCTGAATAGCCGTCGCTTTCATATCTGGGAGTTCCTTGAGATACTGCTTGATTTTTACTTCTTTCACTGATGCTCTTTGACCGGCTGCAGAAGTTGCCTTAGGCATCCTGAGCAGAAATATTACAACCATGATGAATATCGAAAAAATGCAGTGTGGGGTTTTTAACAAGTGCTTATACATGGTGTATTAGGATGATGAATTCCCATGCTCGGGCGCCCTCCAGATACAGCGCAGAAAGATGAAAACTATGTCACACACTGAGAATAAAAGAGGGAGAGAGGGGGAGACGTGGATATAAAGAGAGGGGAAAACGTCAGGCTTTTCTGCACAATGTGTGAACGTGATTAAAGATGCACTGTCAGGAGAGGTGGACAACACATTAGCTGCGATTTATAATCCACCGCAATTCATTATAATGCCACAAAAAGCCTCAAAGTCACATAAAACATCTCTGACACATCCTCTCAACAAAAGCCACACATTAGAAGCTCCGCAGAGGTGCATTTAGGGATGTACAGGTGTTCACGAGTCGGCAGCCACCTCCTGCAGATGCGACTGTCAAAAACATCCCGTGAATATGAAAGAGCATTCAGATAAAAAGCCAGACTTTCTTACGAATGTTTGAAAGATTATCCTCGTACAACACAGTGAGGATGTTCAACTCTGTGTGAATTATGGGCTGTCTTCATTTCTGCACAGAGGGCTTTTTTTCCCTCTTTCTTTTGGTTTCTATGGCACCCCAGTGTTCAAGCCAATGGAACTTGCTGCCGCCACTTTGAAGTTGTAACACTCGCAGTGTGATGTCTCAGAGTAGCAAATACATCACTGTAATCCGAAATGCACCCTTTGATGGGCTTTGAAATGGTGTTTAACTGAACTCTGCAGCGCTGGTGTACGACGCTCGCGTAAGAAATCCTGAACCGCATTCAAATCACTATTAAAGCGAGAGGGCAGATTTTTGCTCCCGAGAACAAATCACGCATATTCCTCCCTCATAAATCACCGCGAGCTGCTTCGGGAAGGTTTCCTCGGACCGACTTTGAATACTAACTCGCTTTTTCTTGTCTGCTCATCTCTGCGTTCATTTTCTCGTGCGCCGTTCAATTTCACTCGTGATGTATAATTGAACATTTTTATTTATGAAACAGATGCACAGTGTCAGACTTGCAAATCCAATTTGCAGACAATAATAACTAGAGAGATATAATTTGCTGAGAGATATCAACCAAATCTGGTGCAGTGATTGAGGTCCCAACAAAGAGACACACACCTCATACATCCTGTGCCGGTGTGCAAATATAGTAACTGTCATGAATTAATTCAGAGTTAACAAGGTTAGTTAACGGGCCATTTGGGAACACTGGAAAAAAAGCTGTGAATGCAACACTGACACCGTTACCATCTTTTATGTTGGCTAACGTGTCAGCAAACAATTACTTATTTACATATCCGGCACATACGGACTGTTTTATGGAGCTTTTTTATTGTGTTTTTGTTTGTGTCTTGTGTTTTTGTTTGTGTCTTGTGTTTTTGTTTGTTTTCTTGTTGAGTATTTTCTTATTTGTATTCATTGTTGTGTTTGTGTTTTGTCAAGTCTCTTGAGTATTTGTTGAGTTTTATATATTTCTATTTCGAGTCCCATCTAGGGACAAACATTGTAAATTATCTTTGTCATTGGTTTATTATACATGGTTCAATATTCACCCTCCTTTTACCCGTTTTCTTGCTCTGCACCAACATATTAGCTGCTAATTTCTTCACTATGTTCACCAGCTAATCATTAATGTTGGATTCAGACTACAAGATATATATTTTTGGGGTGCTGAAATGGTCCCTGTGTGAGATTAGACAATGAGAGACTCATATGGTTGGTTCCTGACCAATCATAGTCTTTGTGAGCGCCATCATCAGGAGGGAGGTGCTCGTGACCGACTTCCGGGAACAAGAATGTAAACAACAATGGCGTCCGAAGTAGCCTGTACGACTACCTCTCCTATGAACATTCAGGACGCCATGAGTTCCAGATGTGTAGTTGGTTTTCATCCATAATGGTACACTACACTGGATGAAATGATTAATTGTTGTGTCCCGACCCGGTCGCCAGAGTAAATGTTGGCTATGTACGTTTCTGTAAACCACAGATATGTTGCAACTTTGCATTTCTTTAGATTTAGCAAAATGGCCGTAGATCATAAAAAATCCAGTTCTAGTCGTTACAAACACGACTGGAAATTGTCCTGAAGCCTCCATCGTCTTCCGTCCATTGTCTGTGACCGCTTATACTTTGCAGGGTCATGTGGGTGCTGGAGCCGATCCCAGCCGACTCCTGATATGAAAGTCTGGTCATAAACATGTAATGTGAAAGTGATATGACATGTTTTGTACATCAGACCGTTTCACGTCTTTTCCTGTGTGTTTTGTCACTACAAGCAACACCTTTCACATATATAATAAAAACTAGTAATGACATTCAAAGCAACTGCCAAGTACAAACAAAAATTAACGACTAAAATTAGTTTAATTTTCCTCCTTGCTTCACTTTAAGAGCTGCATTCCACAGTCAGCTCGAGTCAGAAGCACATAAATGAATGCTAAAACACACTGCGTTGACCTTCAAGGCAAAGACTGTGAAGAAATGTTGGAGCCTGGCGACGCTATTATTATTATTATGTGAGGACATGCAGAAGGTGAGGCACTGCTGCGAGCCTACATGGCGTAATTAAGACGTCCATGAATCTGGCTACCCAGTAGGGTGGAAAGCACGTTGCTGAACTGCGGCTCCGTCCTCTAACTACTGATCTGGCAACTGGCGGCATCGTCCTGTAATTAGCTCTGACATGAATACAAGAACCACACAGAGATGCTGTGTGTGATGAGCAAACAAAGGATGGTACCCTACGACAGGAACACTAACGTCAAGAGCTGTCCTCGTCCTTCTCCTCTACTATTGTCTCTCCACCGTCTTGTTTTGCTCGACGCCCACTGCATTACTTCTATTTTTTAGTTTTGTCCTGTCTTTCCAGCCTCTCCTGTTGTCTGTCAATGTCCCTCTGTGCATGTCTGCTGCATCATTCTGGCCTGACCTACATAACCCCTGGTCATCAATTTTGTATATGGCTCATGCATTATGATGCATGGCTCTCTATGGCGGAAAGATCCCTTCAGGGGCTGTGTCACTCAAAACACATGCACGCACGCACACACTGGTACGCAAAGCATAAATCAGAGCCGTGGCAGTTGTTCGCTGACATAAGCCCCCCAGCAACAACACACACGAGCAGCACCGCAGTCTATTCAGAGGCAGACAAACATGGAGAAAGACAGCACAGTCTGAGCGAGGATGATAATATTCTGCACAGACACTGGATGCAGCGAACAAAGAAATAAATGGAACGGATAATTAAGAGATGATGGAAGAAATACACAAACCGTAGTGTTAACAGAGCTAACTGAATGGATGCAGTAGCAAACAAATGGGATAATATAGACACACTGAAACCTTCTAAACTAATACAGTCATTCAGCTGTAAATATGTTTTGACAGTGCGGTTGTGAGCAGCGCATACCGTCAGTGTATCAGCCTCAAAGTGCTAAATAAAAGAGCATCTACAGTTAGCGTGCTGCGCAGTGAATGTGTCTGGATCTTTTTGGAATGGTTGCGTTGATGGGTGAAGGTGTAAGCGTGGGATGCATAATATTTTTCAATTTAGGATTTTGTGCTCTTGCTGTAAATGTCTGCATTAGTCAAATCACAGTGCTTAGTCAGTGAATCAAAGGCAGGGCCCGAGGGCTGGCCTGTAGGCTTCTCCACCCCCGGGGCCCGGAGTTGCCTGTGTTTGCCGTAGCAAACTGTGTGAGCTCAGAAACACTCACAGCATCCTACACCACCTACAGAACAATCAGCTCATAGGTTAAAATAAGGACAACTGTTTGTAGACATAGATGTCCCGCCCATCTGAGTTACTGATTGTCAGGTTTTCTGCTCTCGCACAGCACGTATGCATTATAGTTATAAAGGTGACTGATTTACCGCTTCATATTGTTCGTAATTTTTTAAAACTTAGATCCTTGATTTCGCAAAGAGGTCAACAAGTGCCCTTTTTCTATTTCTAGTCTGCAACTGCCAGTCTTGCTAGCTGAGATTGCAACTGCCGCTGATATATTTCATCATAGTAGCCATCAAGATTCTGTGAATAATTATCATTATCTTGATGAAAACTTTATGTGGTAGCTTATTTGAAACAGGGTTTTAAATCTGCCCACTATAGCTACCGATATGATATCGAGCTAAAGCTAAAAAAACGCCAGCACCCTTACCAACTGATGATCTATGTAGATAAAGGAGCTGCGTTTCTTTTGTAGGCCACAGCAGGGTAAGCTAAAGTGAGTTAGCCGTAGTATTACATCGAGTACTGTATGATAAGGGAACATTTTAGCCGATCTCCTGCATCACGCACTAGCTTACATACAATTTAATTGTATTTTTCATTCTGTAATTTTAAATGTATGTTTGATGCTTCCATATTTCATTAAAGGCACAATACGTACAATTATTAACAAAAATCGAAGAGTAAATAGTTTTGATGTTATATTCAAAGACATCTATGTATTGTGTTGTAGAAATGTCTACTGAAGTTAGCATGCTATTTAGCTAGCCCCCTGAAAACCTCTTTCTCCAAGCGAAGCATCTCTGCTAGCACTAAACACCAATGCTCCCCCAGTAGTCCAACTAGCTGCACAGCTAACTGAGCTAACAAGCTACAGTCATGTATGTATAAGCAGAATACAGTTAGCAGCAGCTAGCAGTTACTCTGCTGTATCCATTCTTCAAACAGTCACCTCGAGTTACAGTTGCTAAGATCTTAGTGGAGAATCACTGTTCGGCGGGGGGCTTTAGCTAAAACATCTATTGCAGAGATTTCTAAAACCGTTTCATTTTTCTGTAAAACTCCTCGGCTATATTGAGGGGGATATTAGTCCAAGGAGGAAGAGAGCCTCCAATTATTTGATGAATGACGTTAGGTCGTGGAGGTGAGATGTTAACGGTCTAATTTATCTCGGTGATTCCGAAACTTGCCATAAAACTTTATTGATTTTTGGATGTGGTGATTGGAGAGACTGTATAATGTGTTTGACTTCATCCCGACATCGATGAAATTACTCTTAAATTGCTGTAGCAGTGTCTGGTGACATTACCCTCCTGCAGTATGGGAGCAAGGAGGGAAAGGTTTCTGCCTCATTGTGTGGACCTGATACTGTAAACACAGTCTAATATCCCTCAGTAGATGAAAAAAAAAAAGCAAGAGGAGTTCAATTCTTATTCTAGGTTGGTTTATTCATACACGTGGACAGAGACAGAAGACAAAGACAAAAAGTTTTTGTTTTTATCCTCGTATGCTGACGTGAGGGTCAGTGTCCATGCGTTTAGTCTAGTGGCCTTGCCTGTTTGGGCAATGACTCTCCAGCCCTGTGTCAGATACAACATCAGTCTGTGCACTTTGCAATAACAGATCCTCATATGGGCACCCAAACCTGATGATACCCAACCTTAAACTGTAAAATGCTGACTTCCCAGAAACCTGACTCCCAAGAAATTTGAAAAAGAGCTCAAGACACCAACCTGGCCTCCAAATTCCCCAGATCCCAATCTGATTGTGGATCAGTGGGAAGTCTAAAACAAGTCCAATCCATAGAAGTCATCTTTGTTACTTGAGCTCTTTGTCATGTGCCTCGGGCCATTCCTGAGGAGGTTTTGCCGGGGTGACCACTACCATTGACGAGTGCCGTTGCCATGATGGTTGTACTTCGTCTGGGTGGAAGGTGCGTATCGAGAGGCATCCACATGAATGTCAGTACCCGAGGCTTCCCAGCAGAACATTGCATTGCAACAGGATTTATCAGTGTTATTTACTTTACTAGTTAGTCCTCTGGAAAGTTCAATATGTTTGGTCTCATTCCCAGGCTGTCAAATACTGATGCTGGGTGGGTGGCCAGCCTCCAAAGCATCAATGTTTTACTACCTTGGAAACCCAAAGCGTCAGCATTTGACAATCTGGGAGCGAGACTCCTCGGATGATCCCACTTCTGGAGTTCAGAAATCGGTCTTCTGAATTCTGTGTGTTCATGCACACGCACAGTGTTTTGTATTTAATTGCTCAGAGCATTTAAATGACACATTGACAGCTGTTTCCAGTATGTGAGTGACAAGCAAGAACAACGGAAACAGATCATGTAAGCCATGAAATAAATTTCACAACCATGCACATTACCATCAACCCAATGTTTACTTTCGTCTGCCATGTTTCAGCGTCACATGACATCAACTTGTCAACTTGTGTACCAAAATTTTTGTTGTTACACCAACTTGAAGGGGAGTTCATGTGAATTTTCAGTCGGGAATACATTTTTCCGATTATTATGACACATGAACAAACATGAGACTCAACAATCACTATTATTTTTGCACCTTTAATACTGTGGGTGATTTGTGAATGAGATTCTGAACATTAATATATCAACAAACAACCTCTTTGCTAGATAAAGTTGTCATGGTATAATGGCATCCTGTGTGCCAGTTGTAATTGAGCTTCTCTCACCTCCTATGACACCATTTGAAGCAAGAGATATACAACTGCAGTAACAGAATCCTGATCTTTATTTGATCGGCACTGGCTAGTTTGACAGTTCGATCTGAGTTTAATGAGCACTGTGAATTTGTTTTTGTCACTTGTGTCCATTTGTTGGTTTGTTGGTTGGTTTGCCAGCAGGATTGCACAAACACTACAGAATAGATTACCACGAAACCTTGATGGAGGATGGGTCTTGGCCCAGAATAGACCCCATTAAATTTTGTTGCCGATCTGGATAAATGGACAGATCCAGGAATTTATTCTCACATTCTTTAACATTGCCAGATAGGGCGTTTTTCCTAATTTTAGTTCAGTTCTCAGGGACTCACTGTGCAGCTGAGTTCATTTGGATTCAGAAGGGTACTATCAGTGATTCAGCTTGGTCAAATTAAAGGGGACTGTTGGACCTTGGCAGAGGTGTGTGCTATTCTAGTACCAACTTTGTGTAATGAAAAAGGCCTCGGTTTATAAGCAGGACACAAAATGGCGGCCACCCGGTCACAAACATTTGTGTATCACAACTAAACACTGCGCTGAAATATGTTTCTGAGAGCATTTCAGGCGAGAAATAGTTCAGAAAGAGTTCAGAGGTGACTTTCTTTTTATCCCAACTTTATTCAGTGAACACATTCGTTTTGGTCTTGATGTTTGATATCTAGCTGGCGTAAATGATATCTAAAACCTTTAAAAACCGTGTTAACGTTTACTGCAGATAAGCAAAGATCGCAATCATGAGATCTAATGTTTTGCAGTCGATGGCTTCATCACTCCAAGCCTAAAACCACGTTTAACATCTGGTATCTGACAGTGAGCGTCAAAGGCCTTTTTTTTTTTGTTATTTCACACAAATCTGTCCGGATGCAGATAAATGAGCGGAAAATGAGTCATCAGACCTCACTATTTCAAATGCACGAATCTGGAATTTATACTCTTTATGCTCAGATTATTTATCGTCCTCCAATAGCCTCACATTTCCAGCCTCTTAAAGGCAGCTGTGCCATAAATGGCAGCTTCATGAAACTCAATGTATTGTTCCAGTTCAGAGTTAATAGATAATCATCAAATCTCTTCTAAAAACTGACGAGCACTGCTGTTTCTCATTTGTCTATAAAGATTTCTTATCTGTCCCTCGTCCATTCCTCTTTCCTTTCTCAGTCCCTGTACAGCGCTTTCTCCTTTATCCTCCCAAGGTCTGAAGGCTGAATGCAGAGGGAGTGATTATCAACGGCATTAATACTGACTCAAGATCAACACATAAAGGGATGTTAAATCATATTTTTACAGCCCTCTCCCTCTGTAAGCGCTGAACCGATCAAGGTCCTGGACCCATCCAGAGCAAGCTCTGCAGCAAACTAAATGAACGGAGCATTACTGAGACCTAATAGACACGTGAAACATAGCTTTAATAGCTATCTGTAGCATCTACCCTGCAGAGAGCACGGAAAGTGATGAAAGGGGGAAGTAATGGCAGCGTGCCGGAGAGGAAAGACAGAAATTCTATTAGGACCTAAATTTAAACTGAGGCTCTTTAACTCACTCTCCCTCTGTCTCTCGCTTCCACACACTCATACTCCCAGAACCCCTAACTGGGAAGAAGAAAAGAAACTCAACTGGTGAAAGAACTGGGCTCAAATGAGTACACATTTTGGAAGGGTAATCAATTTTGCTGCCAAATCCTGGCTTTTTTAGTTAATTCTGCAATCCCAAAAAATGCAGTGGAGAGAGTGAGAGAAACAGTGTGTGTGTGTGTGTGTGTGTGTGTGTGTGTGTGTGTGTGTGTGTGCGTACGTTAATGCTGCACAAGCATTTTCCTCAGAGCGACTTCTCCAATGCACCTGCAATGAAGACATTTTACATACATCTGCATGCAAACAAGACAATCCGGCGATTTGCATTTCGGAGCTCAATGGGCAGGAAATAAATCTTGAGGAGGAATATCCATACTAGCAACCGCATTAAATCAACATCCCCGTCAAGCTTTGCTCTGTTCGAACAGCTTTTGCATTGAATTCGTCCAAATCAGTGGTGCTCCATCATCTCCCATTTCCTGCGCTGACATTCAGAATCTTTGATTGTTTTTCCATTCATCACTTGTTCACCGCTGCCCTCATCACAGTCCTCTCTCTCCATTCAGCTAGAAAGGGAGGCAACACATTATCTTGTCCTCACTTCACACTAACTAGCGTGCACACAGAATAATCAAACCTGTCATCGTAATTGGAGTTTTATTTTTCGCAAGTGCTGCAAGGTGAAAATATGCCGAGAACCGCTGCGTATTAATTAATCTAACTGAAGCTGGGTGTCTTCTCTCACACACAAGACCAAGAGTAAACATCCAAACAAACACGTGCACGGCGCCTTTCCCCGTTCTCCTTTGAAACTCTTAATAACAGAACATTTCATCAGCCGTGATTAAAGGATCTGCTGTGCTTAGTGGTATCCGCTTAATGTCTCCAAGACGAACTTTAATATTGGCCGGTGAGATGTGTCCCCTGCTGTCCAGTGTGTGGGCTGTGTACCACCTCGTGGGGAAGGGCTCCCGCCGCCAAGCAAATGTTCCTCCTTTCTGTCCCGAGCATTCTGCTTTCATTACTCGCCGATCTCATTCCAGTGCCCTGTAATCAAATCCTCATTGAGTGAGCTGAAACTCAGTTAGCGGCACTGCCAGTAGCACGGCTGGTAGCACACAAAAACACATGCCTTGTGCGTGTGCATGCACGTGCCTGCAGCAGGTGTAACAAGGTTAAAAATACAATACATTTTAATAGAGTTACGTTAAGATAAAAGTATTGTATGTGAGTCAGTTAGGGAGAACACTAGCCCTCCTCTTATACTGTATGTCCATATTGAAAGAAGACGTGCAAAAGGCTTTTCAAGATGGCAGCACAAGACACACCTATGGCAAGAAGCCATATGGCAAGAGACTCAGTTTCCTGAACCAAGACACAGGTGACAAGTAAAACGAGCATTGCTGAAAAATCTTCAGGTTTTAATGTAATGTCCTTGGTTTACACAGCTAGCACAGGAGATATCGACCAGGGTGGGCTGGGGCTAGCTGGTTAGCATGCTTTGCAACATGACACATAGTTGTCATGACGTCAAAAATGTTAATTTTAGTAAAGTTTACAATGTTTTCAACCAAATTCTTACATATTGCACCTTTACAGGTGACTTAAGATAATTAAAAGTGTAAGCAAGTAACACAACAACATTACCTCGAGTACCTTAAGTATTCTTTATTGCAAGAATATAATAAAATAGGAATAGGTGGTCGACACATCGATGGAACAGTCTCCAGCTTGCACATTTTCAGAGTAACAATCTGAAGCTTTAAATTCAATCAGAGGCGCAGGAAGCAGGTGCCTTGCTCTTTAACTTGCAATACTGAACATCATTATCCTTCTGTTAGAACTTAAACCTCCTCTCAGTCTGACCTTGTAATGCTTCGTTCAGGTGCACAGAGCAGCCAAAATCTGTGAAACAGACAAATGAGATAGAGATATGAACTCACCCTGATGCCATTACCAAGGTGATGCATGTATCTGAGTGCCACCAAAAGAGAATCTATTTCAGCTGTCTATCTAAAGGCCGCGGAGCCATTAGTGCATAATGCGGTTCAGGCGGTCACAGGCAGGCAGGAGGAGAACAGCTTCAGAACCACATGACTACCCAATTAAGAGCCTATTGTTGACATTCACAATGGCATAAGTACAGCACTGCCCACACAGAAATAGAGCGCCGAAGTATAAAAGTAGGATTCTACACAGCCCGAGGCGTAAAGCGCGCTGATAAACTGACACCTACACTGAGGGGACCAGAAATGTATATTCAGTTCCTTCCGCTTAACCCCAAAACTTAAAATGAAAGGCTCTGCACACGCCCACAGGCCTTTTCACTTATGGCTGATGAGACCTTTTGCTTGTGGTGAAGCTGTGGAAGGTGCGCTAAAAATGGGAACGCCATGAGGTCACCGGACTCCTCAAGAAGAGACACGGAGATGTGATTCGTCCCGCCCTCACAGGTGGGTCAGGGAGATGTCAATCAAACTTCTAACGCCTGAATTATAGGTGACATAGGTGAGTATTTTCATTTTTTCTACTTCACGACGTTTCAGATACCAGGTTTCAGTAGCATAATATTTCTTTGCCACATAGTTACTTTAAAGATCACAAACACACGGCTAACTGATTAAATATGAGGAAATCTTATACGCTGAACTAGCTCAGATTAGCCTAACTGAATCTGACACAGCATTACAAATGCTTACATGGTAATGCATCAGTAATAATAATCAAAACAGGAACCATTCTCTCGGCTAATGAAGTGCTTGAAGTGCATTTCGCTGCAAATACTTTTGTACTCCTGTAAGTAAAAATATGACTGCAAGACTCTGTTGTTGCAAAGACAACCACATCAGTCCTGAGAGTTGTAACTGCCAGCGACAGAGGATTCAAAACGGGAGTTTATTCATTCATTTAGTCTATAATGGAGATGTGAACGCAGATAGAAATGGTGCCAGGTGGTCAGGCTGAGATTTCATGCACAGTGGCAGACAATATTGCAGCGACAGCGAGGCAATCTTAAACCTGATGCTGTAATTATTCTATAGCCATTATATTGTGCAATCAACATTTATGTCATAACGATAAGTTAAAGCAAAAGACTTGTCTATTGACACTGTGAAAGTGCCCTCTTGGGCGATGAAACTGCCGTTTTAGGTGGTCCAACCTGCAAAAAGTGTGATGCAGTGCACTAATGGGTGCCCTGCATGCCTTCTATGTGCCTCTAAATGTTTAAACAGCTCCCTGGGTGTGTTTATTACAGAGGTGTTATATATATATAAATATATTTTAAAATCTGAATCACATAACACAAATTTAATCTCAGCCTTTCTGCTTCATGACTTTCCACATGCAGCTTGTGCCCTTTTCCTTTTTTTTTTTGAGACCACCCCTGATAATCACATAGGCTAGCTCTGCGATGAATGATGGTAGGATTGAAGATTTTCTTTTAGATACATGTTTTTATAAACACTTATCATCTGTAGTAGGATAAAGAAAGAAAATATTGATGGTGATCTGTGGCAGCATTCTTTACATGCGGTAATTCATGAGCCACCTAAAAAGATTAAGCATGCGACTGGAAACAATTCCCTTTGTCCTCTGTACAACGTGCAGTTGGTTGTGTTTTCTTACTTTGCAGCATTTCTTTTTTTCAAATTGTGAAAAAAATCATCATCTGTTGCCCGACTAGTGAAGATGTTTTCTTAAATTGCAGTGAAGGCATTGAGCGCCTGTAGGGCAGGATTGCTCAAGTGGAGCCTGTGGGCCAAAGCTGACCTGCCATAAGGTTATTGACATTATTAGGCTACTTATTTTCAAAGTCTGAGCATAGCAGGATGTCGGTCAGTTTGCTTTTCGCTCGTGGCCCACCACTTTGCTTCAGTTTTGGCCCTACAATGGAAAAGGTTTGGGCACCCCTGGCTTAGGGTCACCATTGAGTGCTGCAAGAGTGAGAGCTAAATCCAGGAAATAAGTTAATATTTTTGCACTTCCTGTTCCCTTCTCTCAAAGTCAATGTTTGTTTTTTTTGTTTTTTTATAGTTTTTCCTTAAACCTAAACGCCAGAAAAAAGGTCTGTGGTTAACACAAGCTTAAGATATTTTCAGGTTTTGTACTAGCACATAAAACAGTAATAGTAGTAATCAGTAAGTACCCCATGTTTGAATTAAAAGGTGTTTACGTGTCCTAAAAATTATTATAACTATTTTTGCCGATAAAACAAAATTCACGTAAAAAATACAATTAGCCCGAGGACGTTACATTAACACCTGGACACAGCCTTGGACACGGAGCACAGTTCATTTCAATATGAAAGCTGCTCGGTGGCGCATGAAGCCAAAATAGCTCAGCTTCGCCGACCGAGCCAGCTAACTTCTGGTTTAGTGCCTGGCTAACTTGAAAAGAGACAAAATGATTTAATCCTGCAGCTCTTCTAGACTTTCCAAAATGCTATTGGACCAAATGGCTCAAATTATGACAGTCAAACGAGTCATTCGGTGGTTGTGACGCTAAAAAAAAGAATTAGCCACCATTTTACAGCCGCTTCTTTCACAATGCAAGTAAAAAAAAGTATTTTTAGACCACAGTGATATTTACACGTTTTGCTCTATGACATAAAATAAATGTCCACAATGTAATTATAAAGCGCTTACGTGCCTTAAAAACTGCGGTTGCTAACAAGTGGCTAAACATTGACATTAAACGTCATCTCACTGAACATAGAGACTCATCTACTCACTAGTCCGTCTTAACAGGGAAATTATTCTAACTCTACAAATCAATTTACAGAAAACATGTATAGTAATTAATGTAGTAAGAAGCTTAGTGGTGGTGACATTTTAATCATGCGACTGCAGTGTCCTCCGTTTATAGCCTAACAATAGCTTGTTAGTGCTAGCGATTTCATTTTCGCGTACGAAGACTAGTGTCTGCCACATAGATTATTTTTGGCGGTATTTCAAAATCCAATTTTTAAAAGTGATACCGATGCTAACTTCCTTGTTAGCCTACAAAAATACATCATCGCTACACCACTCAAATTTTTTTAGCAACTATACTAAAATCTTTGTGGCGGGAACCAGGGCAATGCTAACATCCGGGTTAGCCTAGCAACAACATCCACTTCCGGTTAGAAACCTGGCAGTTAATTGATGTTAGCTTGGAGGGCTATTCGGTGAAAGTGTCGTTATTAATGTGATATAAAGGCATCAAATGTGCACTTCAGATGAATTAGATGTGTGCAGTTTGAAATAACATCGTGTGGGGGGAAAAAAAAGACAATTAAATTGCGGTAAGCTAATGCGCTCTACCCGGAAGTGAATGTAAACAAACTTCGTGTCCGCTCTTTAAACGTTCCTGCCAACTCACGTAGCAAAAACCATCCGTTTTTATTATCATAAAACTGTTTTATTGAATCGTTTTTTTTAAATAGCTATGAGAATGAAGCTGATAGGGTCGACAGAAAGACGATTCTCCCTCCCTGTAGTGCGCCTGCCGGTTTAAATCTCCCTCTCTCGGCGATGCAACTTCCGCTTTCAGCACCATGTACAGCGCCGTCACTCTCATTTTTTCATCGAGAGCTTATACGGCAGCTCGAGGCGGGGAGGTAAACTTTTGGCAATATCGGGAGTGAAGGTTTATCGCCGCTGTTATACGACGAGTTGTTTGCGCGTCTCTGTGGCTCCGATGTGCAGCTCGGTCCGTCGCAGCGAAAAATAAAAGTGCGGCCACGGAGGCGAGACCGACGGGGAGAGGCAGCGAAGATAAGGCTCCCCCCTCGATATGAACTGAATATGCACAGAGAGACGAGTCCGTGAAGCAGAGCTCGCTGCCACTGGGTTACTGAGGGGATCACATCGTAGTAGTAATCTTTTTTTTTTTTTTTTTTTTTTCTCTCTTTTCTTTTTGTAAATACAAGACAGGAGAGAAATCCAGCGAGTTGCAACGCGAAAAGAGAGCCGGGGAGGAAGAGGAAGAGAAAAAAAAAAAGGGACTGCCGTGCGGGGGGACGCAAAGGGACTCGATCTGCATGTGAGACCGCTGGTCCTCACACACCGGAGGCAAGAGATGCAGCCTGCGAGCAAGCTCCTGACTCTGACTCTCCTCATCTTCATGGGCACAGAACTCACCCAAGTAGGTTTCCTATTTTAAACGCCATTTTCCAACCTCCTCCTCCTGTAGTATTATTATTATTATTAATAATAATAATAATATTAATATTATGATTTAAAAAAAAAAGATAATTGGCTTGAGAGATTACCCCGGTTACCTCGCATTAAAGAGCCCCGGTGAATTAGCCCCCTCTACCCCCCGTTTAAACAGATTAACGGGTGGGATTACATGATGTGAATACATTGTGCTGCTTGACGGGCGCGGATAGATCCAGCAGAGAGGAGGAGAAGGAGCCCTGCTCAGTGTGGCTGAGATAATAAAGGTGGTGGTGTTGGTGGTGATGGAGAGGGAGGGGGGGGGGGGGGATGTATTGCATGATTTGTCAATTTCCTCATTAGCAAATGGTCAGATTAATCAGCCGGCGCTGCTGTTTTTCTTAATGCACTGTGATGCCTTGCAGCTCTCTTGTGGAAAGGCCATTGGATGGATGCATTTTCTTGCTTTTTTTTTTTTAAAATCACGGGCTCCACAATCAAAACGCAGTGTCTCAAGGAAAAGGTTGTTTTGAGCATGCTCAATGACCACAGTGTGACTTGCTTGTTGCCTCCTGTGTGTGTGTGTGTGTGTGAGGAGAGAGAGAGAGAGGAGAGAGGGGTGGTGGTGGTGGTAAAGAACATTCAGTCCAACAGTGCCAAAGCCACCCAGCCTCACGAGTGGTAAACAAAATCACCGGTCAATAAAATGCTTGCGTGTGATTCTTTTACTGGAACTAGTAATTACTTCCTGCTCTCCGAGGGCCATTTGCAGCAATACGTATAATAGCTACTGTTGCATTAAACTGTTGACAATATAAATTCCCACGATCACTGGAGAGAGAGACAGAGAGACAGAGAGAGAGAGAGGGAGTGAAAGGAGGGGAGAGTTTATTTATTCCCAGGCCCTCCCCGCCACCACTGGAATGAAGAATTTGGTGATTTAATTGGCCTTCCTTGAGTCATATTTCAGGGGGGGCGTCACTGTCGTGCGAATCCAATTGTGGTTGGTAATTGGAGACTGACAAAAGGAAAAAAGAAAAATCAAACATGCCACTGAGGTACTATCAATAAATTAATCTCTGCTCCCAGTGTATCTGCAATATACTCCACTACTCCGAGTGACAAACTCAATAAAACGTGCTGGAAGTAGGTTGCTGCTGCTGCTGCTGCAAAAAACCCCTGCTGGCCCTGATAAACCAACGTGTTAGAACAATATTGATGTAATATTGCTTTGGCAGAAATGTGCCGGCGATTGATTTCCGCAAATTTATGAGGAATGTCTGCGAGCGGGAACGCTTTTTATTCATGGAGCAACAGCTTGGTGTGGACGTTCGCGTGGAATTTGATTTTTACACGCAGCTATTACGATTTTGATCTAATGAATGTGCGGCCTGTACGAGGGACGGGGAAAAATGCTGACACTGTCGAACAATGGGGAGGCTATTTGCTGCCGATTGATGGAAGCCATCAGTCAGAGGAGGGAGAGGGGGAAAAAAGGGGGGAGTGTGTTTCATTTTGGGTTTCATGACAGTCGGTTCAGGTCCTGCATGGTGCCGGGTCAGGGCCCAGTGTTACAGTGACAGTCAGTGTCTCTCTCTGACGCCCTGAGAGAGCGTGTGTCATCTGTTTGAAGGTAAGTCGATACTAGTCCACACGCAGCCTTGCCTGTCTGCGCCCCTTCCTTGAGAACAGAAGCAGAAGATACACTGACAAGCCTCTATTTATACTGCCCCTGCTATAGAAACCTACATTTCAACGTAGGATGGAGATGCCTCTGCGCAGCTCGTCTGTTTGAAGCCAGATATAAAAAGTGAGAGGTGTATCTATCTAAAGGTGCGTTTTATTGCCAGATAACTCATGAGAGAGTAAAAAAAAAAAAAGCCATCCGTGCAGCATGGCCGGCCTTGATCTCCGATGCTCCACAAAACGAGTGCTCTCTTAATGACCACATTAACCACCTTGCTTCAGAAGTGTCGCACAGCCCTCAGACAGCGCGGGGCAGCTTTTCTTAACATCTGGCCGAGGGAGCGGGGAGACACCTGATTAGTGGCACACTCTCCTCTTCAATTCTGCCCGCGTTTTTTCACCCCTGTCCCCCCCTCTGCTGAAGGATCTGGCTCCTGCCTGGTGTTAACACGGAGAAGAATAGCAAGCAGGCAGCGGAGGCAGCATCTGGTCCTCACCTAGTGGCTCCCCCATGGCTTCAGGCCCACATCCTCAAGCATCACAGACACCTGACAGAACAGATGGCACCGCTATTTGCCTCCCCTTTGACACCAGGCAACCTACATACCAAAGCTCAAGAAATTACTGTAAAACACCAGCACGTGGTTGGGTTTTTAGTTTTAAGAATGTAGTGTTTTACATTCACTACTATTTAAAGCATCTAATTCACATGCAACAACTAAATCTACTTCCACAGAGGCTTCAGCAGGGGAACAGTTAGGGTGTTTTTTTTATGTATGAAAACCCCCCAAAAAGAGGCGAAAAAAAATCAATTTGGTTTCATGTGAGAAACTGAAGACAGAGTTGAGCTGAATTGCAATATGCGTGGTGTGATTGGCAGCCGGGGGTTGAGGCTATTTATTATTCAGTATGGCTGGTTGAGTGACGAAGCAAGAGGAGAGAGAGAGAAAGTGAGCAGAAGAGGAGTAGGTGGAGCATTATGTAGTTCACTGGCATGCTGGAAATGTGATTTTTCTTTTTTTTTGTGCCACTTTATGAGCATTTACTACATTGGATATTGAAGGTGTCAGTGTGGTTCTGCTACGATATGAACACCTGTTCACTGTAATGCAACATAGTGCAACAGCCCAGTCAGAAATACGACTTCTATGAAGCGTAAAATGTTCAATTTTGTATGTATTTTGGTCATTTTTCAGGCTGCTATTTGAATTTCTCCTCCTTTAATGAAAGCATGACAAACTCAGAATTGTAATATTTACAGTATAAATGAATTTATAATACAAACTCGGAGATATTTATCTTTTCCATAACTGATAAACAAGCTGTTCTCAGAGGAAAATTAGGTCCCCAGATCACTGTTTGAAGATAGAAAGGTGGCAGGGTCCGCCACATGTAAACAAAGTAAAACAGTGTGAGACTGTGTTGTCCTTTTTAAAGGTCAAGTTTGTTTATTCAGTCATGAAAACAAAGAGAGTTTGTTTATTTAGTTTGTTTAGGACTAAAAAATCAGTCAATGAAGATCTTTCTCTTCTGATTAAAATTTAGATTAAGATGGCTATATTATTATTATTATTATTATTATTATTATTGTGATTGTTATTGTTATGACTCTATTGTGTAATGTGGCTGCTTGATCCCCTCCAGGCAACTTCCCTAAATCATAATTTGTGTCCTGTATAACAACTTCAATCACACACCCACGGTTTAAAACACTGCAGGCTACATTCTTACAAAAAACAACACATAATCTGATCAAAACCTCTCTTACACAATCTTATTTATACAGAGTTATTACATCAGACTGGATAACTGATCATTATACAAGTGTTGCACTTGTTATATTTGCAAATTTGACCTCTTGTCAGTCACTCCACAACAAAGTGCTGTGGCACTCGTCTAATGAAATATTGTGCTCTGAATTTACACATCCCAACAGGGATCCTTGAAAAATGCTTGAACTGCAGTGTGATATTTTAAAGTACTTGTAATTGCATTACTTTCATTAAGACTCGCTACCCGACTGAATAGTTACATTTTCAGGGAAAGACCTAAAAATGAAAATAAAAGCATCCAGCAGACTGATCCGGCCTCACGCTGCCCTCCATTTCTGTAACAGCTGGTGATGGAGAACTGATCAAAACTGAGCCAGATGTCTATTTCAGATACAGGATTGTTTATTTTATCATTAAAAATGCATTGTTTTGCATCCTAAGGTGCTGGAAAAGCTTGAAAATGCACCTTGAAAATGCTTGAAAGTGCCTAAATTTTCTAAAACACCCTATAAAAAGTCTCTGACTGGTTTCTCAGTTAGAATCAGCCATCTTTCATCAACACACCTGTGGATTTCCTCCTGATGCTGGTGTCTTTTTTATCACACTGACTTTAGATCTTCTGTTTCACCTGTCTTGACACTAAATTGGATTGGACTCCACCTGCGACAGCTTAGAAAACTAACTGCACCCATTAGAAAGCTTCTAAGAGACCGCTGTGTCCACACTGAACTGCACCACATCACATCACATCACGCAAGACTATGGGCCGGACTCTGGACTGCAGTGCACAGCGGTGAGCCGACCCCTGCCGGTACTTTGGCAGCAATCTGTGGAGCCATCACTCCTGTGAGCTCTCACCTCAAAGGTCACAGAGAAGAGATGAGAGAGACAAGAGAAGAGGTATAGCAGGAGGGAAGGGGAGAAATATGGAGGGTGAGTGAGTGCAAGCTTCACTCCCCTTCCATCTTTTCAGTTTACCAGAAAAATGCATTATGGAGCACACAGGAATAGCTGTGGACACAGAGCCACTCTTGCTATTCTGGGGGGCCTCATGTATGATGCAGTGCTGCGATTTAGCCCGTAGGCTGCAGCATTAGCCTATACAAGCCTGCTGACGACTGAGAGACGACAAATAATTCATCTGTCCTGAGCTTTGGAGAGACTCTAAACAACAATATGCACCATTTAACTGCACTTTCCTAATGTGCGTGCAATAGTTTGAGTCTAATAACCACATTTTCCGTGCGTAAAGATGAGATTTTGTGATGTAAAGCCAATGAAAATCAACGTTGTTTTTTCTAAAATGCATAAAGTTATCTGTGCATTCGATAAATATATGTTTTTGGATGTTTTATGGTGCATCATTGCATGTTAAGAGCCCTTCCCTTTCTGATTGTAGCAACGCCGAAATCAGCTACACGATGGCGCCAGAGACCCACGAATCAAACACGCTCATCCTCACTCAGAGCGCGCAAAGCAATCCAGCAACCTCTCCGTAAAAAAACGCACTCCCGAGTCCTGAAGCCCTGCGCTCCTCACTGAAATGCGACATTCTGCGGGAGTGTGTTCATTCACTGTGACATATGTGGGGCTGTGCGGTCACACATCACACCGGTTGTTAAAGTTTTTAAATACAAAAATGAAAGGCCAGCTTTACCATGCGTGATCCTCTCTGACCGAGAGCCTCGTGGAGGGAGGAAATAAAAAAAAAAAGAAATGTCACTGTCCGCTATAAATAATCCCTCAGCAGCGTCAGTGTCGGCCGACCTCAGCCGCACTGCTCATTGTCATTCCCCCCGGGGACGCAGCCCGTGTCGGGCAGCTTTGGGCGAATCAGGCGCGATCCCAGATATCACCATGAACGGACCCAAACCTGGCTGACATCATTGCGTCTGGCGATATAGATAGATCCGTAGTACCTCCTCCTTCCCTCCTCTCATCCATTTGGAGCAGCCTTTATGTGTGTGTGCGTGTATGTGTGTGTGCAGTCAGTGGCACTTAATCACAGAGCGCACCAAGGCAGGAGGCGGACCGTCGGGCGTGAACGAAATAGTAACGGTGAACCGGAGAGGCAGCAGTGTGCGGGACAAGGAGCTATCCAGAGGACGCATCCAGCAGCCGCTCTCGGTTGTTGCTCCCCCTCTTTTTTTTTTAACTGGATCAAGTGTTGCCGTTTTTACCTCCTCGGTCGTCTGCTCTCGCGTCCGGACTCGTTCGCCGCCGCCACTTCGATTTGGAGATGTCCAAAAAAAGAGCATCCGATCCGGAGTCCCGGGTGAAGCAGCAAGCAGCCGCGCTGGGCACCATGACTCGCCTGCCTTGTTTCTCCCCGGAGTCTGTAGAATGAAGACGGCTTTTTGAAGTAAAGAGTCCCAAAAAGCGAAGCGCTAAAAGATGTCGGTGCCTTTGCTGAAGATCGGCGTCGTGCTCAGCACCATGGCGATGATCACCAACTGGATGTCGCAGACCCTCCCCTCTCTGGTCGGGCTCAATACTACCAAGCTCACGGCGGCACAGGGAGGGTATCCAGATCGGAGCACCGGAGTAAGTGCGCAAGTTTCGCAAAAATTCCTGCGCCTTTTTTTTTTTTTTTTTACCCACCTTCCTCCATCCTGAATGAATGAATCAACTGCTGCAGGTAGATTACAATCAGTCACAGGCAATATGCGCGCCTTTGAGTTAATGAATTAGAGGAGAAATCCTGTGATGCGCTTTGCAAGGCGCATGAAAAAGTGGGAAAAAAAAGATTTGGAGAGGCATCGTAGGCATCTTCCCCCTGCGTCTGGTGTTGCTCCAGCTGCCACTGGGGCTGCTGCCTCTGTCGATATGAGCATCCTGCACTAAGTGGAAAGTTATTGGTCGCCCCTCTTCTTCTGGTATCGACACAAATGAGAGATCCGTGGTGCAAAAATTAGCCGATTGACACCAGCAAATATCAGGGCAGTGCTATTTTTCTCTCTCCTTGCCCCCTTCTCTGAATCAGCGGGAACCCCTCATTCTTCCTTTCACCGTGTGTGTGTGTGTGTGTGTGAATGAGCGAGAGGCGCTCAAAGCCAAGATGCTGTTATAGAGTCAAGATGAAGCGTTTCTTTGTTTCTCTGGCAGGCTGCTGGCAGATTCGGAGCTGTCTCGGTGCCAGGATCACATTGTGAGCGCTCTTGTCAAGTGGATGTTTGCTCTGGAATTTAGAACAATGGATGTTGAAGGCAGATAAATGGAGAAATAGTAAAAAAAAAAAAAAAAGAAAAAGAAAAAGGAACGACTGATATTAACGCCTCACCGTGCTGTGTTTATTCCTTGATTCTGGGGAATATGCAGGCGTTGTTTTCGCAGGTCCTCTGAGGTTTTATCTGATCATTTTTGTCAGTGATGTGTGATAGTAATGAACGAGCAGCACAGAGGAACGCTGAGGTGTCAAGGCAGCTGCTCAATAGTGATTTTTCTTTGTCCTGCTGTCAGCACATCCTTTGGTAGAAAGCAGCTGACTGACAGTAGCTGTGATCTCTCCTTTTTGGGGGGTTTTGGGAAAGTCATTCCTCACTAATTGAATAAATCAGCAGTGATTTTTTCTTTTTTAGAACAGCAGGTTGGAAACTGGAGTTTTCTCTCTCTCTTCCACCTCTTTCTTACGTCATACACGTCATTGCTTTACGCACCCAACCCACTGAATAATGGGAGTAGCTCCAGCTGCCTCCATTGGCTGCATCTTCTCTTTGTGTGGCCGTAAAATATTCTGTATGTTGGCGCAAAACGGGTGGAGCTTGGCGGTTTGTAGCGGTACAGCTTTTGCACAGAACATGCACAATACACGTCACGAGCGTCCTCCTGTTTTTTGCTGTTTTCCCTTCTCCTCCAGCATCACTGCTCACCTGCCCCCCCTCCTTTTTTTCTCTCCCCATCCACTCCTCTTTTGTCCTCAGGTGTTGCCAGCAAACCCAGAGGAATCGTGGCAGGTGTACAGTTCAGCCCAGGATAGTGAGGGGAGGTGTGTCTGCACCGTGGTGGCGCCCCAGCAGTCCATGTGTTCACGGGATGCCCGCACCAAACAACTGAGGCAGCTGTTAGAGAAGGTAAACGCCGCTTAACTCCTCAGCAACACACGGCTCTGACAATCGATTGCCATGTCACGCCCGCAGTGACCTCCTTCACTCCTTTTACTTACAAAGGCGAAGACACACACATAGGCCTACCCATGCTTGTGGTCTTCCAATCACCTCTTTGCCTGTAGGACAAGAATAGGAATCACGCTCTAATGAGCTCCCTGGAAACCAAAAAGGCATCATGGGAGGCAGCTATACGCTCCCTATCTGCTTCTGTTGTACTGCACATACCCAAAGAAACACATTTAATGATGCAACCCGGCTCAATAACTATGCACTGGTCTCAAAAGGAATATTAAAACAATTCTGTGATATATTTTTAATGTAAAGATGGAGAAAGTCGCCAGGTGATGCAGAGTAGCTCACTGATTCACGTATATGGGAAAAGACAACACAGACATCAACAGAGCTCTAATGAATACATAGAATACGTGCCAGGTTTACGGAGTTAGAGAGCATGACGGTCTTGTAGAAAACAAATGTCTTAACAGTATGCATTCTACACTTCCACCATGTGTCGGAGGCCCCTGACTAGTTGGCCTGATGTCAGGGTTTGTGAATCACTGCACGAAGTAAGCCAAAGCAACATATTGAAAATCTGTTGCGTTTTTTTCTCACTCGTCGCTCTAATTAGACCATTGGAAATATGAGATGTGGTTCGTTCCTCAGTCCCAATGTGTCCATATGTCACATGTTCAGGTCCAGAACATGACCCAGTCCATCCAGGTGTTGGACCAGCGAACCCAGAGGGACCTGCAGTACGTGGAGAAGATGGAGGTGCAGCTCCGTGGCCTGGAGACCAAGTTCAGGCAGGTGGAGGAGAACCACAAGCAGAACATCGCCAAGCAATACAAGGTACGAAGCCACCGACTCGACCGCCATTCTGTCACAGCTGCTCTGTAGCCCATCATACACAGCCTTGCCCATTTTGTGTTTGTGTGTTCCCACTGTAGAGATGTGTTTGCCTAAAAGAACCGTGCCACATAGCCAGAAACCCAGAATGCATGCAGAATCAGAGAGCTTAAATGGTTGGATACATAAACTGTATGAATTCATATCCTTATTTCACACCAGCTCACTTCTAATAAACCTTTGTTAATATCCTAAATCAACTTTATGAGATTTAATAAAACACTGTTGTTCATCAGAATGAGCACGTAATGGTGATGTTGTTCTAAAAATTAAGATATTTGCACATGAGACCCACAGCTGTGATCCAATCTGATGGAGGAGAGAGAAAAGAGACAGAGAATAATAAAAGTTCTTTTGAATTGATATTCTGCAGGAAGAGGAGGGTATCATTTGAAATGTTCAGAAAAGTGCTTATATGCCAGACTTCACAACTACTTTCACTACTTTTTCTAATCTCTATACATCTTTTTTCCATCTAACAAGGGCTGTAAATAACAAATAGTAATTAATTAACCAATTAATATGCAGATTATTGTCTCAGTTTATCGCTTAATTGTCAGAAAATAGTGAAAGACCATAAAAACCATATAAAGTTGTGAAAGGGTCTATTTTAATCCATGTTTTCCAAAACCTAATCAAGTATTTTAGTTCCCTAAACTGAAGAATTTAAGTTCCCTAAAGTGACGTATTTTAGTTCCCTAAACTGAAGTATTTTAGTTCCCTAAACCTAAGTTTTTTATTTCCCTAAGCATTTGTGTTTTTGTTGCCTAAACCTTCACATTTTAGTTCCCTAAAACTTTGTATATTAGTTCCCTAAACCTTTGTATTTTTGTTCCCTAAACCTAACAGCAACAGAAAACCCACAACAAAAGGGAAATAATAAGAGATCTTATATTTTAACCCAAACCATTTTCCTAAACCAAATCAAGTATTTTTGTTGTCTCAACCCAAGTCTTTTAGGTCCCTAAATCTAAGTCTTGTAGTTCCCTAAACCTAACCAAACAGCAACAGATAACTGTAAATAAACAGGAAATAATAAGTGATGAGTGGGAGTCCTACACCTAACCTACTCAGCCATGACAGCAGCTCTTGTCGCTGTTTTGTAACATTAAATGATGCTGCAACATTTATTATGATGCTCCAGGACCACACCAGCACAACCACATCACCACGAGACATTCAATGCCACCTTTTAGTAGTTGCTGAGACTCTGTGCTACAGACACAGTTCAAATGGGACCAAAAAGTATTTAGGTTTGGTGCTCAGCCCTGTTTTACAATTACTCACACAAACTCAGTTCTTCCTTTTACCTGCATTCTTACCTGCAGCAGCTTCAGTGTTTGCATCATCTCACTTTCGCAACACATTTGTGTGCTCCTGTCACCTGTGCATGCTCGCAAAAAAACCCATGCATCCAACGCTGCATCCAGGGCATGCGTGCAAATTTTCTGTCTTGTCATGTCTCAAGTGCATATATATATATACTAAGTGTGTGTGTGCGTTTGTTTGTGTGTCTGTTAGATAGGCTAGCAAGCTCCAGCCCCTGTCAACAGTTTGTCGTTTTCTTGCTTGCAGGGCTAACTTTAAGACATGTAAAGAGAGCCACAGGGAAGAAGAGGCAGGTCAATTCCAGATTCCCCTGAGCTGGGCCACAGTACTGAGAGCATTTGGGCGTCAAACAGTTAATTTTACCTTTAGCACCATTAAGACTAAGAAACCCCACCCTTCTCCCAAACCAACCCACCACTGATCTCTTCCTGCATGTTACTGCTGTCAAAGTTTTCCATCTAAAAGCTTTTTTCAGACGTAAATACATTTATTATTATTATTATTATTATTATTACTATTATTATTATTATTATTACTATTATATTAATTGCTGTTATTCATTTTATTTTCCTTTGGCTTTTGTCTATGCATATTTGGTTACTCAACAAATCTATACGTAAAACTATAGACGTAAAAATTCGAGACACTTTGTTGTGTGTGACATGTAAAAGCATGTAACCCTTAATACGATGTTGCATTTTAAACGATGATGACCAATAAAGAGCTTTCCCAATTGTTGTCGGTGTACCGAGGGCTTGCTTTTTAACGGCTGGTCACTGCCGGGTGGACGGAGCCACCTGCTCTGCTCGTCCGGCGGGTGGAGAATATTGCTCCGGGTTTGTTTGCTCAGACACACACCTGCACGGACAAAAAAAAAAAAACACACAGCTGTTCACACACAAACACTGAACATGGACACAAGCAGGGGGGTCTTCGTGTCAGTGAAGAGGCAGGCTAGAGTCAGAGTAGTCAGGTTCAGACAGGTGTTTTTTTTTAAAAAATTCTTTTTCTTTTATGGACAGTCTCCTTTTTGTCGCGCATGACACTCAACCGAGCTTATTCTAATCCTTTCAGGCCATAAAAGCGAAAATGGAGGAGCTTAGACCGTTGATACCAGTGTTGGAGGAGTACAAGGCCGATGCCAAATTGGTATTGCAGTTTAAGGAGGAGGTCCAGAATCTGACGTCAGTTCTAAGCGAACTTCAGGAGGAGATGGGGGCCTATGACTACGAGGAGCTCCACAACAGAGTGTCAAATCTTGAGGAGAGACTCCGAGCATGCATGCAAAAATTAGGTAGGCACAGAAAGTTGTTGGCACACACTCTGCTGCAAACACGTGCATGCACAAACACCCAGTATGTTGTGACTGACCAGAGGAGAGATGTTCAGGCATATTCACATGATTCAGAACATCACAGGAACATCATGTGCGGCTGTGACACTCGACCAGTCCTGTGCACATCACACAAGTCTTATAACACACCCCATGGTTTCTATTTTAAACATGCTCGCCCTTTAACAGACTTTGTCATTTGTATAATGTTGGTCAGATAAACTGATACTGAGGGCTGTGCATGCACCCACAGAGCTGGAGTTACATCCTGGTGATTTCTATATCTCCTGCACTTTTTCCCGCAAAAATGCGAGGCGCTAGACTAAAAACTATTGGTCGATGGACAGAAAAACATCAATCATCAATCAACGCTGAACATTTTCTGGTTTCTGCCCCTCAAATTTGAGGATGCACTGCTTGAAAGTTGAATGAAGTGGAGGTTTATTGGACAAAACAATTTGATGACTTTTTTCTCACTTTTTTCAAGATAAATCAATAATGTAAATAGTCATTAATGGCAGTCCTTCAATAGCCCCTTTTAAGCACAAGTGCTGAAAACATTGATCGAGTGACAGAAAATCAATTTTATAAATCGATTGAAGTCATTTGTCTACCTCAAAGCCAAACACTTTCTGGGTCCCAGCCCAACAAATTTGGGAATGTGCTGCTTCTCTCTGTTATACTTCTTTTGTAAATTTAATAATTTTGGGTTTTGGACTGTCTATCGGACAAAACAAAGATTTTATCAAAAACAAACTGATTTTTTTTTTTTTAACAAAAACCAAGAGATTTTATCTAATAAATCACAGCCCAGAACATGAATTGATAATGAAAGTAATCATTCGTGGCAGTCCTACAAGGCCCATCTTCTATCCAAGGCACTAACACTGAAACCGTTGGTCGACTGACAGAAAATCAATTTACAAAAACTATTAAAGTGATTTATCAGCCAAAGAAAAAGCAAAATGATTTTCTGAGACCCAGCCTCTCAAATTTGAGAATGTGCTGCTTGTCTGTGTTTTGTATCAGCGTACATTGAATACTTTTTGAGTTTGGGCTGTTAATCGGACAAGAAACAGTCATTCATCAATCCAAAAGCCGAACATTTTCTGGGTTCAAGCAAACTCAAATTTAAAGGATATGATTTTAAAAGAGTTCATCAAGATCAAGATCATTTTACAGAATGAATCATTAATCAAACTATGAGTTGATGATGAAAAATACCGTTAGCAGGGGACTAGTGCTGAAACTGTTGGACGATTGACAGAAAATCTGATGTATAAATCAGTTAAATTCATTTACCGATCAACAAGACAAATGTTTTCTGGCTTCCAGCCCCTCAAACTTGAGGATACGGTGCTTTTCTCTATTTTATATCATTGTAAAGTGAATATTTTGGGGTGTTTATCGCACAAAACAATTTTCACCTTTTTCAGTGTTTTATGAGATTTTATTGTACAAAAAACTACCAAGAGATTAATAGATGCTAATAATAATCATTGGCAGCTGTCCAGCAAGGCCCAACTATGACACAAATCTGTTTTTTAATATGGAATTCTGAATGAGTCTATGGTAGCTTCCTGTGATGTAATGATTGGGATGTGTACATACATAATTAGGTGATTTACATGGTTTAAACTCACACTGATGGATATCATACAGAGAGAGAGCTTACAGACAGTGTCTTCAGCTTGCAAGTTCCCACCACAGCCTTATCTTTGCTTTTGCCTCCGTCTCTTCACACCTCTGTCACAGCCCACAGCGCTAATAGATGCACACCCACACCACAGTGACTAAGACGCAAGAGCAGAGACACTTACAGGCCCCGCATCACGGGTATATTGTGTCCCTGTTTGAAATTATTCACAGTGCAAGATGACAAGAGGAAAAAGCTTTTGGTCACAATGGCCACTGTTCTTTTTGGAAAGCCAGTCGAGACACAGCGACGGGGTTTAAATTGCAAAAAGAAACCGATCAAAATGCACAAACGCACCCGATCTCAGCTCCCCAGTTACTTCTCCTGTCATTATTTCTCTTTGTTTGTGCACACACGGTTCATTTGTTTACTGGACACCTCTGCTCTCACCACCTACCGGACTGGAGCGGGGAGGCCTGTCTGTGTTTTCACTCTCAGTTCAGTGCACACGGCGCTCCTCACATCCGCGGGTCTGATAGGAGAGCAGGGGGAACTGCGGGAGGTGCTCCAGTGTGTGTGTGCGAGATCAGACGAGATAAAGCCGAGGTCACCCAGCGAGGGACTGGCTCGGGCAGAACAGAGGGTGGCGACTCCTTTCATCTTCACACGACTGCTGAGGCACTCATGCACAGCGCACACCAACACACTCCAGAAACACTCCCGATATTGAGATTAAACTCGCGAAGGTCACTTGCCAAATTTGCATCGTCAGATCAACAACGGGGGGGTGGAAAGAGAGAAAAATAGAGAGGGCAGGAAAAATGTGAGTATTGAGTAATAGACAGAGCGACGAGGGGAATGGATAGAAGGTGGTAAGAGGGAAGGAGAAGGAGTGATAAAGTGAAGGCGAGCAGGGAAAGTGAAAGAGAGTAACTAGGGTCCCCACAGAGCTGTCCTTCAAGCTGTTTTGTGCCGGAGAGACTAACAGCCCGGCGGCTGCTGGGACACAATGGCCATCGATCAAGGGGACATGCCAGCTTGCTGGGCAATAATCAAATAAATAAATCACCCTGTGTCGTGCCCCAGCAATGTGCAGGCACAAGGAGCTGCAGGCAAATCCGGCCCCTACACACCGAAACACTGATGAATGGAGCAGGAAAGTCATACCAGCACATAAAACCCCCTCTGCTGCCTGCTCTGCAGATGTTGTTCTCACCTTGCATTTCATCTGTAGAGTAGAGTTACGAGGCATAATGTTCTAGTCAGGTTCACATACCACAGAATCAATATTTTACTCTATACAAACAGCCTAAACATATCTCTGTTGTTCCCTCTCTGCCATCCTTATTAAAGAATAAATGGTTTCAAGGATAAGGTCACTCACCCCAATGCCGATAAAAAGCCGGGTGAGGTTATTTACACCCGTGACACACTTCAGATGGGTAAAGTGACGATATCAACTTAAAAAAAGGGAATAAATAATGTGTTTTCAAATCAATTTAGGATCTCGGGGCTTCCGGAGACTTTGAGTTTTGGCCATCGTTCCTTTAGGTTAATTGCAGAGATCTGGGAACAGTGAGCTAAAAAGACTTGACCTGAGCAGACCAGGGGTGCCCAAACTTTTTCCCTTGGAAGGTCAATACTGAAACTTGATAGCTGACCACAGGCCAAAGGCAAACACCTGCTATCTCTATTGTTGTTAGATGAAAATGGTACCAGGATACCCAGTTCCCTTAGGGTCAGGGGCCAGGGTTAGGAACAGTCCACCCAAAAATGAAAATTCAGTCATTATGTACTCAACCTCGTGCTGATGGAAAGTCAGGTGAAGTTTCGTAGTCCACAAAACATTTCTGAGGCTTCACAGCAAAACAACGTTGCAGCATTCTCCTAAACAACTGAAGTAGATGGGGACGTGTAATGTTCATGTTCACTGTAGCCACTAAGGTAGTAGCGTTAGCACGCAACTCAACTCAACGAAAATTATTACAAAATAAATTAGATCAACTCCCTGGATCTACTTTGTGCACAGCTGCAGCAAGTGTAAAAGGTCACTCAGTTTTTCTGTGCAGTGAGTGATTATTGACTAGAGCTGCAACAGTCAGTCAATTAATTGATTAGCTGATCAGAAGAAAATTCATTAGTGACAAATATTTGCCAGGTTCAGTTTTTCAGATGTGAGGTTTTTGTGCTTTTAATTTTCATAATCCAGGTCTCTGGAAGCCCAAAGATACCAAATTGATTTGAAAAGATGTTATTTAAGCTAACATCGAGTACATTGAGTACATTGAGTAAGCTGAGTATGTCTGGGACAAAATGAGACATTTGAAGATGTCATAAATCCATCTATTAATCGAAAAACGTTACTTAGAGTCCTACAATCAATAGTCCAGACGTGCAAACGTCTAGTTTAATCCGGTTTATGGACCATGACAACATTATTGCAGCATTCCCGGATCTAACTAATTACTTAAGTGAGTACAATGCCATCAAAACCAATAAAAACTGAGCCAAAACTACCAAAACAAGATACATGATGAAATTCCTGAGGAAGAGGAGGAGGAATATTTATTTTTAATGTTCATTCTATATCCAAATCCTCCCATTCCAGGGTAAAGGCTGATGGTATTTTTTCGTTATATCAGCTCCAGTTCCCATTAGGTTTTTCCATTTGCTCTGCCCTCTGCTTCGGCCTGGGCAAAATTCAGGCCAGAAGGGGATTAGACCCTGTGTGCATCTCCAGAATGCAGATCCATCAGCGGGCTCCCCAGCAGCCTGCAGTAGTAGTGTCATCTAAAGATAGAGGCGTGATTAGAGAAAAGAAATAAATAAATGAATGGCCAGTGTATTACTGTGCTCTTTAATCCCACTGTGGGTTATGTAAGGGAATCAACCCCCACTGGCAATAGTAGAAGCTGCTCATGTGACCATGTGTTTGTCTCTCAGCCGCCGCTGAGGTGTGATGCCCACACACACTCACAGGCACGACATATGTTGCACATGAACACATAAGCAAACCCACAGTTTTTATTATGTAAGTGGGAGAGATTTTACCAGATGAGACGATGGAGACTACAAAAAAAGAGAAGATATTTCACAATAATGAAGGGCAAGAGGGGTTAATGGAGACATTATGCTCATTTTCAGGTTCATAATTCTATTTTGGTTTACTACTAGAGAAGGTTTACACGCTTTAATGCTCAAACTGCTGCAGCACTGTATTCCCCCTCTGTCTGAGACGCTCTGTATTACCTCGTGTCTTTAAGGCCCGCCTCCTGAATACACACTCACCTCTGATTGGTCAGCTCACACATGCCTGAGCCAGCACCGTTAACAACAACAGAGCAGCTGTGCCAAATCAATTCTTACATGCCAAATTAGCCGCAAGGCATAAATTATGCAAATTGTGACTCCGTGATGTAGTGTGATGTCATAAAGTCACGGAATTAAAGGCGGGACGACTGACGAGGCGTTTTGGGAGCAGTGTTTTCTGTGGGAGAGAGCAGCTTCTGTCGGTGCAAACTTTGACCTTTTTAACTTTCAAGATCTTTTACGTGAAAACACTTAAAGGGTAATTCCACCAATTTGACACTTTTAAAGTGTGTTTCCAGGTCCTGGCGAGAACTGAGTGGTTTCGTTGCATTGTGGGTAATGTAGGCAATGGAGGAAGAATGAATAGAATAAATAACGCAATATATCTGGTTCTGCTGTATCGCTTTTGATCCTTTGTTTTGAAAAAAACTGTACATCATGAGTCCAACACTGCTGCGGGAGTGCAACCTGCAACTGAGTGACATCACTGGAGGCTATTCATCAGATTACATGCAGCTTCCTCCTGAGCCACAAAAGGCTTTATACTACTTCTTTCACATTTTGCAGTAGTGCTCCCCAAAACCTGTAAACACACTTAAAAATGGTGGAGTAAAAAAAAACAATAAAGCATTATAGGCCTCCTTGATAAAGAAAGAGGGGTGATGAGTGTGCTGCGCTGTGAGGGCTTAATGGATGCAACAATTCACTGAGAAAGATGCTAATGAAAACTTAAAATGAGCCATCGTCACAGTCACACTCTTTAAATTAGCATTTCAGAGCGACTCATTAGATTCCTGAGATAAAATTAACTCATCAAAATCATCTAATTAACCTTTGTGTCGCTGAAACATCCCCTGAAAAACGGCCACTGTCTCAATAAATGGATGTGATGTTGAGTAAGTATTGTTATTGGGTAAAATCGCATCTCTCATTTCTGCCTTGTGCTCATTAGAAAGGATACATTACTCCGACCAGCACTCAGTCACGAGGGCCACGGAGCCCAGTGATACTTTTGTCAAATCCGCAGCAACACCTCAATCAACACTAATTAACACTGCAGCAGCTTACAAGCAGCACACAAGAGCAGAATACACAGAGGCTCTCCCCCTCCTATTTCCCTCGCCCTCTCACTTTCTCACACACTTCTCACACAGAGTAAAACAGGCATTAGCATGTGTGAACGGAATAATAAGCGCCTGCTGCACAGCACATCCTGCAAAGAGAAAGGCAGAGGTGTAGCAACAAGATGGACATCAACTCCCTCATCCTTCAGGCATTTGGATTTGAAGTAAATGGAAGGAATAGATTTTGAGTTGGCCTGAATACCCTGCTGGGCGTTGTTCTAGATGTTCCCAATCTCGCTTCTTTCCTTCCAGCATGCGGCAAACTGACGGGCATCAGTGATCCCATCACCATCAAGACGTCCGGATCCAGGTTCGGCTCCTGGATGACTGACCCTCTGGCGCCTGAAGGAGATACACGGGTATGTACTCACGGTCACACAGTGTGGGAATCATCTCCTGATATGATGTTGAATGTATGGCTGGGTGTGTTTTTTTACCCTATATCTTCATGTGTGCCTGTTTGTTTCCTGGTTGGTTGGTTTATCAGATGGATTACACAAAAACTACACAACAGGTTTTAACAAAACTTGGGTAGAGGATGGATTTCGGCCCAGAATAGACCACATTAACTTTTGTTGTGGTTTAGGATACAGGGACGGATCCAGGGTTTTTTTTTTTTGACATGGCGAGATAGGGCATTTTTGACATATTTTGTGAAATTTTCAGGGAATGATGCATGGATTTTAAAGAAAAAGTCAGGCGTGTTTAGATGGCTGGTATCTGATTGGGTACAAAAGGGGACTGTGGGTCTTGGCTGAGGTATGCGCTCTACTGAGTGCGATTTTGATTTATTTCTATAAACAGATATTTGTATATGAATGCAGAATCTGTAGGCAAGGGACAAGATTGACCGTCACATTTCCTTCCTTCAAAAGATGTAGTGCACCAAAGAGGAAGCCTTTCCACAGATATCTATTATGCGAATATCCGTTGGCCCAGCCGGTCCTCATCAGAAAAAACAATCATATAAGTCAACTTTGAAGGCAGCTTATTACGACCCATATTGGCGGCGACCTGTAGTAATTGTTTTGGCAGCAAAAGAGGAAGTCAGGTGAAGTAGTATAAAGAGTATCAAAGTCTGCATAGGGAGGAGGTCGGGGATGGATGGTTCGTTCAATAAGCACAGGCCTGTAATCCAGGAGGCCACTGTGACTAAAAAGTCAACAGTGAGTTATTTTAACTTATCATAGTAAAGTGATGTAACATACTGAAGTTGTGTACATAACGAAGGTATATTCATAACTGGATGTTAATCCAAACTAAAGCTAACCAAATAGTTTCCTTGCCTAAACCTAAATGACACTGTGATGGTAAGACGAAGGTCCAGATATTAAACTGTTGATCAAACAACACAAGCAATCTGATCAACTGTCATCATCATCGCGATGATTGGTAGATTAATCCTTAATGAAAATAATTGTCAGCTGCAGCCCAACGATATTTGATACGCACACATTGGGGGATAAAATTAATACAAGCACACTGGCTGTAAACTTTTAACGCTGATGCATCTGAAGATATACAACACAACTGTGAAGCAATAATCGTCCTTGATCATAGGTGAAGGTCAACTCCTGCTGTGAAATTTAATAACCGTCTGTGTTAATTGGTCCGTCCTTTTATCAGATGATTGCATCGGATTTCCCTTTTGCGGAGAGGGGCTTCTGTTGGCTCAATAAATGGGTCTGCTTTCATTACTAAAACACATTAAAATGAAAGGACGGAGATAAATCTATATGGTTTGAAAGGGGGAAGCTGCCCGGCGGATAAGCAAGATAGGGAACTGGAAATGAAGAAAGTTTATTTGTCTGCTAAGCATGAAGATCGTCTGTGTGCGCCGGATTTACAAGACACTTTTTATAAGAGGCAGAACTTTCAATGTCACACGGGAGGAAAAGGGATAAAAAACTTGAGAGGAAGCAGCAGCGTGCTGTAACAGTAGCTGTGCAAACTTGCAGTTTGCCTCCTGAAGGCTAATTGTCCTGACAACAGAGGCGGTGTAATGTGTGTATTTTAAAAGACCCTCAGCAGCAAGGGTGAAGCGTACTGCTGACTAAGATTACATTTAGCATACCGTAAAGGCTACTTTTTTTGTAGAAACTAATACATTTTGAACAGAACACATGAAAGATGTGCTGCGTTATCAAAGGGCAGAAAAAGAAGAATGAGTGTAATTGACAGGAGCAGACAGGTCTGCTCCGTTTCTTTTCATCTTTCGGTTTCCTTACCTTGTGCTTTTTTTCTGAAGTCCCGGAGACATGCTTCCTTGATACGAATCATTTTTTAAGTCAATCACAGCAGCACATGGAAGCAGGTAGGGGAAGGGCTTCAGGTGTCTCAGTCCCACTGAGAGTAAGGAAGTGTTTGAGCTTCTAGCAGATCCGGAATAAGAGCTCTCTGCCCGGCTCCGCAGGGGCCAGCAGGAAGCAGGGCCGAAGTAGCAGAGACAGGCCTTTTATCTGGAATGATGGGCATCATCCCTGCGGGGCCCGGCTCATGCCACCCCGCGGCTGTCATCCTGACTGTTTGTATTCAGAAGCTGCCGGATCTCGGCTTCGTCTGGTCCTGGAGGAAGTCTCAGTGCGAACTTAATTGGGATGCCTGTTGACGTTGTGATGTGATTTATTCTGTGTGTGATCTGCATCGAAGATTCTGTTACTTCAGTCACGCTGACAAATGATGATGATGGGGGTTTTTTTCTGGCCATAGAGTCGTTATGTTTCTGGGTTTTGTGATCGCGATATCTCAAGAACAATTTGAGGGAAATTCTTTAAATTTGGCACAAATGTCCACTTAACCTTTGACCACCAAAATCTAGTCCGTTTATTCTGATGTTTAAGGTCACTGTGACTTCATGTCATCCCGTTCTCGTGATCACCATATTTCAGGAACGCCTTGAGGGAATATTTTCAAAATTGGCACAAACATCCACTTAAACTCAAGGTTGAACTGATTAGAATTTGGTGGTCAACGGTCAAGGTCACTTTCCCGCTTTTTGTGCTTTAAGAGCCGATTTGTTTTTCCAAGGGGATGAGAGCCACTGCAGAGTCACATCATTCAGTCACGGTCTCCAATATCCCGTTATTACAAGGAGCAACTATGGCGGACATCATCGAGTGTTGCTCCTGGCTTTGCATGCCTACATTGGCATCGGATTACTGTTGCTTAGATTTGGCGTCCACAGTGGAAAACTGTTGTTTATTCTCCTGTGGATAACAGGATACACCTGTGGACTCATTATCAATACCATTATTCAACCTCATAGCTCAGGAACAGCAGCCTGACTGGTGCGCAGAGACAGACAACCAAGAGGCTGTAATTCTAGTCCAGTACTGCTGTGTTTGATCCTAATTCTTCTTTCTCCCTCTTGTCATGATATTTCAGGTCTGGTACATGGATGGCTACCACAACAACCGCTTCGTGCGGGAGTACAGGTCGATGCAGGACTTCATGACGTCGGACAACTTCACGTCCCACCGGCTGCCCCACCCATGGTCAGGAACTGGTCAGGTTGTCTACAACGGCTCGATCTACTTCAACAAATTCCAGAGCCACGTCATCATCAAGTTCGACTTCCGCACCTCTTCAATCAGCAAGTCCCGGCAGCTCGACTACGCCGGCTTCAATAACGCGTATCACTACGCCTGGGGTGGCCATTCCGACATTGACCTGATGGTGGACGAGGGAGGCCTGTGGGCCGTCTACGCCACCAACCAGAACGCCGGGAATATTGTCCTCAGCAAGCTGAACCCCAACACGCTGCAGATCATCAAGAGCTGGACCACCAACCATCCCAAAAGGAGTGCCGGCGAGTCTTTTATGATCTGCGGCACGCTCTACGTCACCAACGGCTACTCAGGAGGCACCAAGGTCTACTACGCCTACTCCACCAACTCCTCTACTTACGAGTACATCGACATTGCCTTCCAGAATAAGTACTCACACATCTCCATGCTGGACTACAACCCGCGTGACCGAGCTCTCTATGCCTGGAACAATGGCCACCAGGTCCTCTACAATGTCACACTGTTCCACGTGATCCGCTCCGAAGAACTGTAACTGCTGGAAAACGGATTACATACATAAAATACATGTTGTCTGTGTAGAGATCTCCCTATATACAAAAATATATCTGCGAAAGAAAAAGACTCTATGGCAAGACCATTCTATTTATAATATGAAATAACTTCTACTGAGAGACTGCATCAACCGTGAATGCAACGTGGATTGAATGTGCATAAACATGAGACTGAAAAAAAATACCAAAATTGAAGGGTTTCATTCCAAAATGTGATATATTTGTTACAGAAAAAAAGCTTTATTTAAAAGTTCATATCACACAATCACAGAGGATTGTTAGACAAACAGAACTGTTTTGTAAATAAAAGTCTAAATACGACTTCTGACTTTAATAGTTACCCATAGTAGACTTTATTTTGATAGCTGCCATCGTTTCGTTCGAGGTATTTTATTTTGGAATGAAACTCTTTAATTGTTTGCCGCATAGAAAAATGATTGTAAAAGTAGACTAATATATAAGATTTAAAAGAATAAGAACAGATGCCAAAAAAAAAGAAAAAAGTCACGCCTTTTTTTTATATAATGGAATATCAACCTAAGCTCATCCCTGTGGCTCCGGTTCTTCTGCAGATATCCTCCCAGCTGAACTTTTCTTTTGGTCAACGGGGGTCCCGGAAAAAAAACGAAGACTGTTGGTAATAAACTGTCGGACCCCCAGGTCCCATGGACAGACAGGAAGGTGGGAGGTCAGTCTAGTCGGAAGACTTGATAGCCTAATGGGTGCAGTGAGGTCTGTCATTTTTATCAAGTACAGTAGCAAATCAAAAGTCTGTAGAGAAACAGCAAACAACAATAAGAACATCCACTAAAAGACCTGAAGGCACTGACTGTTGACAGCGCTGTTGTTTGAGATGATTTTCCTGTGTTAGTGACTACGTGTGAAAAAGGCTTTCTTTGCATGAGTGTTTTCTATCACTCCGGTCTGCTCTTCTGAATGTCTTTTGCTGTATGATACTATTAAAAAAAAATAGATGGGAGGGAGGGAGGGAGGGAGGGAGGGAGGGTGTGGTAGAAAACCTTTGGGATTCGAGGATTTACAAATTCTACTTTTTTTCCTGCTTCTTTGTATTTAGTTTCTTGTTTTGTTTATTTGTACTTCTTTGCGATCATTTTATTTTTCAAATGTTCTTGTATCACTGTAACTGTTGGCACCGGTTTTGCCTATCTGTATTTGTTTATTTGGACTGTGTGGGAGGAATCTATCGAGCTCACATCTCTCTCTAAAGAAAAAAAAAAAATTAATAATAACAGAATGTACCAAGTATTGTATCCTGGGAACCTGGTCCTCTTATCTGCGATTCACATCATGCGCCTGTAGTAGGGAGAGTTTTCTTTTAGAGGATAATCCTGTCTCATGTTTCCCCCCACTGCTAGTGAAGGATAATGCTGTTTAAATGTATACCCTCGCAGAGGACAAAAGCTTTTCACTCTTTTTGCGCTTTGCTGGACATGTGTTGTATCTGAGATGAGATAGTTAATGATTCGTGTCAATAAAACAGAGAAATCTGAGGCTCGGATTGTTGCCTTGAAAAAAAAAGCTGTAAGCTGCCGTGTGAAGGCACACTTAGTGCACGACTGTTGGAACTAATGCTCTTATTTTCTGCCTTTTGGGTCATCCTTCATTAAGATTGCACGGAGGGGACACTCGGAGTATTTAGCATGCACAGACCCTGTCGCCTTTCGGCTTAAAACGAGCCCGTGTACCTTTTTTAATGAAGAAATTCTCTCACGGATGAAAAGTTAAACTCATACGGGGGTTCCCACGAGTAGGGATGCAACAATTATAGATTTTGATTGTAATCCAAGGAAAAATCCCTCCCTCATGATTACACTGCATTCATTTATTTCACAACGCTATGAATGTATAAAACCACATGAGGATTTTTAGTTAGAGGTTTTATTGCATTTGGTCCACAAAATAATGTCTTTGTTTGGCGTTTGTTGTCTTTCGAAACAGAAATAATACAGTAATCAAATACTGCAATACGAAATAATAAATAGAAATAGATTAATTTGAAGTGTTGAACCTTTTTAAAAGCAACTTTTGTTCTTTGTGTATCCAAAATGCTCCCATATCAATGACTAAAGGCTTTTTCTTTTGGTGGGAATAAAGCTCAGGTCACTCTACCGTTGATTACCTAATGTAGCCCGTCACAGATGAGGGGAGATGCTCTCGTGACAGCATTTCAATCGGGGGAGATATCGTCCTGAATGAATAAATATTTTTATTGAAGTGTGCACATCAGATGAGAAAGGTGGGCTGCAACAGCAGGGAGGGGAGCAGATTTAAAGTTCGACGGCAACGACATGATTGGTTGAGTTAATCGTGGCAGAATCTGTCATGAATCTTCTCTCACTGCTAAACAGCTGCTTATTGAAAAATAACTTTGCATAATGACCCTTACTTGAGAGTGAGAACAGAAACACTTGGTAGCTGAGACCTAATGGTTACAAAACCATGGCGTTTGAAAACAGTTCATCGCTGCATCCCTACCCACAATCCTTTGTGCAAGAAGAGAAGTTCTTTTAATATTTACTAACTGTTGTCTGTGAGCTTCTGTAAAGCCAGTTCTTGATATAAATAATTGTCAGTGTTGTAACAATAATTAAGATTGATCCATGTCTCAAACTATTTAGGTGCATGAATTTGGGACAATTGGGCCTGGAACGTCCTTGAATAGTCCTTGAATTTTATGTTTTAAGAAAGTGTGGGAACCCTGTTCATGAGCAATAAAATGCACTGTTGCTCAGCTAACTACACTCAGGAGGTTTGCTGCTGCAGCCTGGCACGACCGGTGTTATAGTGGCTAATTTTAGCAAGTAACGTAGACTCGCTTTGAGCTTTTTAAGAATTAAATAAAACTTCTTGCTTGCTCGCTTCTGCCACCACGACTAGATGATGACTAGATCAGAAGGTTTTCATTGGTTGCTAAGCATCTCTTTTAAATCACAAGGGTTTCATCTGTCACCGTCTGACAGTGTAAGAACTGGAATAACCCCTCTTTATGTCTTCCCCATCACTTGACTTTCTCTTATTTGTCTGTTGTGATGTCTTATGAAGGCAAACTGTCCCCCTTTTTTGTTCACTCAACAATTTTCTCCCCCGTCTTTGTTCCGCACTCAATTTCACCCCCTCCCTCCACTACCACCGCGCTCTCCACCCCCCTCCCTTATCCTCCAGCAAGTCTATCTTTCCCGCTCTTTGTTGCTCCCGCTCCCTCACTGCCTCTTAGTCTTCTGATGTTTCAATCGATGAATAAATGATTGCTTCTATTTTCACTCCGAGTGCTTGGCCAACACAAGCTGCTTTGCTCCCCAGAAAGAGTTCGAGATAGGCTCTGGGAGACAGACAGACAGAAAAAAACACAGAGAGAGAAACATGTTTGGCGGAAGGTCTCGCTGCGTATGACACGGTGAGCTGTCAGTCAGCGGCTGAATATATTTGCATCTCTAAGCAGT
Source organism: Pagrus major (assembly GCF_040436345.1). NCBI lineage: Eukaryota > Metazoa > Chordata > Actinopteri > Spariformes > Sparidae > Pagrus > Pagrus major. The sequence continues at coordinate 24,024,617 of NC_133226.1, forward strand.
GATTGGCGCATCAAGAGACAGAGCAGCACTCCCTCTGGTCCCCGTTCCCCCACACCCCCCCACCGACGCGCACACACTCACGCGCTTGTGAACCTGACAGTTGCATTTCATTTCATCATTTTCTTGTCGGCTCTCTGCCTTTTCATTTCTGCACCGATGTCTTGTTTACTCCAGACTAAAATAGGTGCTGGAGGCTAATTGCCTTGTGCATACCTTGCCCTCTAAATGCCACGACTACCGCAGCAGCACTTCTGGGAGTAAAGGACGGACGCGGGGAGAGGTTTGACCTTGCTCCGGCCAGCTGTAAGGTGCATCATTCCCCCAAGGACAAACCCACTTATCAGTGATAGAAAGCTAGTGCATATGTGCCAACAAGAGGCTTGCAGAAATGTTGCACAGCACTGCAGTTTGCATTGCTGCACAAAATTTGATGCCACAAAGTCAGGATTGTCAACTTTCCCCGCACTACATTGCATAATTTACATCTGCGACTGGCAGTCAGGCTGCGTATCAATGGCCTCTTTGTACATTTGAACGTTATGTAGCCTTGAAAACTGTCTGCCACGCTATTAAAACTGACACAAACCCTTAATTGATATTCAAGTCGATATGACTCATTTGTGCGGCTGTCTTGGCGCCTAAGAAGAGAGAGAAGATGCTACAAATCCATGAAAAGTTATATAATGTGTCAAGGGGAAATGTCGCATAAATCACAACAACATGCACTCGAAACAGCGAGAGCAACAGTGATCAGAAATAAACCCGACAGGATATTTGCCTGACGACATGAAGCAGAGCACTGAAGTTGCATTAAAGGATTTAGGATTTAGAGGGGCAGAAATGAAATATGATATTCATGATTATATTATTCGTAATTATGTTTTAACAGGTGTGTAATCGCCTCAAACCAAGAACTGTTGTGTTTCTGTTACCTTAGAACAAGACTTTATATCTACAGATGTATCTTCCACTGAGTCTGCCATGTTTGTACAGTGGCTCAGAATGGACAAAGCAAACAGAGGGGGACTTTTTGGGACGTTTTTACTGGCCAAACGTACGGGAGGGTGAGGAAAGGGGGTGGTCAGTTGGTTGCAAGCTGCAACCTAACCACTAAATTCTTCACACTGGACCTTTAATACAGCAGTACAGTGTAATGAAAGTAAAAGTAAACCGTAAGCCTGATAATAACGTGTTTATTCCAATCTGTTATACATATGCATCGTTTTATGTCAAGGAAATAGAAAAGGCAAAGTCACGCCCCCTTATTTAAAAAATGGATGTTTGATCCCGTTTGAATCGTGCCATGAATTAGAAATATGTTTGTGAATTAAAAAGATGATTTTTCAAGGCAATTAAGTCGCTGCATGTCGTGAATATCATCTTGTTTTGCATGAAACTGCTCAGTGAACTACATCGTCTCGCTCAACACACGTCACCATCACCAACATGGCCGCCGCCTCGGCACAGAATAGGTGTTAACAAAAGGTGAAAATCACAATAATCTGGTCAAATTGACAACTGCAGTTCTGTGAAAGGACGGGTTCTGTGATCAAACTAAAAGGGCACTCACCCGAGGCAATTATTGACCGTTCAACGAGACGATGTCACTAACACGACTGTTGGCTGTGTAGTCCTTATAATTACGTATTTTCACAGTGTTACATTTCATTAGTTTGATGACAAACTGCCATGCTGCACCATGCTGCACCATTACATAGTAGCCGAGAATGGACAAACCAAACACTGGCTCTCTGGAGAGGGCCTTTTGCATTCTGCACACTTTTTAAGTAGCCATAATAGGGAAGGGTGAGATGAGGAGTATTCAGTTGGTTGCAATCTCCAACCTCACTGCTAGATGCCACTAAATCCTTCACACTGGCCCTTTAACTGATCGATCATTATCAGCTGCGTCATTCATGCTTGACAATTAGTGGCTTGTTCGTCAGCTGCTTGGCTACCAGCCTGGTTGACTTAACCTGACAGTTGTGACACCTTCCAATGTAAACACATATATATGCTATAAATAGCTTTGTACATTTGCATGTATTTATGTGTGTGAGTGCGTTTGTTAAGGGGTAATTAGTTCCAATTACTATGATCAGATTGGTTACTCCTTCACTCTGAATAGACACACACGTGTGCAAATAGCAGCATGTTTTCATGAAAATTCAGACTTTAAAACCAGGTGACTGTGATTTGAATTTAGATGTTGTTTTCAAGTGCTCGCCTTGAAAAGAAATGATGGGACCAGTGTGCAATTTCGTTTCGGTGATTCTCCTGCGATATCAAAACTTTCCAAAGCTTCTGGTTTTGATTATATCAAAGAAAAGCACAGTTGTGTTTCATTTCTGTCATTTGGAACCAGAAGTTTCAGTCGCACTCGGTTTAGGTTCCCTTTTAAGTTCTGCAACCCACCAAGTGGTTAAAGTTTCATTGAAGATATAAAAACCTGATTAATCCCTAACTGTCAAGAGAACCAAAGCAGTAATAACGTTTCCACAGCCTAGGACCTGCCCCACACTCTAGCAATTACTGTGAGCGCTTTCAAATTTAATGCAAGATGACACATACCGACAGTTTCTCAACCGCACTCCGTTTTTTATTCTGTTCCTTTTACAAAATTTTCCATTCAGATTCATCACACTGGCGAGGGAAGGGGGACAAAACAGAAATAAAGCCTAGGTTCATGTTTTCATCGTAGCTCAGAGCCGTCTCCGTGCTAAAACTGTTACAAGCCCGGTGTGGGTTGGAATAACAGCCAATAATAAATCAATAGAACCATAAAGAATAGGACCGAGAGAGAAAAACAACAGCAATAAAGACAATTCATTTTAATTATGGCGTAATAAAAAGGCAAAGTAAAAAGAAGTCAGACGTCCCCTTTGTGATCCTCAGTGCACTGGTTTCATTTACAATTGTGTCGTTGTCAGCAATTCAAACACCTGCTCTGTAACAAAATGTCTCCGCAATTAGCATTTTTTTTTTTATATGCTGATCTCACAAGAGTGCCGGCAAGAAAACACACACAGCTGTGTTGTACCACTTGTAGACATAGCTCCAAAGCCAAACTCAATCTCACTGTGCACAGAATAAATCGCGGTTTTGTTTCCTGCAAAATACATTTACTAGTTTGTTTTGGCAGAAGAAGAAGAAGAAGAAGAAGAAGAAGAAGAAGAAGAAGAAGAAGAAGAAGAAGAAGGAGAAGACGGAGGAGAAAAATTACTTTATTAATCATCTTTATGCTCTGATTACTACTTTTTTTACACGTGGTCTGGCAGGTAAGGAGCGACTCCACTTTCTCACTTGATTTTCTTACCTCAGTAAACAGTTTATGTTCTCAAACTCAAGTTTCAGGTCTTCTTCAATACAGCATGATGTTCATTCTGTGAATGATGGTCCTATGCATGGTAAAATAGATAATGGGGGCGTGGCTACCTTGTGATCGACGTGTTGCTGCCACAGTAACCAGTCAGCAAGCTCTACCTTCCAAATATGGTCACCTCTGGCTCCAAAATCAAAGATGGCAATGGCCATAATACTAAAGCCGAGACTGTAGTCAACGAACCAATGAGTAACCTCACCGTGGGTTTACACTCGGTCTCCATATTGTTAGGTTTAGACCACTGGGAGCACTTGGTGAGGATCCAGGGGAAAGATTATGGTTTGGTTAAAGATTCAAAATGTCAACATCTTATCTTTAAAGTCAGTGTTAACGGCTTTTTCAATATGAAACTTGCCATTAACTGACTTTTTTTCCCACATGCAGGCAGTTGAGACAAGCTGTTAGCGCAATACTGACACTTTGGGATTGTAGGTCAGGTCGGACGCCAAGCGAGCTGGGAACGAGACTCAAAAATCTACTTTCTTACGAATTCAACCTTTTAATGTTAATTTGGAGCTGTGTTTTGGGCCACATGACTAATATAAATTCAATATTCACTCTCCTTTAAGCTCTGTTATGGTCTCCACCACCTGCTGAAGGAGATATCTGGATCTTTGGCTCACCTGTCATTGGGTGTCTATCAGGAAGCATTCCTCTCTTCCTTCCACTATCTGCGTGTTATTGTATCCAAAGGAAAGTCACTCTAATCTGGTATGAATGTAAACAAGCTTGCAGCTTTTACCTGTTCTTTTGCGAGGATATAGCTATTTTAATGCCAGGATCAGGCCTTCCTACCTGCAAAAAAAAGTTCCCCTGACACTATTTTGCACCGGCACCATCGCTGCATTCTGGTTTAAGCGCTGCTGAGGGCTGTTGTGATTGGTTTAAAGAAAAGAGTGCTGTGGAGAAACAAGACTAGCTAGTTGCTAACATTTGTTTGCTGTTTGATGCAGGGCAGGTAGTGTACAAGGGGGTTAGGGGAATGCTTTTTTTTTAAAAAAAAGCTTTATCGCTAAAAACAGATGCCTGCTGCAACTGAAAATGACAGATGAGAGCGGCGAGACTAAACCAAAACACAAAAGGTTGTGGAAAAACCAAAATAATGAGCTGAAAACTACAATTGAGCCGAGGGGAACTGCAGAGCCAAGTGCACAATTTGGTGTTCATTTGTTCCCTTGTTATTATAAAATATTAACTACAGCAGTGTTTTGAGTTGCCTTTACACAGCCATGAAAATGCTAATCATGCCAAAGTTGCCAGGAGCTAAAAATGTGAACATTTTTACAAATATGTCCAGAATATTTTCCTCATTATGTCTATAAAATAATAATAACCAGTGCAGCCAAACAGATTTGCTAATGCAGATTAGTGAGATGTGAACTGAATATTTCATCATTTGCCACGAAGCAAGGTTGACAGTGCTCACTTTTGGAAAGTTCTTTTCAAGTATAACTGATCAAAAAGTGCACTCGCAAAGCTTTAAGGGTCTGACCCGTTAAAATTACACTCTTGCTAATAAACGCTCAGCACATGAACAGAAACTCCCCATTTACACATCAGGTTTTATGGATCTAATACCTCCAGACGTGGAAAAGAGTTTGCTTTGAACCTTTAAACCTCTGACTGCCTGTGGGCTGACTGAGGACTAATGAGCAAAGCCCTGTTCATATTTTCCACCGTTTCTATACCTCAGTCAAAAGCCGGTGTGTTTGTGTATTTACTTGTGCATAATTTGTGTATACGATGTGTTGTGTTCATGTATTCCGGTGTGCAACTAACCATAACTGTGCTCCGTCAAGCATACAGTACACTTACTTTCACACTTAGGTGGCCACATGCAGCGATGACAGTTGTGTCGCATAGAGCATTTTCGCCGGGACAATACGGGTGGTCTTTTGCCGAGGGTCAAAACCTTATTTGCGCGCGTGCGTGATCGTGTGTACTCGCACGTGCGTGTCTATTCGTGTGTGGGTACGTATTACTAACAAGCTGTGGTGACAAAATGGATGCCATCTGTGCACACGGGAGATTTCACACTCTTGTTCGTGTTTGAGTCGTGCCAGTATTCTCCTCAGGGACACTGGCCAATCATCACAGGGAAGCAAAGAGCAACAAGCTCCAGCCTGTTAGCCAGTCGCATGTTCGCCACTGATTTTCAATAATATATGGTCCCCACATGGGGCAGAAGTGTTGTTTGTGCTAAGTGCTTGTTTTGGTTAATTTTTTTAAAATCCAACCTGGTAATGTTGGATCGGCGAAACAAAGGGTGTTTTTCTTCTTCTTTCTTCTGAGGAAATGTAGTTTGTTAGTTTGTACTGCGTGCAAGTGTCAGCGTCTCGTGTAAGTAGATAAGGTTAGTCACTCAGATGAGCTCTTCGATGACAAAATCTGTGAGCAGTGACTGAAAGTTTGAGATTAGGATCTTCAGTGACTTTAAATTAGTCTCCGGCGAGGTGTGATCCGGTGGAGTAGCCTGCGAGTGGTGACTCACGGGCTCTGATTCAGTATAGGCATTTCTAATCCCTGCTTCCAGATGATTTGAGGACAGGCTGCGACAGAACGATGAATTATTCAGTATCAGCTGTTCACCTGGAACCGAACCAAGGGACGAAATCAAAATGATGTGGGTGACTGAAATTAAAGAGTGGCGTTCACAAAGAACAATCTCCCATCCTCGCTTGTTTCAGAGAATCACATATTTTTTAAATCACCACCTGCCTCTGATGAAAGGCTTCGAATGGAGCCACGGAGACTCCTCACCTGTGGGGAGACTCATTACAGCGGTGCAGTATTTTGGATCTGATTTGCGACTGTCTTGCGACACAAGATGTCAATATCACAATTACTTTAATACCGTTAGGGCCCGCTCACAAGGAACGCCTAGCTATTGTGCAACACCTCCAATTTGGAAACTAATTCAACGCCGTGTCCATCCATTTTACTCAGCTGCTGTTGTGCAGGAGTCCTGTCAGTGCAGCCTGATTACTCTGTTACACCTGACACCTCAAGTCTCAGCAGGAGCAGTGAGAACTGCATTAGATGTAACCGGATCAATACCTCCAGGCCATTTTCCCCCTTTGCACCATCAACGGATAATTATGTGCTCAACCTCTCCACCTCAATCACATGTACAGTCTAAAGGTTGCATCGCGCACATAAACACCTCACGCTGCACTTTCTCATCCCTCGTTGGATCTTAATCGCGCTTGCTCGTCTCCGTCGCCGACTCCCCGCCGCATTTTATCTCTCGCCGTCTCGGCCTCAGTCATCAAGAATGCAAATAGGGAGTGACAGAGCAATCGTGAATTCCATCACTGGGAGATGGAGTGAAGCAGCTCGGCCAAGATCTATGGGAGGGAGTCGGCCGAGTGCGAGTGAGTGAACTCTGTGGCATTCGTTGTTTGCATGTTTCATGATGGCTGTCATCTATAAATCACAACAAATTCAGGGACTAAATCTCAGATTAGCCTCCAAATCACGACAAGAATCAATCCTTATTCTACCACGACAATACACAATGCACCATTCATCAAACTGGAATTAGATAGAGCAGTTCAGCCCGATACTTATCTACTGATGCCTGAACACCAATCAGCATTGACCGATGGACTAATCCTAAACCAATTTCACATTCCAGACTAAATCCCACTGATCCCCATACATACATCTGCGCAAATGCACATGCATAAATTGGGACATCCACATGTACTTATGTCTGTGTATGTCTCTGTGTGTGTGTGTGTGTGTGTGTGTGTGTGTGTGTGTGTGCGTGCTGCAATGCATGTCCAAACCCCGAACATCCACATACTGCTCAACGCAGCCCTATAGAGCTCTCCCCACCCCCATCTCTGCCCCCAGGTGCACTGAGGCAGAGAGCAGAATGGAGCAGAGCCGTGTGCGGTGACAGTGACATCCATCGCATGCAATGAATAATCAATGAACACCATCTGGTGCATACAACAGGGGAGCACAGCTCCAATCGTTTACTCCAGGATGTCTCTCTCTCTCTCTCTCTCTCGCTCTGTCCCACACACTGTCTCTCACTTTCTCGCCCGCCTCTCTCACCTGTTTGCTCGCCCTCCCTCTCCCACTTTTTTCCCCACACATATTACCACTACACAGCCACCGTCTCGCTTTCTCTCATCATCTAGTCTTTTTCTCCATTTACATCTCTGTGCCCTGTTCTGCCCCGGCCCACCACCACCGCCGCCGCTCCCCACGCTCCTCAGTGGCCTCTCTGACAGGCTAGTCATGGTATCCCTCATTCTAATTCAGCGGTACAACTCCCAGGCAGCTAATAAGGTGACCTGTTGCCCTTTAAAGGACATCTACTTTTATGATTTATAGTAACTGAATAGCTTATTAGAGTGGTGTAAAAGTGCTGTAGAAGTACTCCAATTATTTAATCTAAAGGACACCTGGTTTAGGAAAACAGTTTTTTACACAGAACTTACAAAAGGTCTGACTACAACAGTTATCTTTTTATCCTCCAACACCTTTTTCTTAATTTTGCTGTTTCTGTTTTACAGCTTTGGATATTAAGCAATTATACTGCTACTACCAGCCCTCAGTGACTGGGTAGATTTGCATAATACATTTGCATCAGATGCTGTCTGACCTCAGACTTATATTCAGCTACTGTGTCTGGAGTAGCTGTCTGCAAGTCTATAACTCCTTTCTGGCTTGGCACTCTATTTAGCCTCCTGTATTTCATCCATAACTGCTGTCTTGACTTGCCATCAGCTTCCCCAAACCCTCTAAAGTCATTCATCCCTTCCATTTGGGAGCCTCTCTCAAGCTCAGAGTTGAGCATATGCATCCCATAGCTAACATGTAGCTTTCTGGAGAAATATATTGTTGAGTCTCATCCCCAGGTTGTCAAAAACTGACACAAATTGGCAGTATTTGATGACCTGGGGATGAGACTTGAAAATCAACTGTCTTCTTTCAGAAAATTACATATTGTTGGTTCTGCACTCACAAATGTGTCAGAAATTTTAAGCATAAAATTTGTTTCAAAAAGTTTTCTCCACCTGACAGGCCAGGCAAGCTTGAAAATGTCTCCACATGTTGAAACGGCGTAAATAGGAGTGTAGTAAGAGCCAAATAACAACAGCAACAACAGAAGAAGTTGGTGTGTTTACTGGGGAAACTACAGGTCACAATCCCCTGTCTTAGCACCACAAACACAAATAAACTACACATAATACAGCCTCTACGCCTGATTCTGACTGTTATGGATGTATAATGAGACCTGGTTACAGCATTGGAGGCAGGACCCCATTCATTCCTAAGAAAGCTGCTCAGTGGCGCTTGAAGCCAAAAAAGCTTGTCGTCCCAGGTATGAAAATACTCGGATCGTCAGTGTTGTGGGGCCCGAGCCTGCTACCTTTCACAATGTACGTTTATGGGAAAATGTCTGTTTGGGCCCCAGTGTGTCACATAACATTGTAATTACACGGGTTGGCCACTTTGTAAACTGGCTTCAAAGCCTGGTGCTATTCCTGGGTGCTTGGTCACTACATGAAACGATAGCATCATCATGCTGATATCATGCTGCCCCCTATAGTTTAGGAGCCATCTTCGAATGTATGCATTCAAAAAGATGCATTCAGGGACAGCACCGAGTCTGTAGATCAGCCATGTTTTGTCAGCGCTCAGACCCACTCTTGCACGTAAATGGACTTAAATTGCAGTACCATGTGCATAGTGCGACAGAGAAGTCATTGCATGGCCTGTGTCAAAAGTTTGGTAAATCTGCCACTGTTATAATTGTAAACCACATATGAGCAGAGAGAAAACCGAAAGCTGTCAAGCAAAGCAACAGTAATAAAGGTTGCAGAGGGCATAGTAAAGGGTCAGTTTATTATGTGTTGCCAAACCTCAAATCACGGCTCGTTCTTTACACAGTAAATGGAGGTTTTTCCACCAAAAAACGGCTGCACATTGTGGAAAAAGCTCTGAAGTCACAGTCAGTTCTCTGGAGTGTGACTAGACTGTCAAGGCCATCCTCCAGAAAATAAAGCATCAAATGTGATTTCTCTCAATTTTTATTTAATTCAATATTGTCTCTGAAATGCTGAGCGAGACCCACGACTGTCTGGAAGCATCATCCCTTTGGCTTTGGTAGAAATTCAATAAAGTGTTTCATCATCATTGTGATCGTTTTGACCAGCACTTATTTACCAATGTAAAGTGTGTTATTAATGTGAGATTGACAAGATTTTTTATTGGTATTGATTTATTTCTCTCAGTGGTATTTCAGCACTTTGTCTCATGCTGTGAACATACAGCAGAGGGGCTGTTTTAATTAAAGCCTCAAGTGTTCTCATAGCAAGACATGCTGGTGAGTGTTTTTATTGTAAGGTGGTAGCCCACAATAAACACTCACGGTCATCCTTTGGAAGGCGATAAATCCCCCTTTTTGGCTCGGGATTTCATTTTAGTCCTGACTTTGTTGCACAAGGTGCCTAAATTTGTTAAGGCTCTATTCATCCAAGAAAGCAGGAGATGGAAGACCACTTAGGAAAGGAACATATGCATACAAATAAGAAAAAGAGAATTAGGATTGGCCGGAGATATCAGACCGGTTGAAATGATCACTCGACCCAAATTGAAAGATGTGCAAAATGTGGAGAGGCAAGCAAAGGCTTCATTAGCCCCGGGGCTGCAGGGGGACCTCTGCCAGCTACAGGAGAGTGCACTGCACTTTTGCAGCAAAAGGCTCAGCAAGTCAGCATGCTCAGAAAAAGGCTTTGCTTTCATCCTGCTGCAGAACAGGTGTAAATTTAATTTTACATTATGAAAAATATGTTTCTGGCTTGTAAATAAAGAGAGGGAGACTCGGGCTGAACAACAGTGATCTGTCATGTAGGCTGTAAAATGTAAATGCATGTAAATTGCAACCCTTTTATTTTGAAGTTGAAATAAAACTCCTTTCAGATGCAGCACTGTCTCCTCCTCAATATTTTTCACTCGTGAAGGGAGACTGCACAACCGTAGATGCAACAATAAACTGCATTTGCACTGACAGAAAGATGGATCCGCTCGCATATGTTTAGGGTGGGAAAGTCTGCCAGCTGAGGATATAAATTCTTGCTGAAGAAGTGGACATTTCCACAGGAATAGTCACAATAAAAGTGATGTAATTGTCCGGTGTGCAAGTCCAATCACATTTACTTCTGGCAAAACACATTCTTCAATACATCTTGGCTTAGACAGCAAAACAAACAACTTTTAATGGAAGCATAACGACCTCAGCCCTCCGCTCCTTCAAAATGAGATTGCTGTTTTCTATACATCCTATTAGTTTACACTAAAATGATCCCTCTCTGCATTGTGGTTTAACCCAAATCCTGTTTCAGCATTAAAACGGATTGCGAAAATTCTATCAGAATGTCATTTTGTGCCCTAGGTGTGTCCCATTATCCAGGAAATGTTTTTCTTCTTCTGCCTCCTTTCTTTCATGACCCAGGAACGGATGCACCACGCTGCTGGAAACAACAACAACGTTGTTATCTCCCTTGTAGCAGCTTTGCAAAAAGCATTTTGTTATCCTTTTAGGATGTGTCCTTATGTCATGTCAGCCTGCAACAGTCGAGTCAGTGTCAACGTGGCTCATTTGCAAAAGTGAAGACAAGCATTCATGGTAAAGGGTTGGCACAGGCTGCTGAACAGTTAGCGGGGTACTTTTTAGTTCTGCACTCGGCTATAGGATTTGAAGTTTGGCCTTGAAACTTGGTCTGTAATTTGTGCAGTAGATGATGAAGATGTCTGATTTGTTCTTCTGAGAGGTGATAAAAAATAGAGGAGTCTGCATGGTCATTGTTCATTAGTCTCGAAACTAGATAACACAAATGATGATGCGACCCGCTACAGAGGCGGCAATCGTAAATAAAACAGAATGGAATAGTTTTCTGAGCATTTCTGACAAACGCTCGATTAAAAATGGTACACAGACAACATATTTAATGTTTTGCCTCATCAACTTTATTGATTTTGTAAATATCTGCTCATTTTGAGTTTGAGGCCAGCAGCAGCACATTTGAAACAAGTTGGAACAGGGGAAACAGAAGACTGGAAAAGTTGTGGAAGGACCAGGTTAACAGGTGATGTGTTACCTGTTTCTTTTTCAACCTTTGACATGTTTTAATCAAGTGACACTTCATGTTGAACAAAGAGATCATTGTGTCAGAACTCTTAATCTTTATTCTGATATTTTGCCGTCTTCACCTCGACATATACTGAGGACCAGTTCACACGCACACAGGTACTGTGAAACATGGAAACTGCTGGTTTTAAACAAAAACGATCTCTGTTCAGACGAGCACTTGAGCACAGTTTCTTTAACAATCTAGGTCCATATGACACACCTGAAAACGCATATCACGTGGCCTTTCATGAACACTGGGCACGCTGATGTTGGTGTAAACAGGCAGCAGACTGTATGCTCCTGTCAGCTTCTTACTACTTAGTTACTTTAACTTATACATGTTACAGGTACCAGGGCTTTTACCAAGGCAGTTTTTTCAGGACAAAATGATGAGGCAGTGAAACGTTCATCAAAACGCTGTCATTTGCCATTTTCGTCTCCCTTTTCCAGTATTGTATTTTTAGTGTTCATAGAGGGTGTGTCTCTCTAACAAAGACAATAAGACCCAGTTAAGAAGCAAACTTTGTGATTATCTTCACCCTAGAAGTAGTTTAACAAAGGTTGCAACTGATTTCAGTGACCTAAATCTCTGTTTACTTGTGTACGAAATGTCAAAATGTGTAGAAAAAGACAGACTGTATGTGTGGACAGGGCCAAACTCTCCTTGACATTTGAGATTCAGCCACTCTCTGCTGTCCTGCACTAATCCCTCTTCCCAGATTTCCCATCAGCAGACCTTCCCCCGCCCACATGCTCACCTGCTTTGCATTCTGTTAATCAGCCCAGCAGTAAATATATATATAATAAACCGCCCATCTCCACTCTCGTGCTGCTGGATTGCCTTGTTTGTGCTTGCCTTCCAGCGTTTGTTTTCTACCTACCTGACCTTTGCTTGTGCCACAGATTAATGATTCTGTGCCTGACCCTTACCTGGATATGTTTGGACTGATTCCCTGGTTCGCCTTTTGAGTCATGTGAAGGAGAAATTTGTATCTTAACCTGATTGTCTGTGCTTGCATTTCATCTGAGCCATTACAGAAAAGCCTGCGTAATTCGGCGTATGACTTACAACAAATGAATGGGCTCACAGCCGCATTTTGAGTGAGCACTACACACGACAAAGCTGTTCCTTTGTATTTTTGAACAGCAGCTCCGGCGTGCTGGTCTTCTGAGTGCCAGGTACACTCCCTCAGAGACGAGGCTTTGCCTTTAATTAATTTCCTGAACGACTGAGCGCAGTTTAATAGTCATTTCCGAGCTGTCCAGTGGTGATAACGATTAAAGCAGCCAAACGGAAGCGAAAAGGCCGTTTCTATAAAAACCGTCCTGTGAATTAACCTTGACTCTATCGCTTCTGTGAGCTTTTGTAAACACCACTACATTAAAAAAAGGAGATACATGAAGGTGACAAGCTCAGGATTAAGTAAGTAACACAAGTGATAAGTTGTTAAAACGGTAAACAGAATATAAACGTTTATAGCAGAGTGTCAGCAGATCCAAATGTGTGACATTACTGCGAATGTGGCCGTCTGTGAAAGATGGAGTGTCTCTTTATTGCCGCCGTGGAGCCGTGAACGCCACCACGTGACCCACTGGGAACTCGTCTTTTGTCAGGCAGAAATCCCAGAAATCACCAGGAGGGACTTGTGTTGCCCCACAATTCACTGGGGCGAACGACTGAGTTGTGGCTCCGTTGGCCTGTGCAGGCCGATCTGGCAGTCAGCTCCTCAACGGCTGGCACGTACAAAACTAAATATGGCTGGAAGACAGGAGAAGAAAAACAGTCCTTTGTGTTTAGTTAATCCCAAACGTCCCATCGGTCTGAAATGATTTTCAGCTTGTGGTTCTTGGCTTGAGATTATGAGGGGAGGATTTCCAGCTCCCTCGCCATCTGATTGCTTATGGTCTTTATGGGATGAAGCGACGCAGACGCCACCAGCTAAACAAACACTACGTCACATAGGGGCCTCCAATTACATCCAACATGTCGACTCCGTAACGACATTGTACTTTGTGTTGCAGAACCTTACACAGCTCAAAAAAAACCCCAAAAAACGGACCTTTTCTTTCCATTCGCCCTCAAATGAAGACCTGAGCTGCTTTTTTTTACCTTCCTCTCCCACACTCCCTCGCTGTTGGTGCACTTTTATCCTTGTTTAATTAAGGCAAGTTAAGGGACACCCCCCACTGCTCGCTGCCACCGCTCTCGACCTCCCTGTATTAAAGGGAGGGAAAGGACAGCAACAGGGTGGTGGGATGCTTTTAATTAGCTGGGTAGCGCAGAGAATCAATTATTTTTTTTCCCGAAAATGTAAAAAAGAACTCAAGGTTGAAACCCCTCTGTCTTTGTGTACCTGGGGTTCTTCTTTGAAAACTACGATGTTAAGTGAAGCGAAGCAGTTAGTGCCACCGACTGCAGTGCCGTGGCAAACAAGCTGGATCCACAGACGTGTTTGCAATTTAAAAAATGGACAGACATGCACCTCATGCAACCATAAAACTTACCCCTTGTTTGACTTGATGTCCTCCATGTTTGTCACCGGTGAGTGGGTTCGTTCTCTTTCTCTAGCCTCGGGGGGGACAAGATTGTATCACCCATGCAACACTACCTCTGCAAGGCTGGTGGTGACAGCCATTGGCTGGTAGGCCTCCTCTTGTCTTTACGCAGCCCACTACTCTTTTGATAAAGACAGTGTATGTGCACAATCCTTCCAATTTCTTCCTTCAAGGGTCACAGTCAAGACCATCTTAACTGAGACCAAGTCATGACCAAGACCAGAATGTATCAAGACCGAGACTAGACTTTCAGGGTTTTTGACCAAAGTCCAGACCGACCTTAGGTGCTCCTAAAATTGGTCTGAAAAATCCACATCCATATAAAAACACCCACAGTTTTTTTTATAAGTGTACCATGATAGATGTCTCGATCAAATAATCGAAAAGTAACTGCAGAGGTGAATTTTACTTTGTTTTCTACGAGCAAATAAATACAGAAAAGAAAACGCAAAGCAGTTGAAATAACCGTCTTAATTCAACACTCCTTTTCAAAGTTTTTTGCGCAAGCGTCGGGTTTTCTGGGTTTCTTGTCTTCCCATAGAAGCCATCATTAAGTTTGTATCAGACAATTTATTGATATCGCTACAGCTGGGGTCTTGACTGATGTTGAAATAAATTCTTTGTCTTCTTTGTCTGAGGCCGTGAAAAGATGCGGTCGATTCCAAGGGCGAGAAATTCAAAAAGTGGTCTTGAGAACAAGGTTGATGACGACACTACCTCCTTCACGCTAAACTAAATCATTCATGTAGGACAACAAGTCCTTCAGATAAACTACAGAACGCATTGTTTACAACTGTCCTTCAGAACGACACATAGCAGACTTTTCAGATCTTTCGCCTGTGTCGGCAGGATACAGTCATATTTCAAAAGTATGCCTTTCAAAGCCGTAACAGATCTTTGCTGCAAAAATAAAACAATTTCCTGATCTCACACAGCTTTAGTTGAGGTTTATTTTGGCCACAAGAATGACTTGTTTCACATCGTGGAGCCGTCACAGTCATGGTTAATACAACCCAAGGTTAACTGAAGAAAGTTAAGAGACCATTGATTAGATTAAAAGTTTTTTACTTTTACTTTAGTACTTTTATTTGGAATGGCTTTAAGATTCGAGATAAAGGGGATGAGGGTCGTGTTCGAGGGGGTTTTGAAAGGGGGTTGATTACTGGAGGGGGTGAGTGGGACCGAGACTCAGGGTGGGGAGCAGATCTTGAAGAAGGTAAGGCTTTATCATTACCCTGTGGTTCCCTTTCACAGAGGAGTACTGAGATAGAAGTACTAACAGACATCTTTAATGGTGGGAGGAAACAGGAGCATGAAAGCACTGACAGAACATGTGAACTCTTTGGAAAGCTTGGGTTCAAATCTGGGATCTTCTCGCTGTGAGGCAGCGCCGCTAAACACTGAACTGCCCTATGAGAGGGGAGGGAGGAGGAGAACAGGGTTTAGAGGGGGGTAAGGTTGTGAGAACTTGTAAATCCCTCCAGATTGATTGCAGTGGATTCAGATCACCTGTGTGGAGACCGGCTCCTAATTAATAAGTGACAGCAGCTTGGGGCATTCCCCTCACAGCCAATCAGGGTGTGACGCTGCCCTTTTGTGAAGGCTTAAGAGAGGTGGAGGGAACGGCACCCGGGTCGGACTGATTCTCATTCTGATTCTGTCCTTGACACACTGCAGCCTTCATCCAAACAGACTGTCAGCCAGACACTCTGCTCTCTTCAGGCCCTGTTGAGATTTCTCTCCTTGTTATTTTTAGTTGAGGGAAGTTCTGAGCATCAAAAGTCACCATTCTACCAGGTCACCTGCAACAGGGCAGGGCCCATTGGGGTGTTGCTTGCCTTTTCAATAGCCTGGCGCCTGCAAATTTGCTTTTGTTGTTTGGTTTAACTGAACCCATTTATATTCAAGCCCGTCTATATACCTTCAGTTTCTCCTATTTCATTTCATTGGGGACTTAAGGGGTGGTAAAATAAGTATATTTCAGTTTCGTTATTGCCTAAAGATGCATTTTGTCACTACTAAAGTATTATGACACTGGCATTCCCCTAAATATATGTCTTGTCATTTCTTTTTTTTTTCTTGGTATTATCCTTCCAGTACTGCCACATGTGTCAGTGATTGGATTAGTGAGGCACATGTTTACCCACTATTCTGTCTCAAACCCTAATATAGTCCAAAAAATGTCCCACTGGCACGAGAATGCATTTGCCTGACAGCCTGTGTTTCCTAGAACAAACGTCCACTCCCCTGCAGTTGTAAGTTCAGTGACTGCCGGGCCTGTCCATGGTACAGAATTTTCCCTTTACACCAAACAACATCCCCTAACCCTAACCCGACTCGACACATGATATGAGGAGCAACAAAAAAAAATCCAGTGAGAAAGTGTATTTCTGGCCTTCTGAGCAGTCGACTTTTGTTTTTGGGATAACAGGCTGTCGGACAAATGGCCTTTCAGTCCAATTGGATTAATGGGCCTTCTGAACCAGGGGCAACAAGGTTCCCCCCCGCACTTGTTTTGTTTGCTTTTTCAGGCAGTCACATACAGTATGTTGCACAGAGGGGAATGTTGAGACATTAAGAAAATGCCAAGTGTCCTTTAGGTTCAGTTTGCTGCCACTGAAGATGTTGCACAGATACTCACTGTAGTGGAAAAACTAGATACAACAACCTGCAGTGCAGTGTGCTTACTGCTTAAAGGAATCAGATTATCCAGCCCAGAGGTCCCATACCACCAAGCCGTGGTACCGGGTCTTGGGCCGAGAAAACCCAACAGGAATGGGGGGGGGGGGCTAACTGTTTTATCACATATTAAAAGGCAAATTATTTCCTTTTAACAATTAAATATTCTAGAAACCGATCCTATTTCCGTAAATGTCTAATATGACAATGAATACTTTTTATTGGTTACATCATGTGAGGGTCCAAGGCAAGTTTTTATTTATTTATTTTTTTATTTTTGTGGTGGGACTGTGGGGAAAAAGGCCCACAGACAGTGAACATAAAAGCTAAATTCAACCTAAAATGTGAGGACTGGGGATGCAAATGCTCCAACCCGGCCCATTAGAGAAATGTAGGCTCCTATCTGGTCCATGTTGGGAACCCCTGATCTGGCCAAATCAGTAACACTCCCATCCATACATACATGCATGTAATGGTGAATCAAATATCAACAGTTTCATGTACACGTATGTTTTGTATCCTCTTCTACAGATTTACTTTTCTTCAAAATTTAAGTGGAAATCAATACAACATGGTAAAATCTTTTCTCCGTAAAAGTGGAAAGAAAGCCGAGCACGAGTGAGCGTGAAGATCTGCAGACTGATGTGTGAAAACTGAGACAACTCACTGAGGACTCGCACAGGAAATGAGCTGACTGGGATGTGCTCTAACGTTTGGCTGCTTCTCGATTAGCTCCCACTTTCCACGAATGCTATGGTGCAAATTTAATTCCAGAAGAGCGATGGGTTTAGATTTTCATGGGCACCAGACCATGGGTAGATTTTATTTTTTTTAGCTCTGTATTTTCCCTTCTTTCATCCCAGCACCTGGAATCAGTGATCTACAGTACATTTTCCCTTCCTTTTTTACCCTCTATTCGAGACCCGGGGAACTGGCCTTATCTCAAAGAAAAAAAGCACATTAATGTGCAACATAGCTTGAAGGCAGTGTTTCCACCGAAACCTCAGACGACCCTGGGCAGGAAATTGGCAGCACCTTTTTATGGCCTCATCTAGATCAGGCTCTAATCCAAATGCAATACACTCAGGAGTCCCAACAACATGTTAGAAGGCAGCCACTGAGTTTAATTGAAAACGGGGTTTCTTCGACAAGTCGAGATAAGGGCGACTCACGTCCAATTTACCTGCAAAAACTGTTTAAAAAGACAACTTTTTACTAAACACACAGGTGCACGCTGTGTGACTTTGTTGGCTCCTCAGACACTCATGCATTATTCTTGTAGTATCTGTTTTTCCTCTTGGCACCAGTCAAAGGCTAACAAAGCAGAATGAGCTCAAAAGCCGTTTTTTCCCCCACCACCACAATCGGGCTTATGCAAAACAGAACAATCATAAATTCTTCTTTTTGCCTCATTTCGTCTTGTTCATTTCGTCCTCCTTTTTATCAGCAACAAGGAAATCCTGGATTCTACATTTCATCTTCCCATTAATAGACGCCAGTGCTGCTCTAGTATGCAAATCCATAACAAAGAGCTTTGGATAATCTAAATTGCCCATTTATTATGAGATTTCTCACACGATAGCATGGGATGAAATGTTCCGGTTGTGAAACAGAGCAGCAGATGCAAAAAAGTTTCATTTTCCAACTGTGTCTGCCCTCCTTATTAAAGCAAGTGTTTCTTTTTCCACAACAAGTAATCTTCAGAAAGACAGAAATCAAGCCTCTCTGGTCTTTTTACTCTCTCTGTGGAGTGATATCGCTGTCAGCTGCAGCACCGGGGGTATGGATCTCTGAATCAGGGGCCTGGAACGACATGATGATATATACACAAAGCAGCTGACAAACAGAGAGCGATGGCGGGACAAGGTCATGTTTTCTGTCCAGAAATAGGACGTCTCTGTCTCTTTGCACAGAGAAAAACAATCCTGGAAATGGTTCGGGTGTACTGATTGTCTGTCTCATCTGGGAGACCGCGGCTTGGAGCGGAGGGGAGCTGTGCACTCTATTTTACAGTGATATTAATCAAAGATGTGGGGAGGGGGGGGGGGGGTAATAAATGTCAGATTTGTTGCAGTTAGAAGGGTGAAGCGGATCAAAGTGGGTGGTCACGGCGAAGCACAAATCCCCACTGAAACAGATTGTGAATCCATAAAGCAACAACCTGAACGACTTTTATCTTCGTAGGAAACCCACCGCTGATTACATCCAGTCCCTGTTGTCTGGACTTAAAGCCCCTGAAAACTTGGCTTCACATCTTAAGTATTTAATACGATCTATTAAATATACAGTATATTAAATAAGCAATCGAGGTTAAAAGAAGGAAGAAAAAAAAAAACATCTTAAGGTATAATTTATTAAATCAACTGAAAATTCATTTTGAAGATAATATGCAATAAATATGCAACAAAGTTAAAGTTTCTGGAAAAGACATCCTTTGGTATTATTCATTAAGAGTCACAGTGGTCTCGCAACATGCGCCAACAACTCCTCAACTCTCAACAGCTTTACTAAATTGTAATTTGTGCACGGAAGAATGACTTTTTCCCTCAAGAGCCTCGCCATCTTCTAAACGGTGAGAACAGCACAGATAAGAAAGAAAAGGGAAAACAGGCGTCTGTTGACAAATACCCCAAACTTTGCTACAAAATAGTGTATTTATGTAGGCTTGCGTCACTCATGGTAAGAAACTGATACAAAAATGGATTTTCAAGATACTTTTAAAGTATTTATCAACCCAAAGAGTTAGTTTCTGGTTTTATATCTCAGATGCTGAGTCATTGTCTCCTTCCCAACTCGCTTTGGGGTGGAGTCTGGCCCTTCTCCCTAACCCAAAGCATCAATCTGACATCAACCTATGCTATTGTTGAATTAGCATGGTGATTTAACACGGTAGCAATGTGCTAGCCTGTTGGAAAATCAAATGAGAGATGCGTCATCGGCTCAGATAACTACACAACACAAAGACGATGATTCAAACATGTGAGCTACGTGGTTTCAGCGATTGAGTCCATAGCAACCACCATAGCAACAAAAGAAAATGTTGCATTTTAACTATTATTTCTGGCAATGAAGCTATTGCACAGTGATTTAAAAAAAAACAGCAAAATGGAAAAGTAGACCATATTATTATAGTTTTTGAAGTTTCCGTATGAGGTTGTGTGAGGTTTCCTGGGAAACATCGACGCACAACACTCTGATCCGACACTGATGTACATGTCAGCTTGCCAATGTGCAAACACACATGCAAAACGAAGGGATTGCACTGACAATCCTTTCACCTTCTGCACACATCCACAGATCGTCTGTCGTCTTTGTCGGCTCCCTCCCTCCCACCTCTCTGTCTTCATCTCCTCCCCTCTGTGCTCTCACCATATCCGCTAATTAATCAGGTCAGAAAAAATGAATTATGAATTTCTTTTCTTTCCTCTCTCGTAACAAAACATGCCCCCTTTTTTTTTTTTTTTTACACAAACCAAACACACCAGCAGGCACACTGTTCTGTGTGCGTGGAGTGTATCTACTTGAACACCGTGCCCCGCATCAGTAGTCATGTTTTATGGGGTATTACAGAGTGAGGTCAACACACCCAATCTCATTTGTTTGTTCTGTTTCATTTTCAAGGAGGCACATTTCCTCCCCACATCAGCTGGGAAATAGGAGAGAAGCAGCGGGAGGGAGAGAGACGAGGTGGGGGTGGGGAATCTGATCAAAAGCAGTGTCTTATACAGCACATGAAGCTGTTTCATCATCTCTTGATCCTCTTCTGACACCTCATATGATGGAGTGTTGGATCCGGGGGAGGTGTGTGTGTAGATATATGTGTGTGTGTGTGTATATGTATGTGTATGTACAGTCATGGTGGATGCTTGAGATGATAATGCTGAGCCCATACAAATGTCAATTCCCTTGGTGATCTTTAATACCGTGGTTTCCGGCAGGCATTTCTGTCTCACAGAAGCGAGGTGATATTTTTTATTCATTTTTTTTTCATATCACAAGATTTCTTATAGACTGTGTTACAATAAAATAAGAGTTACAGTTAAAGGGGCCGGTTTGCAAGATTTACTTTCATAATAATGTTTTTTATTTGTGTATAATCGCCTGAAACTAAAAATTGTTGTGTATTTGTTATCTTACAAATGAGTCTTTTATTTCTGCAGAGGGATTGAGACCTCTTCTATGGAGTCTGCACCGCCATGTTTCTACAGTAGCCCAGAGGAGACGACCAAACACTGGCTCTAGAGCGGGCCATTTGCGTTATTGTGTTAACCATAGGTTCTCCTACATGGTGGTGGTGAGGGAACCGGTATTTAGCTGGTTACAATCAGCAGCGTTAGATGCCACTAAATCCTACACACGGGTGTATTTGTATTGGTAGTGGGCGGAGCCTCTATACCAAATAAGCGTTTTTGAAGGAAAAGATTCATATACATAATCCAGTATCATGGATTACAATAAACTGTAATACCAGCCTCATTGTTTACTTTCACTTCCTTTACACTCTTTCTGTATTAAAAGTCCAGTGTGTAGGATTTAGTGAGGTGAGGTTGCAGATTGTAACCAATTGAACACTGCAAGTCTCACCCTCCCCTATGGTGGCAAAGGCCCTCTGTAGAACCTGTTTTGATGTGTCGGGTTTGGGTTACTGTCGAAACATGGCGCTGAAACACTCCATGGAGGAGGACCCACTCCCTCTGTGGATATAAAAGGCTCCTTCTTAAGTGAAGACAACAACGATTCTTGGTTTTAGGTGATTATACACCAATATAAAATCAATTTCTGCACCTATTTGTAAGAAAAGTTCATTTTTGCGTCTCAACTCATCAAAAACTGACACTTTGTAGGATGGGTCAGTCGCAATCTCACAGCAGCAGTTTTTGACGAGTTGGGAATGAGACTCAAAAATCATCTTTTCTTACAAACAGCACCTTTTTAAATCTCCAACCTTTATAAGTTACCGCTCATGCAAACCAAACATTTCCGGCTGCTGCAGCTTCACATTTAGTCGACTGTTACTCAGAGATGGTGACGGGAATGTAATGTGTTAGTCAGTGAGATCATGCTGCACTCACGTGCTCCAACTTCCCAAGTCTGGAAGTTGTTCTTCTGATTTCGGTGCGTTCATGTGCACCAGGTCGGAATGTGGGAGCAACATGGACGCCAAAAAGTTGTTTTGCATTTCATCACTTAGAGCGTTTAAACAAAGGAAACGGATCATGCCAGTCATGAAATATATTCCACAGATCTGCATGTTACACGCCATGCTTCAGCATCATATGACGTCAACTCAGCAACTCGCGTACCAACATTTTCTCCAACTCTCTGAGTTGTTGCTCCGACTTGAGGGCACGTTCACGTCAATTTTCCCAGTTGGAAATGTGTTTTTCTGATTATTCCGACGCCACATGAACACACTATTAGAACTGCTATAGTTCTCCCAAATCAAATCTTAAGGATTATCAGTTTTAATACCTGTGGTTTAAAATGCAGCCATTAAGTAAATGACCACCTGAGCCAACAGAAATATCCACTGAAGCAAACACAGGAGACTTATAGTATTATCACAATCATTTTAAACTCACCGAGAAACGTCACATTTCAAATTTATGGCTTTACGATGAATTACGTGTAGTTTGAGCTAAGAACGTGAACTCAGTACTGTCTAATTGAGCATGAAATTGAAAATAAAGATAATCTAATACGTTGTGTCCATCGAATTGTGCAGAGAAATGAAAAGATAATAGGATTGCCGGCCCAGAGTAGTGTGATGGATGAATATGGATGGAAACAGACAAGCTTCAGGTAGAATCCCAATTAGCAGAATTGGACAGCCACAAAATAATTCTGACGATCCCAACTTTGTTATGTGAATTCATTTTCAAGCACAACGAGACGGGAACCCTCCAAAGAGTCCAATTATCCGTACCCACATTGCAGGTGGACCTGGACTGGTGGACTATACTGCACAGTTGAGGATTAGGCCTTCGGGTTTCACCTCTATTACCTACACAGGACAGCAGCTGCAGTGTTTACATGTAAATGTAATTCACCCTCTTTGCTGAAATCTGTTTTATCTGCTAACAACTGTCAGTTAGTGGGCACAGCCACAGAGTCGAGTTCACTGATAAGTGTCATGGGTCTACTGTGCCTGGTTGGAAACAATGTTTTTCAAGAGCTATACGCTTTTTTCTTTAGCCAAAAGTCTTTAAAATCAAAGGTCACTGTCCTTTTTTCAAAGGTGTAGTTTTGCACAACGGTCTTATACAGTGTTCAACGCATCTTTGAATGTTTTTAAAAGGAAAAATACAGTTAATTAGCCGATGCGATGGGGCATAAACCAAGTCCAGGTGTTTACCGCTGCAGGGTACTTACTATAAACGGTGTATTTTAATGTTAAAACACACAATTATTGACGTGGAACATGCAAATTAGAGGATGGAAAAGTCTTTCACATGTTTGTTGCATCCTGTGGTAATTATTTTTCCTCTTGATTAGACCAAGAGGCTCTTCACAACTTTCTGCAGCAGCAGGGCTTTTATCTATAACTAAACGAAGGGATCGGATGTCTCCCACGTTTTCTGCCTCACTCTGGCTTCCCATCGGGTTTAAAGCGTTTTTATTGATTACCTTCAGAGTAATAAATAGATTCAGCCCGGCTTATATTACAGAGCTTTTAAGAGAGCTTGTAACTCATTATGTAGGGAGACGTACATCTTACATCTCCAGGAACAAATATATATTTATCCTGCACCAAGTTAACATGGCAAACAATGATGATCAGGGAAAAACAAAACATTTTGAAATATGATTTATTAAACCAGTTAAGACAGGGTTATTTCTTTATTATGAAGTTGAATTGAGGAATCATATTGCAAAGGCACAATGAAGTGAATCTGGGGAGTATATCCTGATCGGATCTCATTAAGAACCCGAGGTCACACTGTGGTACCGACTTGTAAAAGCGTACCCCGTTTCAACTATTTTACTCTGAATGGGACCGAAACCTACAAAAAGGACATCATACTGTGTTAAAGAAGACTTGAAACTAGCAATCGAGACCATAAACTCATTGGGAAACCTGTCTACTGAAGTGAGAAGTAGGGTCATTTTTTTCATAAGCTTACATACAATCAGACTTCTTTTTGAAACCAGTAAAGTAGCCCCCCTGCTGGCCATTTAAAAGAATGCAAGTTTAAGGCACTTCCACATTGTCTGTACTTTCCAGACCTGGAAACTTCGTCCATATTTTATCAGTGGTTTCTACTGAAACATACATTTTCTTAAAAGTACACCGCAGTGGTTAAAGAACTACACCTCCATAAGGTTGGTGGACTTGCAAGGTACAGTGTAGGGTTTAAATCGATGTGGCAGAGGACAAAATGTCCTGACATTGTTTTCCTTGTATGAGCCAAGCTCCAAAACCCTTGATGTCTTACTTTCCCCATGATGCAACTCAACACCATCTTGCACTAGAATCTTCTTGCCAGGTCTCTTTGTTGGCTGGCTTTCTGGTTAAACAAGGCTAAGAGTCTACAGGCCCGCTAGCAGCTCTGTGAGGCTGTACTTAAGCAGAACACACGGATACATTAAGGACATGCAGTATACTCACTATTGATTTTATGACAGTTATACAAGTATGCAGTTATTGATGCACCTTGAAATGCCTGCCTGACATTTATTATAGCTGCTACGTAACATCTTAGAACATTGTTTATTTGATGTGCTTTTAATGTGTCTGTGCTGTTGCTGTACCGCAAATAACCTCTCATTAGAGGACATTAAACTTTAAAAGTCTAAGGCCCAATTTCTAATTTTAAACCCTCCCCCTGGCCTCAGGTGCCCCCTTGCCCCACAATAGAGCGACAAGAGGTAGCGGTTGAAAATCTTCCCCTATGAAACAGGACAACCTTCATGCATCATCAGTAGTCGTCAACTGCGTTTACGTACACAGACACAACCAGGCATTACCAACATGCTGTGCTGATTTCTCTTGTGTCACTGGCAGTCACATATTATCACAATTACATTTTCCATATCTGATGGAGATGGAAAGCACTGATGCTAGCAATTCGGTTATACCATGAACGTCTGTGAAAAATGTGATTACGATCCGTCCAATAACTGTTGAGATGTGAGTCTGGAATGACGGCTCTGACTGACATCGCCATGCCTGAAGCTGAAGATATGATCCGGATCGATGCTGCCAGAGGACAAAAATTGCATTAAAAGTCCAGCGGAAGGTCGCATTAAAGAAAGCGAGCCACGAGGTTCATTCAACGCTGATCGGTCGATCCTAATGATGGTAAGATTTTGGTACTAATGACATACAGTCTTCATTTCATGGTTTCCAATGTGATGGTATTTTTAGGGTTTATTGCCGAAGCGCATTTTCATATTGCACAGGCATGTCAGCAAATGGAAAGTAATAGGATCATAATTATCCCAATATTTCACATTGCTGTGTCAAATCTGCTGCGCACCTCTGGACCAGGGTGGAACAATGAGCATCTCTATTTCTAATAGCTGTGAATGATTCACTCCCAACATAAGAGTCTATTTTCGGAATAACAAGGGGGAGGGGAGGGTGGAGAGAATCAGAGATTCTTCTCCCAGTTATTGAATAATTTACAGACCTTGCCAGTGTACTCATTAAGGCTCTACAGTAGGCAGACAACGAGGAGGGGGGAGGAAGGGGAAGGGGAAGGGAGAGTGCTGTCAAACAGAGAGGGAGAGGAGAAGAAGAATCGGCTATTTGGTGAGACTGCCGTGAGGAGAGGGGAGGAAGAGAGAGCAAGGGGGGTGATGTTAAATACATCAGAAGAAAGAGAAGGAGAACAGAAAATACTGGCATATCAAGGGAGATAGAAGGGAAGAGAAAAAAAAGTCTGTCAGTGTCGTGATTAAAAGATTTATGGGAGTTGAGGGGGAGGGGGGGCCGACTCTTCCCACAGCCACTCTTCCTTTTGTCTTCTTTGAACTTGGGATGTGTCGACAGGGCTAAGGGAGTTTGGTTAAACCCGACTGATCGCAGATATGAGGTGCCGCTTGGTCTTTTGAATTAGCGGGTCCCAGAACACAGTCGGAGGAGAAAAGATAGAACGATGAGAGCGGAGGCAGGAGGGAATGGAGGGTGGTTGGGGAAAAAGGTGAATCAAAACAGAAGGGAGGAGTCTGAGGATAGTTAATACCTTCATTACAACTATTCTGCTCTGAGCGTAGGCTGGGAGGAGCACCTACCAGCTGTCTTTATACGATGCGATGATGACTGAGCAAAACCCAGAACATTAGGCAGCCACCCAGCACCTATCCCCGGCCAAAACTTTGATCTTTCAATCAATTTTTATACCTCGCTACATTTGCCATTAATGCCTTCCTTACAACTATCTTTTGACCACAATATGCAATAACGACCCAGAACAAAAGGCGGCTTCCAGCGACTGTCCTCGGCCAAATCTGGGCACCACTGTTTTAGTCAGCTAAAGTTAGCTGTAGTTAGCTTTCATCAGTCTTTGACGACATTGGCTAGTAGTCTGAAGGGCTTTTAAACCGGTATGCTTTACATCGCAGTTAAACAAGTAAACAACTGCAATTAATAAAAAATTCAAAACTACTTAAATGGAAAGTTTTACAAAAGTTAATTTGTACTTTCAATACATTAAACCAGGTAATTTGTACTTTTGGTGGAGTAGTTTAATTTTTACTTGAGTATAGATTTTTCGTGTTTGATGCCACGACTGGCTGGATAACAGGGAACAGTAGAAAGCAGCGGGTCATACTCCATCAGACTTCTGCATTAGACACATTGCATCGATCGAGCGGGGCGGATCGGGGCCCTCACGTGGAGGTCGGTGACAAAGTTACAGGGAGTGAAAGAGATGAAAAAGTATAATATCTTTCACTTCAGTCTCTCATCACACTTGATGCTGACTGAACGATATTTGAGTGCTGCTCCCTGAGACGGACGGGAAACTATTCACGAGCCAATGCCCAATTGGCACGTCCGTCTGGGGATCATGTTTACACCGCTGCCAATCGGCACTAGAGTCGGTAAACAGCCGTGACTACTCCAGAGACATTCAACCCAGAAATGAATGTCGGCTGCACCTTTTTTTTCCCATTGAGGACAGGCAGGATGGATTGATGGATTTAAAATCTCATCATTCAATAATATGCAATTTAACTTTGGCATTGTTCTAACTGAAACACTCATGCCAATAAATGCTCATTTGAATCAGATAGATGAGGAGTTGTTGTTGTCGGGGGGGGTGGGTGAGAAAAGCTTTCACTGGAAGTGCTATCCCATGATCCTCTCTTGTCTCTTGTAGCACCACCATTTAGCAGGCTTTTTGGCAGGCTGTAAAACAACAGAAATATCTGGGGATTGTTCGGTGTACTGGCCTTCGCTGTTATAGCACTGTCATTAGCCAAGTCTACATAAAAGTGCAGATGAAATGCCACCACTCTTGGCCTAAATTACCCCTGAGAGTTCACTGTTAATGCGTCTGCCTCTGCTCCTCTCTCACACCAGACATTTATAAGAGGATTTTTTCCGTGCCCCCACCTCCCCTCACTTTCTTCTTCCCTTTCTCCGACTCCAGTAGCCTCTGCGTTCATGCTCTGCTCCACAGCTCAGCACATATACTGTAAAATATGGAGCTCCAGGATCATGACAAAACCACCGTGTGTCTCCCTATCTCTGCGTGTATCCCTCAATATTTCATAAATGGCGCACAGCAGATGTTGTTGTAAAGCGCATCAATATTTGATGCACTCTCTGTCTCCCTTTCTGATATTTTGTATTCCAGTGACATCGGCGACGGCATTCATGTTGGCCTAACAGCCACTGTGGTTTAGTCTATTATGAAGCATTAGGTTTGAGCCGTGTTCTGCTCGCCGACTAATGGAGAAAACAAGTCACAACATTGTGCGAGCGTTCGCGGGATGTGTGCCTGTTTGCAGGTGGCTAATTAGCAAGGCATGCTCGCTCTCTCTTTTATTTTTTTGTTTTCCTCCTCCGCCCGATCCCTCATTCCAGCGTGTCATAATTCTCAATGAGTTCCCCTTTTTAACTACACCCTAACGGTGTTGATTAATTTCACCAGAAATTACAGTGGAGGTTGCAAGGAAAAGCATTTGCATAATACACAAATTGTAGAGCGCTTTTTGAGTCACCCAGATGAATGGATTCAAGTTGGCAGAGCGACCGGCTATGAATGAACATGAGGTACGATTGAAACATATTTCCAAATGTCAAACTATTCAGATTTCTCTCAGCCTGTCTGGGCATGATGCGTAAAACTGTATTCGTCAACACTATCACATATGCCCTGGCATGTTCTTTACGCCACACGCCGCTTGTTTTGGATTAATACAGATTAGGGAAAAAAACGGGGGGGAAAAGGGGACCCAATATAATCTGGATTACCAGCAGCCTCATCCCCTCTGGCCACGGCAATTCCCTGGAGAGTCAGAAGCCCGTGTGCAGTGGCATTTCCTTTGACCCATTTGCAGCAGTGGTGGTATTGCAGGATGAAATATGGAATATGAATGAGTGCCTCCTCCCATAAGAGCTTCCATTAGAGATCACTTAAGGGGCCCTGGTCCATTATTGAGAGGCTGCAGGGGGTGTGAAGCCGCTCTCTTTGAAGTGGTGGTGAAGTACATGCATTAGTTGGAGTACGGCATCTCTGTATCATTATGATCAATGTGTATCTAAAGATGGGAATGACTTACAATAACTATCATTAAGTAATTAGATTTTTGTATGTTGCAGTGAATTGGATACCGTGAGTGCGGTGCATAGACGGAGACAGACAGATATCTGGATAGATACTGTAAAATATATGAATTAATGAAATAAATCCAGTATTCTCTGTGAAAAAGACTGTACTGATATGTGCATCTCTGCTCTAAACACATTCCCTGGCCTTTCCCCTCAACCTCACACACACACACGCACACACAAGTCGGACTGGCAGCCATTTCTCAGGGGAGGAGCTGTTACATAGCATCTAAGAGGTTATTAAGGCTACTGTGTCTGGGGGAGGATGAGCTGAAACTGCAAAGACGACCAGAAGGCAGCAGCAAAATGGCCTCTTTTGACAGGGCGCTGTTCCTCTTAGAGTGCAGCAAATCTCGCTTCAGGTGCATTGTGGGCCGTAGTAGTTGCAGCCTGTAGTGTGTGTGTGTGTGCGTGTGTGTGTGTGTGATTTGCCTCAGGGAAAGGGAAGGGATTTCTGTTCTGTATTTGATTTTCATGCCTGTGATCATTACATTTTCTTGTTGGTGGGGATCAGCTTAATCCCTCCTCCTGGTGCGCATTTCATTCTGTCACAGTGAATCAAATGCATGATTTTTTTCTTCTTTTTTTAATCATTTCATTTCTTTATCTAACAATAGATGGCGCAAGCTATGTCGAAAAAGCAGAGCTCGTCTGCAAAGTCAGCCGCAACAATAAAGCAGTAAATAAACTATTTCTGCATGGACTCAAGACTCGAGAGAGGCTGCGGATTTTGAACATCATCCCCGAAATAAGTGTCAAAGTCTATTGAAGCAGATGCCGAATTTGTCTGCATTAACAGGTGTTATTCATTGCTGTGACATTGACAAAGGGAAATTACTTTGCGTACAAATGGCTCTCGTTACAATCTGCTCTGCTGAAATATATTCAAAAGTAAATATGTTCGTCAATCCCTAATGATGAGCTTGAACATCAGCCAGTAACATTTGCTTTTGAAGTGGAAAATGTAAAACTTGACCCTGATGCCCTCTCAACTCTTGTTTCATCATCCCCTCCAGCTGCAGATATTCTTGCTCTGTAATAAAGTTCACTTCAACAGAAGTGGCACCCTCTCCTATCATAGCCTTCAGCAAACTGCCTCAATAACACTGTGAACTAGTTTTGATATAATTGGTTTTCATGTCTCTAGTGCCAATATGTCTGAATGGCACTATACAATCTCGAGACTCTGGCTAACTTTAAACTTTCTTGTTCTTCTTCTCCCTTTCTGTCTCACGTCTTTTGTGAAATATGTTTTTATAAACTAGTTTTCTTGCTGAGGGTTGCATAGAAAAATCAATATCACTCTCAAGTCTGTGTGCTAAACATGGAGCTAGAGCCAGAAGACAGTTACCTCGGCTTTCTTAACTATTGTTCGTTAGCAGGGATCTGCTGGACTCTTGCCATCACCACGAGAACTCCAGGAAGAGTCCAACACATAACCTCCCCCGTAAAACCATAACCATTTTTGCATGCTTCTGGTCTTTATGCTAAGCTAAGCTAACAACCTACTAGCTATTTACCACACAGACCATTGAGTGTATAACATATGGACAGAGCTTTCAGGGTCTGAAAAGTGAAGACGTGTAAAAGTGCCTTTATTCTTTTTTAATGGCCAGCAGGGGGCGACTCCACCAGTGTAAAAAAAGAGTATGTAAGCTTATGAGAAAAAGACCCTACTTTTCATTGGATTTATTACCTCAGTAAACAGTTTCCTAATGAGGTTTCCTAATTTATAGTATCAAGTCTTCTTCAATACAGCATGATGTTTATTTGTGAAATATGGTCCCACATTCAGAGTAAAATAGACGATAAAGCAGGGTATGCTTCAGGGCGAAGCTACCTTGTGATTGACAAATTGCAACCACAGTGTGCCTTCGTGTTTTCAAGCAGATACAATCAGGATATCTTCCCTAGCTCCACTCTTTTGTCCAAACATGCTCACCTCAGGCTCTGAAAAACCAAGATGGTGAAGGCCGTAATGCCAAAACCCAACTGGTGACGTCACAGAGGGTTTACACTTGATACAGACATTAGAGCGGTGGTGATCTTCTATTCTAACTCCTGGAAACAAAGTGAATAATATAATCATTTTTCTATATATTAGCTTTGCACAATTAGTGGGAGTAGTCTTTTATTAGTTGAGGCCATGTAGCCAACAAGCTAGCTTTGTAAAGGTGAATTAAATGAAAAGAGCAAAGTTAAAAAAAACAACATTCAAATAAAATAACAAACTTCAATGAATCCTGTTTCACAGTCATTAAAATGATTTCATAGTCATTAAATCATTCTTGCATATTCAACACTTGAACTTTATCGCCTTTAAAGCAAATGAGGGGCGATCTCACTGATTAATGCATAAAGCTCAGTAAGTCAGTGTCATCTGCAAGCACATTTATGCACAGTGTCTATAGCGTGCATACAATATATTGTTTTCACTTTAAACTCTGCACAGCTGATTTCATTTGGCTTCTACAAGTCTTCTACATGAGCACTCACAGGGGATACATACATCAGAGCTTGTGTACTGATGTCGGAGTTACGAAGACGGATATAAGAAGTTGGTTCATCGTGGTCGGATGAAAGATGTTGTCAATTTCCAGTTCATGTTTACACCCTGGTAATTTTCAAATTTACAAATAATGAACAGAGCTTATATGAAAAAAGAACATTTTGAAAAGCTAAATTCCATCTTGAGCAGCCTGGAGATAATTACTTTCGGCAATATTTATGGTAATGAACTTGTGGTAATGTATAATTCAGTGTCATTTAGTTTTTAAATAGAGGTCCAAGGGTTTCCCTGAGTGACTCTGCTGACATAAAGTAATTGCTTTATTAAACGAGAAAAAAGCTTCTAATGATGATTGCTCGATAGACATATTTATTATTTATCACAAGGTTGTTATATACAAATATGTAATTTAGTTTCTGAAGTATAGCCAGAGTTAATGCACAATGAGGACAGATCATGAAAATCATACGCACTGAAATTGTACAACATGTTCTCTTGACTGTAAGTCATCGCAAGTGTTAATATGTGAAATCAATATACTGTCTGCTTACATGCTACAGTTTGCCTCACAGTGGCTGTGCAGGCAGAAGTAGTTGTTCAACATTATCATGTCCAAAAAACAAAAAACAGGTGAAACTAACAGTGAGGTAATTTTCCTCGGGCTACTTGACCTTACTCTCGAAAAGTTCAAAAGTCTTCCACTTCTCACAACCAAACTTTAAGTAGCTGCAGAAGTTTTGGTTTTTTTTTTACAAGTTTTCAGAATGAATGAACAGCACTAAGGGTGCTAGTGCTGCAGCAAACTCAGTCTGTATGATTCATCATCTGGGGACTATGAAGCTTTGTACAAAATTTCAGCATAGAGATATTTAAGACCTGGACCGACGTAGTGGACGGACTGACGGACCAACATTGTCATTTCTAGAGCCATGGCTAAAAAAAACACCGGATGGTTCATTAACTAATTTTGACAAGAATGTTATTAGTTTTGCAGATATTTGGTCATAAATCCAAGTATTGGACAAAAAACTTTGAATCTGTAAACACAAGTCAAGGATATAAAGTTATTACAGGGAGCGTATATAAAATTTCATGGCTAAAACAATAAATGTGAACCTCAGGGTGGCTGGTAGTGCTAGAGGAAAAGTAAGGAGCAAATGTAAGAGTTTTAGTCTGATTCATCCTCTGGGGACCATGAGGTGTAGAACAAACATTTCATGGCAATCCACCTAATCTTTGTTGAGATACTTCACTCAAAACAATAAATGAATCTCGTGCTGGCACCAGAAAAAAAGTAAGACCCACCAAAAGTCTGTAGGATTTATCATCTGGGAACCATGAATACACAATTTTGCACCAATGCATCCTCTAGATGTTGTGTTAGAGGAAAAGTCAGAGGATCATCAAAGCCAGAACATCCTCTTGGCACCATGAATGTCAGTAAAATATTCCATGACAATCAGTTTGATTGGTGTTGATACATTTGGAGCACATGTCCAAGGATCTCCGAGGATCTGTATGGTTCCTCCTCTGGGGACCATGATTCCTTTTAGCCATGCATGACAACGCTGCTCTGTCGGTCTGTCTACCACTTCAGTCCAGCCTGAAATTCTCAAATGTTATATGATGGATTGCCATGAAGATTTGTTCTAAACTTCATGCTCCCCAGAGGATGAATCATACTGACTCTGGCAATCCTTTGACTTTTACATTGTACTGACGTGTATATTAAATCTTGAAAGCAGAAGTCTCACTAAGGAAATGTATGAAAACCGCATTACAAATCAAGATGTCTGGAGGTACGAAAAACTGCACTGCAAAAGTAACAGAAGGGCACCTCTTTGTTTCCAGTTTTGCTCCACTCTCGTGACATATTGAAGAAATAAACTTTTCTCAGGCAAGACGACAGCTGGAAAGCAGTTTAATTAATGGGACCACTCACAGTTTCAGTTTGTCTCTTATCATATCACAAAGTGTACAGGACAAATTAACTATCACAGCCTGTGGACAAATCTGTGTGACATCTCCAGAAGGCTCGGCATAATTGGAACAAAAACAATGCCGCATTGATTCCAGTAGTGTCTTGGTTTTGTAACCTTTCATCAGTCCTCCATCAATAGCCTCGGAGAAACCTGGTTATAATTGATTCATTGTTCTGAGATAGCATCTGCGGTTGCATGATCTTTGTGAGTTTCAGTGAATTTGTTTTTCCCAAACATTTCTCTAAAACTGCAACCAAGATTATTGATACGGTACAAAAAACACATAAAAAAGACACACACAAACACACACACACACACACACACACACACACTAGCTACACCATTTTTTAAAGATTTTCTTACAGGCTGTTGTTCTGCCCGGTGAAAACCGCTGCAACAAATACCTTCGCTGCCTTCTCCTTTTTGTATGTAGTAACATTTTAAATATGTAGTTTGTTTTCCCATTCCCTGAAATAATACATCATCTTTGACATAATGAAACAAAAACCAAAATCTAAATGCTCAATCAATACAAGTTTACAGCCACACTAGCGGCTCTGTGAGGCTGTATTCAGGCACAGCATGTCACGACCTCAGGCAGTCCTTAATATTCATTCTGTTGACTGCTGTGTTCACTGCTTGGCCTGCACCCTGCCTGGTTAAGCTCGCCTTTATTGGCTGATTAACAGGTTTTGACCCTTGGCTGTTGATTAAAATGTATTGATTTTACTATTTGGACACAAGTTTGAGACGCTGTGTGAATACTTTTGAGTATTACAATGCCTATACCTTTCTTATTAATGTTTCAGGAATACAAAATTTGCCCAGTTGAGAATACAAATCCAGAAACAAAACATATTATCAATTTCAGCCCCTTGAAAGATAAAATAGACTGTCATAGCCTGTGTGGTGTTTTCCTGCCTTTAGCCCAGTGCAGAGTGGGATAAGCGCCAACCACCCCCCTCAACCCAGAATATGAATAGGTAAGGTATACATAATGGATGTCAGCACACAGTTAGCTTTCGACTAGTGTCAATATTGTGGCTTGACTCTGAAATGCCCTCCAGCTCGTTCAGTTGTCTGCCTGCACTGTTCGACAGTGTTTGCCCCTCAAGTCTCTCTGACCCCGGTCAAACTTTTGTTCTGCACAGTTTCCACAAGGAGGAAAAAACACTATGAAACCACAGTTTACTGTGCTACGTGGCACTTTAGCAGTCAACAACACATACTGCTGTAGCATTATGCTGAACCGCAGTAAAACTGGCTTTTCAATCTGCCCTTTTTTTATTATGTTCTGTCTTATAGTTTATGTTATTTTGGTTTTAACAGCTTAAGAGATGAGTTTTGAACCTTCCAATCCTGCCAACTGGAGTACACGCAGACCTCTGAGGTAAACTTTTGTCATATCTCACAAGTGCTTTATTCTATCATCAAATATTTTATGACAATTTGTTCCTCATAACTTTATATAACTGTTGTTTTAATCAGTGCTTTTTAAAAACACCAATGTACTGGGCTCCTGGGGTACTCTGTCAGTCATTTTGAAGGAGACAGACACACACAGAGCAGACACAGATTTCCTTATGTGCTCTGTCAATGACCCTAACTGCTCTTCCTAAAGAGCTAGTTCCTCTCGTGTCTTGCACTGAGCAGCAATGACCATCATGGGAGTGAGGAAACTGCGGTGGTGGATGGCCAATGCTGGAAAATCTACTAGGAAAAAAATGTCCTTCGCCCACGAAACACAGACAGGAAGGTGGCAAATGTTTGCTCCTCCTGTCACATGCCAGTAAGCCTAGTGTGAGCCAAGTTGTGTTCTTTAACTGCCTGTGGCGTGCGGTGTTCACATTTCTATGTGAAATTTCAATTACACATCTCCAACCTTTATTTTGACAGGGGTCACACTGAGACCCAGGTCTCCATCTTCTTTTCGTTTTGAGACCAAAGACCAAATTAAAAAGTGTTGAATGACCCCAATATAAAATTAATTGAAATAAACCCACAATCACCTTTTTAAAATGACTGAAAACTAAGGGATACCAGAATGAAAGGACAGTGAATAAGCTTTTGGCCCAATCCCAACAGAGTTACAAGGGGAAGTGGTTGAACTCGCCCCCTGTCGAATGGGACAAGCCTTCAACCCTCATACCTTTATCAGCTGACGTCGGTGAAGTTTATGTTACGACCAGACTTTCCAATATGGCGTCCTCAGCTGTGGTGATTTCTCTTGCCTTACCGTTGCAATCCTTGTTTTATCACAATGCCAATTGTTACATCTGATTGAGATTGAGAAGCGTGTTCGTCCACAGCTTCACCCTATCAGTCGGGTCATGAAATAATAAAGAACACTGCTAACGTTAGCTGAGCTCAGTGGCTAACGTTAGTGTTGCTAACCTTACATTTTGCTGTGATGGTTGAGTCTTACATTAGTTTAATCTCGAGTCAGTAGTCCTTGTATTTTAAGACGTTGGGGCGATGAGGGTTAACTGTGACAGGTGGGTTTGGTTGAGTGCTTGCAAATGATTACATGCTCAGTGTTTTGTTGTGTTTGGAATAAAAAGCAGACTTGTTGATTTTCGGATTGATGGTTTGGTGTTTGAGTTTGTTGGCACACTTTCCTCAGTGGGTACCACACCGGTAGCTAAATATACGACACATAGTAAAAGCTGAGTTATTACCCTTTACTTTTATTACTAGTATAATCCGGTGTGTTACACTCATCCATCCTTTTAACAGATGAAGACAGGTTTGAATGTACCACGTGGAGTTTTATTGTAAACAAAGAAAGTTTTGATTACACTTGTTTCTCACTAAAACACATTTACCTCACCCTGAAGGTGTAATAAAACATTACCGAAGCCTCCTCCTGAATATTTTAAAACCCACACTGTGTACTCTTCCTCTTCTCTTTTATTGGTGTATTGCTGCCTTTTTACGGCACATAACCAACAACAGTTTACTGCAGAAATGGGTTTTACAGCACATCACCACCACTCTAGTGACGTGTATGTGCGTCCTTGTGCGCAGTGCAGACAATAAAGGCACCAGCTCATCTGAACATCACTGTGCAGCACAACTAGAGGTCAAAAACTCCACAGGGTGCCTTTAACGGAGCAAGGAAATTGAAAAAGGCTGTCAAAGCTGCAGTAATATGGGCTAGTAGATCAGAAGCGCAGCACTTGTGTGTTAGTCTTGACTCTTGATGTTGTTGTTGTTAGTAATGCTTTTTCTGAGCGCTTAGAAGGAAGAAAATGGCAGCAATTCATTGCTGGAGGGCAATGGATTTGTTTAGGGATGACGTCACGGGGTGCTCTCTCTCCGCTCAGATGTGTAGATACAGCCTTTATTCATAAAATTACGGATGAAACCGAGGCTCCGGCTTCTGTTTGTATCAAGCCGAGCCGATGTTTTGTAGGACGCTCAGCCGAGCAGGAAGCCTCAGTCAGCAGGGTGCTCCTAGTGCTCCTCTCAGCCTCCTCGCCTTTTCGTCTCTCCTGCCTACCAGACTGACACCTAAAGTGGCACTAATTGGCATGGGCTCTGACAGCCATCCACTGCGGCTGCGAAAACTTTTAATGACACGCCTTGCACCCAGCAGCATCCAGACTGTCTTCCCTGTTACGGGAAGCCTGTAAAAATACACTCAAGCTGTGCATGCTCACTGGCAGTATGTTCCCTGTTGCCTTCCCTTTTTCTTTTGCTCTTCCTTTCTTCCCTCCTGCACAAATACAGCACAGACACTCCGGCCTACACTCGCTAACGTTACCCATCGAGGCACAGATGGGTGCTGTCTGGCATGAGATGACGCATAGACCTAATCATTTATTTCTCTAACTCATGGACAAATCTGAATAATGCATGCAAAAAGGGGGCTTTAGAGCACATGCTTATGAAATGCAATAAAACTCTTATTTTCTGGCGCGTGTTGGCGCAATATAATCTCCATTACCTCTCTTTTTCTTTTGTGTATGGGCCATAAAGCCTTTTAAAGCCGTAATCCATGTTTTAAGGCTCCTTTCTTGAAAGGATTCATGCACAGCAGGAGTGAACACCTCCTTTCTCTTCTAGGATATTATATTTAAAAGAAGATGCTCCGTAAATGCAGATTGCTGTCATCATTAATCATGTGTAGGCTCACTTAGACACAGATGCAGACTCGAGCACTCAAATATATGCCGTACATGCTCGAGCACGTACATACATAGATACATGTGGAAACACAGAGGAGGCTCATATACAGAAAGACTTGGCCTAATTATTTCTTGCTCTTTCTTCCTCGGTCAGCTTCCCTCTCTAATACTCCCGTCGCCTTTTAATCTAGCTTTCATACTCCCACATTCTCAATATCACCCTCAAAGTGTGAGCACTCTGCAGCACTCTCCCTGTGTCAGTCACTTAAGCCTCTCACAGCCACTCGCACTTTCCTCCTCTCTCGTCTGACACACAGACAGTGAAGCAGAAAGCAAAGTTTTTGGGCTCCAGATTAAATCCAGTCAGCGAAAGGCTAAGGATGTTATCTCAAACATTTCCTATTCCCCTTCCTCCCCGCGGACGACGGCAGAAGATTTGTCTGGCGCACGCTCCAGCATTTCTCCACATCGGGACCGAGTTTCTATTTACTTATGCTCTGCTATATATGAGGGTACATATCATTTCAGCTCATGAGACGAGGGGATTGTTGCAGGAGAGGCAGACAGGAATAACGGCTGCAGGGGAAAATGGAACGGGGAGAGAGAAAGAGAGCAATAAGACGAGAGGGTGATGGAGGAGAAACAAGAGGTCTTCAATCCACCACAGGTGCTTAAATTACCTCGTTCCTCTCACAGCTGGCCTTGGTTCAATTCGCAACAAATAAGAGCTGCTGGAAATTGTGAGGTAACACCATCTCTCTTGCTCTGGTCTTTACATTAAGCCTGCTCTGTGGCATTACTACCATGAAGTCCCTGAAGACAGAGAGGTAAAGAGCTGTCTCGGCAGGGTCACCTTGTGTCCGCTCTGCATCAGCCGCTGATAAACAAGCTGTGTTACAGTGCGAAGAGTCCAGGTAGTAATTAGAGGTTGGCAGTGGTGGAAGAAGCAGTTGCCAGGAGAAAATGTTGGCAGCAACCACGAATACGTTCAAGTTTGTACATGCCGTACGCCATTTACCGTATTGACATTTCCTCAAAAAGCATCGTATCATATTCACATATCAACAAAACGAAATGTGAAGTTGCAACATCTGTGGTTTGCAGAAGCGTACATTGTTAATATTTATTCTGGCGATTGGGCTGAAAGACGTATTCAGTTCAGAGTTGTATGAGGTACTTGTCCAAAGTCAGTGTATTACCGACAGTAGAGGGCAGTTCCCATGCCGCCAGTGTGGAGAAGCAGCAGGAGTTCTGATGTCAGAAGCTAAGGACATTTTAGAGAGGTCTTTTAGGTAGCGGTCACACATATACACAGTACACTGGCCACTTCCATTTTGAGCAAGCGAAGGGGCAAATAAAACATTTGCGTGCTGTGGCAAAGCAAATTCCTATCTTGGCTTCGTGTGGAGTTCAGCATTGGTGAACTTTGACTGGCAAAGTTGCAACCTCAACCAAAAGCAAAGAGTGTAGTTGACTTGTCACGCATACTACAAACCAGAAAACTGAGTTTGTGTGCTTCACATCCTGCACTGCCCCTTCAGCACTGACAGGTTTGGAGTAATGTGGACTGAAGTGCACTGATCATGCTGTTTAACCGGCATCTTGTTACACCTCACCTGTCAGTTGGATGGATACCTTGGCAAAGGAGAAGCGCTCAAAATCAGACAGATATCATTCTTGTGTGTGCAAAAAAAAGTCTTAAATCCTTTACTTCAAAAACAAAAGCTTTGCGTTGAGTGTTTTTGCAGCAGCAGGACGATGTGTGTAGGATTGACTCGAAACCAACTGTTGTTGTAATTTAATGTTCTTTGTAACAAAAGAGCGCGTCGCCCTTTGAGCCTCACTGATGCGCTTTGGGAAAACAACAGAGGATTTATCAGGCTTTGGTAACACAGGCATGTACTTGGTGGACGAACTGATTCGACTGTAGTTTTGATCTTTTCTTGAGATTTGTGGAAAAATAACACATAAAATTCAGAACGTACCCATTCTTATATTTTAACTTGAAGTCTGCTCTGTAATCTGTTATCATCTCTTGTCGAGCATTCTTGTCATCTTTTCATCCTGGGTGGTATTTTCTTCAGGAGGACATTGCAATGTATTATTCAATGCTTTCTTGTAATATTTTGTGTTTTTGTTGTGATACCATCATTATTATGGGAGTGAGTGTACAGCAATCCGATGTTGTATTATTGAAGCTGTAATCCATGAATGCCTGTGGTGTAAACAGATTACGGATATATTGTACGTGGATGTACTTCATCATCACCATGTACACATCTACTCTGTCCGGTTCACCGTGAGGAGGAGGGAGAGGGTGAGATTAATGCTGCAATCCACCGCAAATCGGAAGTTGATAGTTTCAATCGGTATTCCTGACTTCCACTCTCAGTGCGTCCCAGTGCATCTGTTAGGGAAAACATGGACGCCTGCAGCAAACAGATGTATGCAAAGCAAAGTCTGCTAACTTCACAAGCAGCAGCTGATTTAACAGATTAGCTGTTATGATTAGCAAAAAGGAGGCAAATGAAACGATCCAGGTGGGCAGATCGAAGTAACAAAAAGCAAGCTTCAATAACGAGCTGAATCCAAAAAACAAAAGGCAGCCAATTAAATCAAGAATTCAAAAGCAAACCGGGATGACACGAGAACCAGAGGCATCAAAGAGACACGAGAGGCAAAAGAGAGGAACTGAAAAATAGTGAGGGAACACACGTGGATTAGATACGTAAGGACTAATTTAATGAAGCTCAGCGTTCATTAGTCAGGTTGATGTCAAAACTGAACATCGGCTTGACATACTGTTGAGTTGACATCAACCTCCAACATGAGAGAGATGTTGAATTTTGGTTACTTACTACCATGACGTGAAAGTACAATCATATCAGACCTCACCAGTATTTTAAGTCAACTTGAGGTTGGCATCAGGCCTCGTCCCGACATTGAATTTTGGTCACCAAATGTCACGACATTAGTTGCCAGCTTGGTTGGATCTTTCCAGAGTTTTCCAACTTGGATGACCGTCATTGCACTTTTCCGAGGTCCTTTTTCCAAGTTCCAAGTACAGTTGCAACGAAGCATTAGCAGCAATCCAGAAGTTTTTTTTCCATCTCAGTCCTCTTCAAATTTCAGTATCTCTTTGTCTTTCTTGTCTGTCCCCTGATGCCACACAACTCCCCCGTATCGCTTCTCCCATTTCTACTTTTGCTCCTTCAGCAAGGGCGAGAAATATTGATTGTCACGGGGTTCTGAGGACCTGGAATTTAATTCAAAAGTATTCAGATAAATCCGCTGCTGAACCTGCATGATTTATTCTCTGTCTGACTTGGCTGCTATCATCTAGCTCGCACTAGTCACATACTGTATGCCAAAGCTCAAATCTAAAAAGTTTGAATCAACAGCTTTATCTGTTAGAATCTGTTAGTGTGAGTGTGTGTGTGTGTGTGTGTGTGTGTGTCCATGAATTAAAGGGTCTGTGGCCATAAGAGACCTTCATCCTCATGGCCAACAGTGAGGCACACACACAACCTTGGATGGAGATCAAAAGCTGCAGCCTTGTTTCCACAGTCTGCAGCCCTCCAGCTCACAAACCCACCAAAACAACATTACACATGTGTCTGCAAACACACTGACGTCTCCAAGATCGCAAGCACAACACTCTATCTCTGATGAAAGTGAATTTTATATCTCCAAGATCACTCTAGGATATTCACTGAGCTGTCGAACGCTCATATTTCTGCTGAGGGAGTACACAACTATGCATGCACATAATACACACTATCACATTTTGCATGTTTTCATGTATTTGGGAATGACTTAAAGCTGGCAAGCTGAGGCCATGTTTCCACCGTCTGCAACCAGTCAGCGTTTGATCTGACTCCAAGGTTCCAGCTGGCTTTGAGGATAGAGGTCTCCCTCTTCTTGGCCAACCTTTAAAGCCACATGCTCGGTAATTAACATGAAGCACCTTTACATCACGTCACCTTAGATGTGTGGGGAAATAAAAAATCTCGGACTGGCATCGACATGAGCATCATTATTTCAGTGTGTTTCGGTGCTCCGAGCAAAACACCAACTATGTTAACAGCTGTGCCTCGAATGTTAAATCCTTTTTTGGAGCGGGGTTTCCTTTCGCTGCGGTTATTTTGCTTTGTCCCTGCGTACCGTGTCATTATGGCGGGATCAGAATTGCATTTTGTGCTCGAGATGGAACATAATGTGTTTATCCGAGATCGATCGTGAGGCGAGGTTTAATATGCGATCCCAAGAGTGGAGAGTGCAGTAATGCCACCGGAGGGGAATAAAAATACTGATTTTTGGGGGAGAAGCAGAGATGGAGAGGAGGTGGAGGGGGGAGGAAGAAGAGGAGAGAGAATGCTGAAACCTAAAGAAGGGGAGGA
Organism: Pagrus major; assembly: GCF_040436345.1. Lineage (NCBI taxonomy): Eukaryota > Metazoa > Chordata > Actinopteri > Spariformes > Sparidae > Pagrus > Pagrus major. The sequence goes on from NC_133226.1 coordinate 24,066,189, forward strand.
GAGGGATCTGAAGATGTAGAGGAATGCTGTACCATTATAGCTAACAGTGGCTATTTGAATGGTGAGGAAGGTGATTTCTTCTTCGTCAGGTTGCCTTGCCTCAGGTTGTTGCACTGCTGCTTTAAAACAAAAGCAATCTGGGTCCGATTCCTGCCTTAAGTGTGATTATTTTTGGATATGTTTGGATATCTTATTAACTGTGTAAGTAAAAAAAACAAGGACAAGAACTGTAAAGACTGCTGCGATCAATATTTACAAATCAAGAAGGAATGTTTGATGTGAAGGTGGTGCTTGGAGTGACGTCTCCACAGAGAATTATCACCCAGCTCGGCAGTTTCAGCATCTTTCAGCTCACTTTTTTTGTTTTTTTATGACTCATAACTTTACAGTTTGCTTCACTCCACTTGCTCTCATCAACCTTGTTTCCAGTCACGTCAGGGAGCTGATTTTAGCAGAGCTAGCTGATTAACATGCAGCCTTTGGTTGCTAAACAGCTGGATAGTTCCATGAAGAGCTGGTGGATGCCAAAAACGAAAGCAAAAAAGGAGAGTTAATATCTTTCCCAAATTTTTATTTAGTCTTTATTTATTCAGGTTAGCCCCAGTGAGATAAAGGATCTCTGAATCCAAATGAATGCTTACGTTGCTCCATGTCTGCTGGATGTTAAACAGGCAACTGTTTGCTAACAGTGTGCAATATCTTTGAAGTAACATACATTGTGTTAATGCCGTGTTTTCAGTTTGTTGCTTTGCCCCCAAGTGGCCTAAAAAAGCTAATTGATGCAGGTCAATTCTTATCTGTAGTTTTAAAGGATTACTTAAACATTTTGGGAGATACGCTCACTGTATACGCTTTCTAACATGTTCCCACTGCCATCTCGTCAAATACGGCAGCTTGGTCTGAGACTTTAAACTTCAAACTATGACACTCTACTAATGTACTTCCCCCTGTAGCGTCTTTCAGATTGTCCAGTAGTTAATCGACCGCGGACGGCCTTGTATAAAGCCTTGGATAAAGAAAAAAGTCACCTATAAAATGCTAAGACGGCATACAATGACCGTAATGTCCGATACATTGATGGTACGCTGCAACAGTCATGTTGTTTTGGGAAAGGTGATTCAGTATATGTCATTTTGGGAGTCTCGGGCAATCGACCTATTCGGTAGTCTAGAAAAAAAGGCTATGTTGGATACTAGGGCTGAAAAATGAATCGAAGTATTATTGAAATTGCAAAATGGCCAAGGGCAATTTACAAATCTCAGGGAAAAATGTGTCACAACATTCCATTATAAAGAGGGATTGTGGCGCTACAGCGATGCCACGACCTACAAATGATTTAAAAATGATTCAGTGCCAGTGACGGGAAAAAATACCATTGCCAAGTCTTGATTCATCACAATCCTAATATTTGTTTTAAAAAAAGTATGATTTTCTCTCTTTTTTTTGCATATTGTTCAGCCGTTGTAGGAACCACTGAAGCCAGGGAGACACTGGGCTGAGAAACATGGATGCTCTCCGGTGACAAAGGCACATCAAGCGAAGACTGTTCGATGCCACTTCCATCTGGAGGAGCCAGTCTGTCAGTGATCATTAGTCCTCAGTAGACCCCGCCATACGAGCAGACCACCTGCTGGCCAACAAGACAACTCATGTTTAGAGGAGGCACAGGACACAGCCAGGGCTTCTCTGACTGTGTCTTTTGAATATCTATTGAAATGTTGTTTCACTGACGTGGAACTGTCGACATGTACAAAGAAGGAGCAGACGGCACTTAGCCTTCATTCAAAATTAAGCAGTGTAAAGTGTCTCTTTTATCCTCTGGTAAAATAATGAAATTTTTCTGTCTTCAGTCCGTCCTGAAAATGAATAATTCAGTCATCAGCACTGTCGGACACTAATGCATTTCTTAGTCATAACATTTTTTGAGTTGTGTACGATATTACAATTTGAAATTACGGTTAACTTTTACATTCAGGGGCGGCTTTTTCTCTGTCTCACCAGTACTTACAAAGTGGGTTCATATCAGTATTCTGTGTTCAGTGGAAAAAACATGAGACATGCTAGTTTGTCAAAGTGGCTCGGGCCTTGTAATTCCCGTTTTTCTTATTCAGAAGTTTTGTGTTCATAGCAGGCTTGCTAACATTAGTATGGTGGCCCTGTGGGTCAGAATAAACACCTGGAGTCACTTCAGATTTTTATCTGATCGACCAGGTTGTTACCACCGGGAGAAGAGCTCAGAGATTACTTTTAACTTTTGGGATTAAAAAGTGGATTCATCTTCACTCCTGTTTATCAACCTGACTGCGGCAGCGATCCGCGGAGCCGACCTCCATTTTCGGGTGTTTTTACGCTCACTGTTGAGTGTTATTTCAGAAAACACAACACAACTTGGAGTAAATGCAACACTTCAGAAATCACATTTCAGGCAACGCAGCATTTCACAAAATTAGGCAACATTTCAGAAAACACAAACCATGCACTCTGCCTGGATCTGTTGTTGTGTTTTGTGAGACACTGTTGTGTTATGACCCTCAGGGAACGACATTTTCAGCCAGCATTCTCCCACCTGTTTTCTAGCCTGGACTCTGACAACATCACCCTGACGCTTCAATGTTGGTGGCTGGCCAAAACCCAAAGTATTGCTTGGGTGTACGAATCACACACCTGGAGTCAGGACTTTGTTCTGTGTGCAGTCGTCGTGACTAAGCAAGCTGCTGCTGGATGATCAATAAATCCCTCCAAATTGTATGGTTGGCTGCTGAAGCACAATGTCTTGTTTCTATTGCAACACTCGCTCAATATGAAAGATGCATTGGGGTAAGGAGGATTTGGGATTATTTCAAGGCGCCTTTCATGGACCTGGGCTGAGAATATTTCTCTAACAAGTAATGTAACAATACTTTTGCTGCTGAGTAATGTCAGGATTAATTGATTGCACTTTTCAAGTAACTTACCAATCACTGGCACATGAAGCAACTCAATTTATCGACTCCACTGCACCTTCTGTTTGTCATTACTGTCATTGGAAACATTCAAAGTGGATGGATTGGAGGGACTCGATGGATCTGTGCGACTGCATGAAGAACCAATGACAGAAAGTAAGTGGATTGGTCTCTCAGCCATGACCCTGACCAGCTCTTGCCACGAACAAAGCTTCAGTTGGATATTGATCTCATCCAGATCGTCTTCACAATGACAAGAGCCTGCTGCTGAAAAACTAGCACACGCACATGCTGTGAGTGTGTAGGCATGCATTCACAAACACATCATTTTCTCAGCAGCGTCTTAATCACATTTCATGTTTAATCACACAGCAAACTGCTTTGATTAGAAAATTGGCTGTTTTGACACCGCGTGAGCAAGAGGGAGGAATGGAAAGAAAGACCGGCTGACGCAAGAGGAACTGATTCCCTCTCATGCAATTTACTGCCTGTTTTATCTCTCTTTTTTTCCCCGTATTTCTCATGTGCATTATGTCTCATGTGAGCTTTGGCCAAGAGCCGTGTGAAGCCTCACGATGCTCACACTGCCTTCTCCACACTGTGATATTTATATCCACCCAGAGAAGCTTCCCTTTATGGGCCTGGATATCAAAAACTGCACATGCAACATCCTGAGGTAGTTCTCTTCTAGTGGGAGTTTAGACCTGCCAAACGACTTCAAACAGTGCTGATTGGCTGGTGGAAAAGCACTGAAACATGTGAGAATGTGTTTCCCTCACTCCCTCCTCTGTGTTTTTGTGTTGGCAGGGTCCATTAGTAAATGAGCAGTTGACCATTAGTATCCTCTAAATGGAAAATAATGGTTCTTCCTGGAATCCACCCAAGACTTCGACCATTTTCTGTCGGTGCTTCACGCTCCATTTCCATTTATATTCTGTGACTCCTTTGTTTTGCTCCGTCTACTCTTTGTTTTGCTCTCGAAATTAACTGCAGTACAATTAAAGAAGTGATTAAAGCACAAAATGTAAGTGTAGGAGCACCTTCTGGACTCATATTGAGCTTTTAAGAGGACCTCTTTGGATACATGTAAACATTAAAAACAAAAGAAAAATCCAAGGCACTCTCTTTGGACCTATTTAAATGTCTTTATTGTCACGGCATGATTATTTTAGACCTTCAACGTACATTATGTAACTTCTCTATCAAAACGAGATGTTTTGTGTGAGTCTGGATTAGAGCCGAACCCTCTGGAGGAATAAACACCTGGAGTCACTTCGGATTTACCATCAGTAGGAGAGTTTACTTTTAAACTTTTGGGATTTTAAAAGTGGATTCATCCTCACTCCTATTTATCAACCAGACTGCAGCAGCGATCCACGGACCTGATTTCTGTTTTCGGGTGTTAATGTACTGTAATGTTGATCGCAGGCTGGAGCTGGAGGGAAAAATGTATGTAACGTTACAGAGAGGAGAGGGGAAAAAGAAGAGACAGTATCAGAGTCTCTGCTTACAGTCTGGGGCAGATAAACACTGCATGAGTAACGGGAATAAACACAAATGTTCGTGCCGTCAAACCCGCCTCGCTGTTGATGTACACACCATTAAATATCCACCACTGCTGATGAAAATCTATCTGTGACTAGTGTAAGACTTTAAGTTTTATTCATGTTAAATTCAGTCTGGTTCGCTGACATCCCTATCTCGGAAGTAGTAACAGATGACCACATGAAAAGCACTGTTAGCTTGAGTAATTAGTGGATTTCTCTGGGTTTGAACATTGTTGGAAACATTTGGGATACTGTAAGTACACAATAACATCGGTCTAGTCGTTTTTAGACATTTTTATGCAGAATTGATGCATACTGTATCTTTAAAAACAAACCCCAACGCCCTTCGACATCAAGTTTATGTACATGCTGTCTCCTCCTCTGTTTTAAATGCATTACAATTAAACAAAAGATTAAAGTAGCTTCTCTATTGTTTAATAATTCACACTTATATTACGGCAGTTCAATTTTTTATCTCAGTTATGATCCGTTCAGGCCCACAGACTGCTTTACTATTTGTGCATTGCGCTTTTGTGCTGTTTTTCGACGAGCCGCTTTGATGCACTCGTGTTTGGTTTAAATCCTCTTTGTTCCTCCATCATCATCTCTGTGTTTTACATCCCTCTCATCATCCCTCTTCTTGTTCCTCTCCCGCTCTCTTTCCCGCTTTGACACCATCTGTAAACATCCCAAACGGGAGCAGCAAGCAAGTCTTGATTGAAAGCGGGGCGAGCAACAGTTCATGCATATCGAAGCAACAAAGATGGATGTGAAACATAGCTTTTCATAATGAACTTATAAATCAGCCGCTGAATGGGAACTGTGTTTTGAATCTATTGCCCTTGTCAGTTTAACGCATCTTGTTGTTGCTGTTGTACAATTTCCCACCATGTGCTCTGTTGTCATATGGTTTTTTGGGGATAATTCATCTCAATCAACTTTAAAATATTTTCGCATTTGTTTCCTTGCTTGTTAGTTTCTGTAACTCCATTTTGCAGTGAACGTCTCGTATGTGCAGGTTGGAGAGTCATCTGCTCTCACCGCACTACCTAAAGAGTGCGCCCATTGATGGCTGCTACAACATAATTAAGGCGCCTATTGACAGACTCGGGCAGGTGGGTTTTTTTTCCACGCACTCCCTTGCCGGGAGCATGCTTTTGAAAGGTTATTATAGCTGCTCTCTGATCGATGCAGAGCGCCGTGGGCAATGTAATGATCCAGCTGTATCTCCTCAGCCCCCACCCTCTCCTGCTAGGAGGGACTGCATGTTGGACGGGTCAGGAGGTTAAGAAGGGCTGTTATCCATAAATCTAGTGAGGATTTTGAAGTCGAGAGACGCTGTTATGATATAAGCGAGAAGTGATTTACATAACGCCTAGGCTCAGGGGGGCGACTGTATGTGTGCGATTGTATTTTCCTTTATTCTTATTGGTGGGGGGAGAAAAAAAAAGCTGATCCGACAAAATCTGCTCACAGCAAAACCTCAATAGACTGTAAATCCTGTGTATTACTTTTTCTTTTTTTTTTCCTCGTCGCTACGGTACATGAGAGATGTGTTGGCGTCGGTAGGGAATCAAAAATGGAACATGTGGATCTTCTGGTTCTGACTGACTGAATATCCTCATTTTGAGAAAAAGAGCAGACGTTGTGCATCAGCTGCTTTTGCTGCTACTCCCCAAAAGTCTCTTGACGTGTAGGTGTGCAGAAAAGACCCACTGTTATCTGCACATGCATCGGCCCTTTACAGGCCTAATGTGCAAGTGTACTGTAAATACTTTGTTGCAGTACTTAAGTAAAGTACAGATACCTTAAACATCTACTTAAGTGCTTAGTTTTCTGATTAATTTCTTAAAGGTGTAGTTTTTTGTTTTTTTTAGGCAAATCATTGATTGATTTTCATGCTCAAACAAGCTAAATAAACAAACTCTTCATTTTCATGACTGAATAAACACAAATTCATAGTGTTTTACTTTGCTTGTATTTGCTGGACCTTGCAACCTTTCTTGCTTTTAAACAGTGTTCTCTTGACCTTTATTTTCCTCTGAGGAAGTCATTTTTTATTCAGTTATGGAAATAAATATTTTTTTGAGTTCCCTTTCTGAGTTGCTTTTCCAGAACTACCTAGTGCAGCTTTAAATGTTTATGATAATGAGGGGAATTATTGATTATTTTTTATTTTGGAGCCCTGGTGCTTTTACAAGCAGCTCGGACAAATCCTACTGATTCTCACTTTCAATTTCTTAATATTTTAATTATATTAATATGACATGAGGTTCAGCTGGCCAGTAGAAATGTCCTTCAGAGGGATGCTTTTACTTTGAGTACATTTCAGAGCCTGTACTTTCTTACTTTTACTTCAGTTAAGAAGTTGAATCAGTGCTTCTACTTTTAGAAGTGTCTGTACTTCTTGAGGAAAGAATGAGTGTTTTGCCACCTCTTGCGAATGTGTGTGCTGCTAGCTAAAAATATTTGGTACCGCTGAGAACTGATGAGGTATCAGCCTGAAACAGCCACAGCCACATGACTTCATTGTAATTATGATAAATCTCCGATCTGAAATACCTGCTTGTTTATGCAGCTGATGAATGAGTTGGCCTTAATTACATATTGAAATAGAGTGTTTTGGGCATGTTTTAATTCAGCAAATAGCCACTGCAGACATGAAAAAGCTGATAATAAACCTGATGCAATACAGCAACCACGGTATGAGGTGGAGGAAAACTGCTTTTCATTTATATTACCTGTCCAAAAACACAATCCATGTTATAAATCCGATGACTCAACAGCTGAGTTACCATATATTTCATTTTAAGAAAACGACATTGCATCTATGGCATATTTTCAGAGACTGACAGGATGTACAATACTCTCATCTCCATTTGCTTCTCCAAGACAGCAAAATAAAAAAAACATTTCTGCAGAGCTGGCTCCTGGGTGAAATCTCTAGTAATGTGTTTACAATAGCTGGCAAGAAAGTATACAAAGCCACAATCCAAACACTTATTGCAGCAGGGACCTTCTGTAAGGTCGATTACAATACATGGAAGTCAAACTGCTCCAGAGAGCGATTATGGAGCCAACGTTTGGAGGAGAAACAACATCACACTCAAAATCTTAATAATAAGGGAGTGAAAAGAAACTGTTAAAGTGGTCAGTAGTGGCACTAAATCGTGTCGCAGAACACCTTGTGTGATGTGTGGGCGTCTATGTTTGCTGGAATGGACACAGGGAGACAGTAGACTCATTAAATAAAGTGATCAAGCTTAAAAAATCAGGAGCTGGAGCTAAAAAATACTTCTTCCATAGGGTTTGGTTCCCAACTCAGTGCTTTTAAAGGGACTCTGTGACGATTTGTAGCAATTTCCATGTATTAATCACTTTTGTATTGGCCATATGTGAGCATATTGTAACGTGACTATTAGTTCTCTCTCTCACACAATTAACAATTGGAGATAATATATTAAATATTTATGCTATTAAGTTGGATTTAATTTGTTTAAGATTATAAACTGTTTAGAAAAATGATCTTCCGTCTATTTAATAACCCACTTGGTTACAGAATGTTTATGATGCAGCAGAGAACTAAACTTTAAATTATTTAATTAAAGAAGACTAAACTTTCTTTGACTTTAAATTTGTTCTTGGGACCTGATTATTATGCTGCTGCTCCCTTTGACTGCAGCTGCTTGTTAAACGATGGCTCGTCATGCTGCTCTGGCGCTGCTGTTTTCTGTCTATTATGGTCTGCTTTCAAGACCCATGATGACCTCTGATCAGAATAAAATCAAACGTATGACATTGGAAAGATACAAATCAAAAATCAGACCCTGTTATCACTGATTTTGTGAGATACTTGCCAGGTGAACTTTGGAAACACAGCAAAAATCTGAATTGGGCCTGGTACCATTGACAAGTTTGTTCCAAATAAACTAGGCTATGCAAAGTGTAGCTATGCCAGATGATGCACAAGGCTGCAAACTGAAACAAAACCAGTTGTTTGCCAACGTTAAATAAACCTCATAGAAGAAGAAGAAGGAGAAGCAGCTGCTCCAAGCCTGCTAGCTCTAGAGGAGAGAGTCAGGTGTAGAGCCAATCCTTCTGGAGGAATAAACACCTGGAGTCACATCGGATTCTGCTGTGATCCGGAGCTGCTTTACATCGAGAGGAGAAGTCAGAGACTTTTTCACTTTCGGGATTAAAAAGTATATTTATCTTCACTCCAGTTGATCAACCTAACTGCAGCAGCGATCTACGGATCTGACCTCCATTTTTTGGTCTTTATGTTCTGTAATGTTGACTGTTTACTGGAGCTGGAGGGGAAATGTCCTGTACTACACAAACAACATTACAGAAAGTAGGGAGGAGAAAGTAGAGAGAGAGCCGGGGTCTCTGGTGAGTGCTGAAGTCAGCGAGAGTTGACCTGAATTTGCTGATGTACGACAAAGTAATCTGGCTGGTTGGGGTGAAAGAACACTCAATTAAACAACCACCACTGTTGACAAAAATCTATCTGATGTGACTCACGCACAAATGTTTAAAGACAAGGTAAGTTTTATTCATAAGTCCAGTCTTGTTTGCTGACTTCTCTATCTGTACTAAATGCACCTTTACCTTGAGCAAACTTGAGTGAACTCTGGGTTTGAACATCGTGGAAACATTTGGGGCCTCAACAAAATATATAACAAAAGGTTGAGTTGTTTTTAGACAATGCAGAATTTATACATATTATATATTTAACAGTTACTTTCTGCATTTACCGGAAACATCAGTCATACAAGGAGATAGTTATCAAAGACAAATTATCTTAATTGCAGGTATTGGGACTGACCCAACGAGGCCATCGCAATTTCCCTTCAAAACCCTCTGTCAGTGTTGTTGACACTTGTTTAGTGTTTCCCACACATAGACTTTACTTGTCTGGGAAACACTGGTTAAGAATCTGATGATGACTTTATGCTTCATCCGAATATATGTGATGAATTGAATCTTGCAGGCACAAAGAATTAAGCCCGACCTTCTGAAGGAACGAAGGATACTTTGGTATTAAGGTGGTTCAAAGTGACTATATCCGAGTCCTGAGGGCAGAGCTGCAACTTGTACACATGTGAGGGCAGAGAGACAAAGCAGCACTGATTGGACATTTCCACTTCTTAAGGTGCTTGCAGAGACAGCAGCGAGAGGCGTCTATACAGTGGTTAAACACGCCTGATTGCACACAGACAACTGGCTATTGGAACGGATCGATCAAGTGCAGCTGTAACAAATCATTGCCAGAGACCCGTCTCTAATCCTTTTCTCTTTCTCCTTCACACCCTCTTCTCGCTGCATACATTCGCCCCTTTCAACTTTCTCGCTCGTTTTTCTCTCTCTTTTGTCATTCGTCCCTGAAACTGTGTCCTCGTCTTGTTAAACCTTAGTCTTCCTCGTCTCGCACACAGTATTCACCTGCTCCTTCTTGCCCACCTCACCCAGCCTCCGTATGCATTATCGCGCTCCCCTCCTTGCTGCAAATTAATTCCCATTTTATTTTAATAAGATAGATTAAGGAGAAATATATATGAGGGTGGAATCTAGGACAAGACCTCTCTGATAAAGTAACTGTAATAATATGCAGTATCACACTCAAATAGGGCCAGCACTGGTGACATTATCCACAATCACCCTTTCCATGCTAATGGAGTCATTGAGGGATGTCCCAGCTCGAGCCACCGAGCAAACCTCAGCTGTTGCAAGATGACCAGAGCATATGAGACATTTGTCAGCCCTTTTGATTCCCCTTTCCTTCATGACACTTCTGCAAATATTGAGTTGTGAGGTTTCTCATTACACATGCAGCCACCACCTTAATACCTCTGTTTATCTCCCGTCTCCCACCCTCGCTTTCCCCCCCTTTTTCTCTGCAGAAGACATAATGAATATCCCGATTGACAGCGTCTGGGCAGTAATTAGTGTAATAGTGTAGCCTCACCCTCTGTGAAGGTTATTTCTGAAAGGGATATGTGTTATGAAATCAGAAACCTTCCTCTGTCTCAACCTCGTGTCAACCTGCCAATTTGTAAAGTAATCAGAATTATCCAGCACTTCTGTTTCTTCACAGCCAAGAAACAACCTTTTTCAATTGATTCCTCGGTGAATACCAGCCAGGAAAACACATTTTGGAGGTCACATTTTACAAGTTTGAGGGTGAAAAATAGAATTTTCTACTCTAGCCTTCCCTCTCTTCATTACGTTATGTAGATTATTTCTGCAGATAGGCTGTGCAAGTTAATTATAGTTTTCTGTTGTTTTCAGAGAAACTTGTTTTCCTAGAAATCTTCCAAATCCACAAAGTTGAAAACTGATTTGGTCGGCATAATTGCTATGCAGTTTTTGCAGCCAATTTAATTGATTTAAATTGCAGTTGGTGGAAATGCGTAAAACAAAATTAGTTTGTTTCAAAGGTAAGATCCGTATTGAAGGAATTTAATTTTGGAAAATATGGACCGAGCTCTCCGGTCTAAAAAACTGTAACCAATGCTGAAGTGCCTTAACCTGCATTCTTTCTAATGGCCAGCAGGGGGGCGACTCCACAGGTTTCAAAAAGATCAACTGGAATTTGATCAATCACCTCAATAAACAGTTTCCTAAAATGTTTAAGGTCTCAATCTCTAGTTTCAAGTCTTCTTCAATACAGTATGATGTTCATTTTGTAAGTTACAATCCCATTTAGAGTAAAATAGGCAATAAAACCAGGGTATGCTTGAGGAGGTGGCTAACGTTCCTACCACTGCGTGTCCACGGGTTTCCCAGTCAAATCCAGTCAGGATATCTTACCCAGTTCCACCTTCTCGTCCATATATGGTCTCTGTCCCTTCCCAATCTGAAAATGTAGAAAATGTAGAAAATGTAAAAACACAAAAAGTCAACATGAGTCATTACAAGTAAAAGGAATAGAAGTGATAAAATGGGCAAAATCACAGAAAAGGAAGAGAGAGAGAAGAAAAATATTCACCAGTAAATGTAATCATAACCATTAACTAACTAGCCAAGATGGCGGACACGCTCGTCATATAGAGCAGCTACTCATACTGGGTACTGACAGTCACCTGTGGCTCCAGAACCAAGATGGTGCCAAACTTGATGCTTCAAAGCGGTTGTCCAAAAACCATTAGCTTAGCTAGCTTACCATAAAGTCCGAAAAACCACTAGCTTGGCTCTGAACAAGATTAAAAAAAAATCACCTCTTAAATTGCGGTACAGAAACAGGATTGTAAAGCTGACAGGTAGTGGAGATTTATGCTATGCTAAGCTAATCTTAAGCCTGCTGTAGCTTGTGAATGGTTTCAACAAGATACCAAGAAAGCAAATAAGTCCGTTAACCAAAGTGTTGAACTTTAAACTAAGTTTATGTGTACAGTTAGCATACATGTTAAACATTATGTAAATACATTAGCATTTCTTGTACAACGCTGCACCATTGCATCATCAATTCTTGGATCATGAAGACCTAACAGTGTGGAAAGTTTACAGATATTACCAGAACTCAAGCTATGCAGTCGGTTTTGACCATCTGAATCAAAACAATACAAATGAAAGAAGATATAACATATTGTTTGCGAATTAACTCATTTCCAACCAACAAGTCTGATGTAAGGCTGAGTCATGCAGCTGTGTTGCCAAGTACAAATCCATCTGAAGTCATTAGAGGCCTGATGGATAATAATGAGATTAGTCCGTTTGCATAATGTGATGTATTTTCCTGTCTGTTTCTGGTGGTTGTGTTTGTGTATTTGTTGTCCACTGAAGAACGGAGCACAGGTTTTTATCATGTCAATGCTTGGACAGATTCCTCACTACAATCCTTTTCCACTGCTGTCGATGCTCTATTAAAAAAAACTGATGTGACAAAATCTAAATGCCGCTACAGTCACTGCTTCAGCCACACTGCATAAATAACACCTCTGAAAAATCAGACCCCATTTCTTTTAAGTTAATCAGCGTTGAGTAGCGGGTGATTATTTCACATTAAGAGACATACAGGATTCACTGCCATTAGCTTTGAGCGCTGTCTCTCACAGTTATGTCTGAAAGGCCAGCTGTCACCAGGTTTAACTCTTCACCCTGTGTGCTTATTTCAGCAGGCAGCAGAGGACTCATCTTTCACAGCAGAGGAGCAGAGCCCTGAAAAATGGCTTAACTTATAGTCATGCGGACAAGAGCTGAGAGTTCTGAATGTGATAAAGAAGAAATTCGGCTGTGGAGTTTATATCAGGCCACTTTGCATACTTTAGCTTCTGTTTCAAGAGAAGAGCTGTTTTCCATACAGGCTTTGAAGGCTTGTCACTATTGAGGAACCCAACCTCTGCGCAGTTATCCAGGATTCGTGACTGATAGATCGATAGTAAAGCAATCAGCAAATAATGCATGATGACGCCTTTTCAAAGTGCTTTATATCCCATTAGCTTCATCCTGAACATCGTTTCATAGGTCAACCACAAGGTGAAGTTATTTAGTCAACCAACAAGCCTGACAGATGGAGCGCTGAGATACCTGAATTGAAATAGTTGGACGTCTTGTCTCATCAAGCAGGATTCATTCATTTTTCAGAACCACAGATGTTGCAGATTTGGGGTTAATGAACTTCATTTTTCTCATTTATTATATCTGTTGAGCAATTATTTTTTCTCATATTACAGTTATTGAGTGTTTTTCTCGTTTATTAGCTCCATCACTCATTCAATTTGATTTATTGACACAAGCCTCAATGGTGTTAGTCCTTGAAATGAGGTATAGACTGATTCGATTTGGATTTTTTTGGAGTTTTAACTCGAATCAATGCATTTTATTTATTATTTCTTTGGCCACATACTAGTAGATGAGAGCTGGCATATGTCACCTTCCTGTCACCAGACCGACCACAACATAAACAAGCTCTGAGAAAGTGTTGCGGCCAGATTGAGAAAGCCTGTAGCGGCATGCCTAAAAGACGCTGTGCTGCATTCTGCACATCGAACAATATAAAACATCACCGGTCACGATTTTCTTTATCTCCCAAAAGAACGAAGGACAACAAAAGAAGAGATCTGTGGCTTTAAGCCATCTGCAGAGAAGATGTAAATGGTAAACTGTGGCATCCTGCCAGTCCATACATGCCCGTCTGTGGCAAACACTTCATCAGAGGTTGGTTAATGATGTTTATAAGTAAATAACATGTGCCGATTGTCCCTGTAGATGGAAGACAATCAGAAAACAGTCTTTGTGATGGCGTAACTACAGTTTTTACTGCAGAAAAATATGGCCCCACCATAAAACACCTGCTTTTAGAATGTTGGTTTAACAGTCTGTCCACTCGTTAGACTGCTGGAGGGCATTTTAATGTTAATAATTCACATAAATTAACATAAACAGCATAATGGAATGCAGGAAGTGCTGTTTTATACTTCTCTTGGTTCTTAGTAAACAAGATAATAATAATTTTAATAAATAAACCAAATTAGTTAGTCGTTCCGCTTCGCTTTGTAATGATTTTGCAGTAACTTCACATTGGAAAGACTATAAAACAGCAAAATCAAGTCACTTAATGACGGAAAAAGTGATAGATGACTGAAAAACATTACCTGGACTTTTAATGAGGAAGTTGTGTGTGTCAGGTTAGTCAGGTTAGTAATGAGGAGATAGACTGAAAAGACACTCATCAGCCACTATTGCTGAAGTTTTTTCTAGATAATGATGCCGGTTGCAGATTGACAATAACGTAACATGGATGTTTGCCTGACTAGACATAGGATTTTGGGCTCCTAATAGCTAAAAAGCATAGTGTTCTTATTTTATGCCAGTAAATTGGCAAAAACATCAGTATAGTTTTTACTGCTTGTCACATTAGAGGGACTGCTACCTTATACAAACAAAGCTTCTGTTTTACACATTAAACATCCTCTAGATTTCTTTCCTTTTTTGTGAACCCTCAACCTTATAGTTCAAACTGCACCTATGGGTCTTGGTAAAGCCAAGGAGCAGCTGGTATGGCTGCAGACTTTAGAAAACATCAGCCACATAAGAGCCTGAGTAAACATATTACTTCTATCCGTTGTTGTGTGCCATGATAACAAGAAAAATAAGGGAAGCAGAAGACATTTCCACAAACAATTTCCCTAAGAATCATGTAACACTGTGGTATCGATCAGGCAGTCCGAGATTACCACATCGCCTTGCCTCTACCCTCGCAACGCTGGAGATCAATAGCACTGAGGAACTAGATAAAGATAGCCCAAACTATCACATTGCCGAACTGAGCACAATCTAACAACGCTGTGAGGAAATAGCAACTGGGCATTCCCTGTGGCTAAAATAAAGGAAAAGGAAACCTAATCCTCTGCTAAGCCATAAAAAGAAAACCGATTTGGAGCAGTCCATCTGAGAGGCGTTGGATCTTGTTCTAAAGGAAATGTCAGCGTGAAGCGGATCCATCATGTTTAATTTAATCTACTAATAAGGTTCAAGTAAAATAGTGTTTTTTATCTTTCCTTAAATTACATGATCCATAAGTCATTCATTTAAAAGAAACATAAGCTGCTTTGTGGTAGCAGAAAAACCTTGAACAGAAAAGCCTTTTATAGCTCAAAAAGGATTCCTCTCATTAGATGTGAGTCTTGTGCAAAAGCAGCAACTCCTTTGCATCTCATTTGTATGAATAACAGATGAGAAGAGAGAGTTGAGCAAATGCAACCTCTGTAACAAAGGTAAGAAAGGATATGCAAAAGGCATAATGATTGCACACTCTTCAAGAATTCAGATTCCTGTTTTTCCTGTTCCTGAATGCAAACTATATGCAGATGATGAGAACCGACTCAAAATTTTGCAACGTCCCTACTCAATCATATTCTTAAGGAATCTGTCAAATGTGCCCACAAGCCATATGCTCTCATAATTAGCCCCGGAGTCTGGGGCTGTGTTGGCTGGTCCATCTTTATCCTTGGCTCTGGGACAGAGCATCAGGTTCATACCGGGTTACATCCAGACTTTCTCTGGTCTCAGAAGAGTTCCTCCCGGGGTATGAACTGCTGAGTGATGAATAAAAGCGGGAGTGTGATTCGCAGTCAGTGCTGTTTTCATGGCTCAGATGAAAACGATAAGGTAGAGCAGCTTTGAGAAAATCTCATCATTAGTCCTCTCACAGGCCAGGATTTAATTATCTACACATCCAAATCGCCCGCTTCCCCCTTCTCAGCAGATTATTCTGCTCCTGAAGGATAATAACCATGATGCCTTTCTCCTCTTTCCTCTGTCTGCATGGTAAAACAGCAAAAATAAGGATGTCCTCTTTGTGTGTATGTGTGTCCCCGCAAACTCGTCTTTTTCTTGATAGGGGGATGGTCGGATTGGTTTCGTGATGAATAGGTGTGTGTGCGAGTGTGTTGGAAAGCCCTAGAAATAGGTTCATGTAAAATTAATCTTCAGACAGAAAATTGACCCAGATGTAGTGGAATCTCATTGTGCCCGACTACATCAAATGGATCTCATGACAAAGACAGAGTAACGGTGACACAAGGAGCTAAACAAGGCTTGCTGATTAAGAGCCAACAATAAAAAGGAGGACACAGGAAAAACAGAGGGAGGGTGGCAGGGAGGGAGTGTCTGTGGTGAGCCAAAGTGAGAAGAAGAAGAAAGCGAAGACAGAGAGGAGAGCTTACACCTCCTCGGAGAGCATTTTAATGCAGCTGCCTTATGTCTTAATGTTGATCACGCTGACTCTGGTGGGACCTCATTAGCTCAAGGCAAAGAAATGTGTTCAGCCATCTATTGCCTTGCAGGGAAAATACATAAGTTACAGTGTAATAACATTAGCTCATGGCTACAAGTACTAATGCTAAGTTTCCTAGACCACTTGTCTTGTGGTTTCTTGCAACTTGGGTCTCATTTTCATAGTTCTGGCCATCATTTCTGCCAGATATTATCATATTATACCAAAATAAGCACTGCACTCTGGGTAATAAGCAATATCCTACATGCCGAGCAGACACCAGCAGAGAATTGCTTGAATCCACCAGCAGTTCTCGCAAGAACCGCCCTACTCCGCCAGTGATTGGTTGGCCTTGTTGAGTACAATCTCTATGCTTTGTCAAACTGTTAACTCACACAGTAGCTCTGGTAATGTTTATTTTTCTTGAGGTCTGATACGGCGGTTTATGAGCTTTAGCTTAGCTGGCAAACACACCAACGTCTTCAGCCTCTCTATCGGTCTTCTGCTGCTCCTCTCGTGTCACTCCTGAGTTACTGAGTGTCTCTAGGCTCGTCAGGTAGAGCACACAGGCCGGCTGTCCACAGAGCGGGCTGCCCTGCCACCAAAGGTGTTGGTGTGTTTACTGGAGCAACTACAGCTCCCAATCTGCTGCATCACCAAATACCCACCATCCATTCATTCCAGTGAAAACCTCTGTAAAACCTCTCATAATCTCATCACATTGGCAGCATGCTAGCTGTGTAACATAAAGAGTGGTTCATACGTCGTTTGACAAAAATATTTCATAAATCTTGTCCAAATATGGTCACTTCTGGCTCCAAAAAATCAAAATGACGACTGCCATCACTTGACAAAACGTTGTGGCTGTCTTGCAGTTTGAGCAGTTTCCTAATCCTGTCGTCAGAAGATCTGTTATAATCTGTAGTCAGTCTGTTTTAACATTTTTGATGAAGCATTGTACATCCATGGGGTGCCTCAGTGTACTCTTGACTAAGACTGTGCTGGGATAGAAATCAAACCAAACTCAGAAGAGACCATTTGTTTGCATCTTCCCAACCATCTGCAGGTCCGTGTTCTTTCCCCCCCCCCCCCTCTTGATTTCTGTTCAAAGTAGATTTTTGTACAAAGCGATAATGCCTTTGTCTTTTTTGGAGGAGAAGAACAGTGTGAGCACCCGTGATGATCGTTTACCGATCGATCAAAGCATACAATTTGAGCCTAGAAAATGTATGCTTTGGCACTGCAGTAAGGCCAATTAAACCTTGAAGTGTGGGTTAATGCGACTTACAAGATTAACAAAATCATCCAGTCTGTGCCCATCTGAAAAAACAGATGCTCAGGGTGTGAAAGAGCCACAGATTTAACCGGATTATCTTCTATTTTGAGGTAAAATTGAGAGCTAGAGCACCAGATATGTCACTTAAAACTCATTGCACAGGAAAACTATGTGCACTCATGACAAAAGCTGTGATGGATGTTTGCAACACAGTTTGGATGGTACCTCTCGTTAGCCTTGACTTTTTTCTTCTTCGAGTCGGGACCTGTTTAAAACCTTTATGATCATCTGACTACTTTGTCTTGATGCTCCATTAGCCTTCTTTTTTGTGACGTTCTCAGATATAATTAATAACCTTGGTGAGCATGGAATACAAAGTAAGAACAAACCAGAATTGAGTTCACCTCAGTGGCCTTTATGAAAGTGGAAGCAGTACATTTCTCAAGGAAGGTACATCAAATGGCTAGCTCTAATTATCCTGGATGTATGCATTGACACACACACACATACGGTTCAGATCGCAGGCTGATTTTCCAGTAGAGACTGTGTTACCAGAGGCTGTCACACACCTATTGCCTCGACGTGTCTGTCATCACTCATCTGACCCCATTTCATTAGAAGGCGAGCAACATGATAGCTCATCTCGTGGACCGCACGGCTCTCCATCAGAGAATCAATGAAGGGAAGCGGAGTGACTGACTGGTGGTCCAAATGGATTTCAGTGATATGCTGAAAGACCAGCTTGAGGCTACGAGCTGAATGGTTACAGTATGATTCAATCCCTATATCTATTACCTACTTGCAAATGTTGTTTTCGTTGTTGTTTTTGTGCAGTATGACGGCCGAGTGAGAGCTAACAAATATGCTAATAGTGATGATGCAGTGCAGTTAGCTGACTCTAGCAGTGTCTAAATATAAGCTTTAGTAAAACTGTGGGTTTGACCATAGATGATGAAAGTGTTAATCTGTGTTTAATGTGCTTTTTCTTCTACGTTCAGTTATTTCCTGTTTTATTTTGTAAGTTCTCTCCTCGTGGGTCATGTTTTGCTTTACACTTCCTGTCTGTCTTTTTCCTGCCTTTTTCCTTTTCACCTGAGTTTTCATCTGTCAGTTAGTCCCTGTGTATTTAGGCCTGGGTTTTCCCCTTACTCTAGGTCAGTTTGCCAGTTTGTAGCTCCTTCATTGTTATACGTTGAAGCAACATCTCAAGCGTGATGAATTTTCATTCAGTAAAGACTCATTAGTGTGCGTATCTGATTTAAAATGACAGCTAGTGACACGTTTCAGACGAGCAAAACACAGATTAAACAGGTGTTGTCCTTTTCAATATTGCATTGTGTTTCCTGTTTTAGTCTGGTATCTTCTGAATTTGCTAGAGTAATTTTGTATATGACATGCCATGTGCTACATTAGCATTAAGAGTGCAAGCAGAGGAAGCAATATAGCGTGTCTCTGTCCAAAGATATGATGTGTGATTAGAGAGCTTTACAGTCGCCGGTCGGTGTATTTATCTATTTTTTTTTTTTACGTTTGGACAGAACCAGGCTTCCTGCTTCCACGCTTAACACTAAACAAGTCAGTTTAGCACAATACTGAGCGTGCAGATGTAAGAGTGGCACTCATCTCACTCTCACCAAGCAAACAAATATATGTAATTCACAAAATGTTGGCTTTAAAAGACTGAGCTCTACCTAGAAGTGAATATCTGGCTCCCTCTCTATATTTTTCTCTCTCTTCAATCTCCCTGTCCATTTTCTCTCTCCTCGCTTTTGTGTTTTTTTCCCCCAGCGGTGCAACCCTGTGGATTCATGAGAGACCCTGTCACCACGCCAGGGAAGCTGCTGTCTCACAGAGATATGCTGAAGGTCGTCCTTGGGCGGCTGTAGGTGCAGAGACCAGTCGAGGCCGGACAAGATACAGATTCACTCGTGTACAACTCTCGGTAAACCCATAAGCTCCCCACAAGAGACACACACACGCGGCCCTCGACACACCACGACACCCAATTTCAGCTTTTATCACAGTGTGGTGAAGGAGAGGACAGTCCACACACACATACACACACA
This sequence comes from Pagrus major, assembly GCF_040436345.1. NCBI lineage: Eukaryota > Metazoa > Chordata > Actinopteri > Spariformes > Sparidae > Pagrus > Pagrus major. The sequence continues at coordinate 24,085,739 of NC_133226.1, forward strand.
CATGCTCGCTGAGTAATCCGATACAGTCCTGTGTTGTAATGGATTTACCCGGAGTCATGTCAGGTCAGCGATGGTTCCCTGTTCTGTGATGAAGGCAGGGCTGGGACAAAAAGTCGGCCCTGATATTCAATCAGTCTCACGCCACCCACCAGTACGCCACCCTTGCAGTCCCTTTATTAAATATGCACACTGTACTGTTCTTCCAAACCACTACAAAGCTGAGCACTCGACTAAGTGCCTTGAACAAGTGTACCAGTGTACTTGACTCTCCTGACTGACTCCCCGGTGATCAGAGGTGGCTGTGACGTACACAAAAACCCATATTCGAGTAGAAGTACAAGTAAAATGTCAAAGAAAGAGCTCTGATAGAAGTCACAAAGTATTAATGATTTGGTAGAAAGCCTTTGTCTGTCGGACTTGATGGGTGCAGTTGAGGACAGAGCTGTGGTCGCAGGCAAACTTTAAACAAACCTGCCAGCGGCAAGATTGATTTGTATTCAACGATTTTTAGATTACACTTGACCACGCAACCCCAAAGAAATGTGCATATTGATTTTTAAAGGGTAACTCCGCCAATTTTACACATAAAAGTGTGTTTAGAGGTCCTGGAGAGCACTACTGTGTGAAGGTTTTTGTGGCTCCAGAGGAAGCTGCATGTACTGCTTAGTTGCATTGTGGGTAGTGTAGGCGACAGGTTTTGAAAAAGGAAGATGAATGTGTGGAGAAGAAAGATGATATCTCTGGTTCTGTTGTGTCGATTTTGATGATTTGATTTTAAGCTGTCCATAATGAGTCCAACGGTGCTTTTCAAAACCTGGCACCTACATTACCCATGATGCAACTCAGCTCCTGAGTGACATCACTTGAAGGAGTTTATAAGATTACATGCAGCTTCATCTGGAGCCACAAAAGGCTTTATCCGACTTTTTTCACATATGTAGACGTACTTGCTGTTGCCCTTTAAGTAAAAGGACAAGTTACAAAGAATACGGCTGCATATTTGGACTTTTTTGAAAAATGTAAATAATATTGGATGAAGGGCACAGTGTTGGACTGTTCACACCTCGATGTGACCTTCTGTGTAGTAAACATTTATTGTGCACTGTCACACTTCATTTATCTTTATGTGCACCTCAGCCTATTTAATCAAATAGCAGTAAAAACTAGGAAACTGACAGATTGATGTTGTAGGTGATGTGAAAACACGCACATCTTTCAACCTTAGACGCCATGCTGACAGAATGGCATCTTTGTTTTGGTTGATTCTTCAGTTCAGGGGCGTAGAAACAGTCGCAGGCAGATCATCACAGGTATTTGCAAATCTCAGGTAGAGCAGGAGAGTCGTGAAAGTCACTTGTGCTCTTGTAGCTAAATACTTTTCATTTCAGTCTTTGATAAAAGACCATTTAATTGAGTGTCTTCAGTACATTTGGTGGTTCTTTTACACATGTACAACCAAAATGCACATTAGAGATTAGCGTACACATTCACAAATCAGAGACAAATTTACAGATTTTTGTGCACCTTCACAAATCTCAGTCCATTTGCTAATCTGACATCACATCTGCAGATTACGGCACATGCAAATCTTGAGATAAGGGTTCCCAAATCTCCACAAAAATCTTTTAAGCGCTAGGAAAAAGTATTGGAGGAAAACATATGTCCAGGGAGGTCTGTTGGTATTCTTCCTTCGTTGATTTCACCTTATTTATTTTGATTTATTTACTGAAATTCTTCATTCCTCAGCAGGAATACCAAAGAGCCCGCAGCTTTTCATCTTCTTGCATCGATGTTGCTGGACTCGCTGCCAACCAGCACGTCTTACAGCCTGCTGTGAAAGTCCTGGTGGCCCAGATGGCCAGTTTGCCTCTGAACTCTAGCTTATAGCTTCTCAATACCAGGATGATCAACCTCTTATTTTCAGGGCTGATGGAGAAAATCAGCCAAGATGTGTTAGATTAAATATTTGAAGCATGACGTTGCATAGATAGGTGTCTAAAACACTTACGCTCATTTGTAATTGCAGCTGAGAACACAAGACTGGAGATGATTAGCACACTGACTTTGCACATGGGAAACAGAAAAGGGGAGGCGCTGTAATTCCATAGCTATTTTTATTCCCCTCTAATTAGCTCTGTTTTGCTAATTACAGAAGAACCGCAACCTGTGTTCTGTCAAAGTCACCATCTGAACATTGCTGAATGTATACTATATGTCAGCTCTGGCATACATCTACACTTTCACATAAATTTAGTAGTAAAATAGTCTGGTTGGAACAGATGTGAGTGAGTTACAACTTTCAACTGCATTTACAATTACAGCAGGTGATCTGTAAAAGATCCACATGCTCAGAAATAAAGGGCAGAAAGCAAGCTGGATTTACAAGCAAAGGAAATAATGTAGGACACAGAATTAAAGGGAAAGTGTGCTCAGACACAGTGTTCACATCCTTTCCTCAAATAAAAGTAACAATACAATATCACAAAAATACTGCATTGAAATGCCTTGAAACAGTTAGACCTGTATTTTGTTGAGTTGTGCACATTATCCCAAATGTTTCCAACATTGTTCAAACCCAGAAAAATCCACAAGTTCACTCAAAGTAAAGGTGTGTCGCTGTAACTTAAGAGAACAGCAAACAAGACTAAACTTAACACGTCAGATAGATTTTTTACCAGAAATGGTGGTTGTCGTGTGTTCACCAGCAGCAAGCGAGTTTGAGCGTATGTCCCCTCCAGCTCCGGTAAACAGTCAACATTACTGAACAGAGACACCCGACAATGGACGTCACCTCCACCGCTCGCTGCTGCAGTCAGGGTGATAAACAGGAGTGAAGATGAATCCACTTTTTAATCCCAAAAGAGAGTAATCTCTGAGCTCTCCTGCCTTCGGTAAATGCTTCCAGATCCAGGTGTTTATTCCTCCAGAGCTGCCCCCACCCCACTGCTTGGCCCTCCCCACACAACACTCAGCAAATGTCTTTTGTTTTGCCCGAGAGACCCCTACCAGCAGAAATGACACATTGTGCGTCCCTTTATTTTTTAAGCATTGGCTGATTGAAAGAGGATATCATTTAATTTGTGCATGTACAAAAATAAGTAGACTATTCATTATAAATCTCCATATAAACGGCAGTTGTTGTTTTTTAAATCTTAAAATTTTTATTATAAATCTCAAAATAAACCTTTTTCTTGTGATTGCCCCACATTTTATGTTCCATCTCTGGTCAATGAAGCACATTCTTTCAAAAGTTTTCTTATCGATTTAATGTCATCAGCACTGTTGGCTTTCCTCTTGATAAAGGCACAAATGAGCAAACTAAAAGCGCTGCTGTCTGACTGCCAGAGACGGGACTGTTCAGAAGCCGAGCTGAAAAGAGAGTAAACACTTCCAAAGGAGCGTCTCAAATGAGGGCTCTTTGAACCTCCAGTCACATCCTGAAACTAAATGAATAAGAAATACACTATAGAGCCATAAATAAATAAGACTGCTTCCCTATTCACGTGTGTCGTGTGCTGTCATTTTCATCATTAACGCGGCAACGTGAGCGTGTTTTTTCCAGAAACACGCAAGTTTTTATTCTTCCCTTCCTTCTTGCACAGTAGTGGGAACTTACACCAAGGCCAACTCTCACACTTGAAAAAGATGCAACTTCACTGAGGAAAATAAAGCGGAATCTGACACCTCGGCTGTTAGCTGTGAGTGGTAGAGGTGTGTAAAAATGTGAGTTTCACCCTGAGTTGTGAAAATATGTGTCTATAGACGGATGAGTCACTGCAGAGGAGACGAGGAAGAAAAGAGAAAGAGCAAACAGAGGGTAAGAGATTTTGTGTTTTTCTTGAAGTGAGTTGGATTAGCTGCTGAACCAAAATCCACTGGGGTTCTGACATTATTGTAGTTTGTGATACATGAAGAAAACAATAAGATATATGATAACAACAAACACCTTAAAGGGCATCAGCCTCAAGTCAATCAAACTCTTCAATCTTTATACAGGTGTTTTCTACTTGTTCTGACATTTTTGTTGGATTCCCTTCATAGACTCATTACAGGGTTGCAGATCAAATCATCTGTGGGGGAAAGATATGACATACAATCCACAGTCCCAAATACAATACACTGTAATTCAAGGCTGATATGATACGATTCCATTAAGATGCGATTATGATTTGATATTTTAAAAGAGTGCGACTAAAAATATATATGTCAAAAATATTGTGTCTTCTGCCGGGGTAACACAGGACCCTGGGAACCTAGAACCCTAGGAACATACAACCCTAGAAACACTGGACCCTCAGGACATAGGGTCCTCATAAAATAGGATTCTCAGAACATAGGACATTTAGGACATAAGACCTAAGGGAAAATAGGACCCAACTGACGCAGGAACCTGGGAACATAATGTTCCCTAAGGTCTTATGTCCCAAGGGTCTTAAGACCTTAAGAATATAGGAATGACTCCTTCTCAACTGGCTTACCAACAGAATGCTTTCGGTGGCAGTCAAGAGGACACAATTTATAACTTTTGAGTTAGCAGGAGGTAAACGCCAACCACCTCCCCACACCTCTCACCCAAGCACGAGGCTAACACATCCTGCAGCAGTCTGCGCTCTGAAGAAACAGAAATAAATCCTCAATAAACTCGCTCCTGAAAAAACCCAATCATATGAACATATTCCTGGACACTGTACTGTGCAGATCTGTCCCTGGCATATTTAATGTTTAATATCCTGCTATTATCTCGTTGTTAGTGGTGATCCATTAAACAACATTATACTTTTAATTCATTCATCATTACATGTGTACATGTGATGTGGAGGATGTGTCACAGTTGAGCTAATAATTCATGTGACTGAATAAAGAACAGGACTGTATGGACTGCTGGTTATTCCTCCTTCTTTTTATGACAGCAGGGACTGCTGTATAATGTGAAAGCAAACCCCAACACCACAGAGCACCATGTAATTGAAAATCACACCAGCAGTCCAGTGTGCATCAATTCAAGTGACAGGGGAGAAGAAAGACAAATACCATCCATGTTTCAGCACCTTACATGGCAAATATTTGTCTCTTTTTGGTACTTTCTGCTTCTACAAATTGAACGTTGTGATTGTGTTTGAGAATCTGCCGCTCGGTGGGTGGAAATCAGTGACACATCTCAGACAGCAAAGAGAGCGAGAGCAGCAATTAGAAGTGAGTCTAAAAAATTTTGGCTTTTTCAAGAAGCTGCAGCAGTGAACATTTTGTACAGCCGTGCATGCAATCACACTTTTCACATTTAATCAGGTAACCTATAAATAATTCATGTTTTAATTGTGATTGATGAAGTCCTGTAAAATGATCTGCTACATATAAACATGTTACAGTAATTATACTGGTAATTTATGCACATGATAATAATTACTATGTGCTGTGGTAACATGTTTATTTTGCCGGTAATTAAATAGACCAATTACAAGATCTTTCATGCTTCAATTAGAACAGCATTTCTTTTATTCTTCTCAACTTCATCTTACAAAGCAAGGCTATGGTTTCTGAATTGCTACAGTATAGCTCAAAACCATCTCTTTAATCAACCATAAGCCTAATGATGACATTTTCTACCAGTTTAGAAAAACAAAACAAAAAATACAACCTTCACTGACAACATATTTCACTCGTCCTTCCTACACCATTTGCTCTTACAATGCAATATCCGCTAACTGCAACTAAAGAGTAATAAACATTATGTTTAGGCACTTGGTTAAAGAAGCTATAATCAATGGCAGGATGAATGATAAAAACACTGTGACAGTGTGGAACTGCTAGAGAGAATTATCACTCGGCTCCCTAGCTCAGCTTCACCGAGCTTTAAAATTAGTTTTAGCGCATTTTTTTTTAACCCGGCCAACAACTTAATTGTAACGGTGTGCTCTTACTCCTCTCATAGGGTTGCCTTGGTCGTAGCAGGCAGCTGTTTCCAGTGAAAACCTTCTAAAAACCTACTTAACCACAGACAGATACTGTTAGCGACTAGCTGGTGAACATAGTCGTGAACTGTTTGCTAACGTAACCAGCCAGAGCCAGATATATACTCTACCTCAGGAGTTGGTGGAGACCAAAGCAGAGCTAAAAGAGAGTGAATATTGGATTTACATTGGTCAGGTGGCCATTATGTTGCTCCGGATGTGTGGAAGTTTAATATATCAGCTTGTTTAGGGATGCAAGATCCGATGCCGATAATTATCTGCTTCTCGGGGCTGATACTGATGAGATAACTGATCATTTAACATTTTCTAGCTTAAAGGAACTTCCTAACCTGTTGTTTAAGCGTGCCTGAGGGTAAGAAAGGCTAAGATGTCATGAACAATGATGAAGGATTTCATATTCCAAGTGCAGCTGTGTGAAATCTCTTCTCCACTCCTCTGTGAACCCTTGCAGTGTTTAGATGGAGCGCTTGTTAAGTCAATGCAAGCAATTTTGTCTTGTATTATTGTCTTTATCAGCTATAATTTCACAGATACAAAGACGTAACTAGCCGATAATATACATTTCCTGATATAGGGTCGTTAATTTATTGACCACGTCTATATCGGCCATCACTTCCTGTTTCTGCTGCCCCCAGGTGGCCAAAAAATCAGTTGCACATTTAAGCTAATGGAAAAAATAGCTCAAATGAGTTGTTAGTATGTTTAAAATGTTGTTTGTCGCATAAACTAGAAAAACCTCACGACAAGCTATCCATAACCGTATTAATAACACATTCAAACTCAACCGGCATGAATCAGCCTGGACACTGGCAGAGGGACAAAATTACACTAACTAAAAAAAGATAAATTTCAGCTCTTGATAGAGACTATCATCCTCTAAGGAAGGGAGATGCAGCATCAGACCTGCAACATTTTAATCTTCAAGTGCACGTAGAGCAAATGTTTTCAAACCGAGAGTCGCGTCTTCCCAGGGGAGCGCAGGTGAGCCATGTTCTCTGCCTCTTTGCAGCATCTTCTGTCAGTCAGCATCACTTGATACTCGGCTTTGTCACCTTTTACCTCGGTGCTCTGCAGCGAGGTTCGACACCATGATCCTCTTCAGTCTGGTATCTGTGTTTGCGCTCCGTCCTCTCATGTATCACTGACTGCATGTCGAGCATGTGAGCTGCGGTTTCAACCTGCCTTCTTTGATTTGTGCCTCCATTCGATCCGCAGTTGTCACAGCAGAACAGCTTGACGAGTCTCTTGAGGGCAGAATAACACGGAAGAAGGAAAAAAAATACACACTCGCTCAGAGAACAGTGTTAGACTAACAGGTTAACCCCACTCTTTAGCAGACGGTTTTTACATGTCGTGAGAACCGCAGCTTGTTACTGATAACTTCATTAATTGTTCCAGGGTTATATAAGCGGTCTCACTGGTATGGCTTAGTGGGACGCTTTAATGAAGTATTCATGTGATTTTCCTCCTCTGGCCAATCAAAATGTGAGACAGTTATGGTGTTAATTCATATATGACAGCGTAAAATAACTAATTTATAGCACAAGATAATTAAAGACTCTTTACAAGATAAGCTATAATTGACAAAGAAACCATCTTGTATTATTCATTTCACTCACACAGTCTTTAAAATCAGACTATAATGATAATTAGTTCATATAAAGTAGGAACTTTATGAACTTTATACTCGTAACTTTACTTTTGAGGCTTGAAAGTGCCTCGAGGACGTGTCGTTTGTGTCATTCTGATGAAGGCCTCGTTTTCTGTAAATGAGCCTCCATTAACAGAAAAGAGATGGGGAAATTTCATTACGCAGATTGGGATCAACCATATGCCAACACCTTGGTTCTAATGTGCTCGCTTAATGTGCTTGATTAAATCTAAAGAGTGGAATTTAAAAGTAAACCGTTCAGAGGAAATAGCCAAAAAGTTAGAGCCTGCTTTCCCCCCGACTTAACAACAACTTATAAATGTGTCATTTAAACAAATGAATATAGGAGTACCAAAAAGACAGACAAATTACCAACTGGGGTATGTAAAGCAGTCAATATGATGCAATTAGACGGCTCCCCAGTGGCTCAGCTCTCAGTCTTAGCAGTGACAGAAATTTACCAGCATCCAAACTTCCTTATCAGCCGGCGTACAAACACTAAAGCAAGTCAGGCTTCACAGCACCGACACACGGTCACAAGGCTGTGACCTGACGATGCTCAATTTTCTGAGGCTCAACCTCCCGACCCGACCACTTACTATTCAGCACCCGACCCGCGGTCTGACTACAAACACCGGCTCCCCCCCAAATAAACAATCCCATCCTGATAACTCTGTTCTTACATCAAAGCCGCTGTTGCAGGATCCACTTAAGTTATCGTGCTGGCCTAAAGTAAAAAACGATTTGTACACATTTTCTCAGTTATATATTTATTTACTTTATCTCTTCTTTTTTAAGTCAGGACTTATGAAAAATTCATCGAGCGCGGCTGCTGCTGCTGCTGCAGGGTGGAAGTAGCTTAGACGACGTCAGAGACATCATTTTTTACTCGGGGGTTGCGTGCGTGTTGTAGCCACAAAATCTTTCATATTTTATTATCCTCCTCAAAAAATTTATAGAAGCCGAAAAAAGACACAAGATTAAAATATACTCCTGTCCAGTAGACCTTTTATCTACTGTGGACACATCTTTACACTGGATGAACGGCTCTGAATGTAATTTATAACGTGTAAAATGCTGTATAGACAACATGAGCATAGGATGGGTTACAGAGGCGGGGAATACAACGAAGCATTTACATTTTCTGGTACTTTATACTTTCAGTCCTCCACATTTTGGAGACATAAATCGTACTTTTTACTTCTCTGCATTTATTTGATAACCGTAGTTTCTACTGGTGGTGCATCAGAGTCAAAGTAGCATTTTTTTAAAAGCATCTATCTGCATTTGGATTATAATTGTATACAGAACATACATGTACATATATGTATAAACTATTTTTATTTGTACTTTTGATACTTAAGATCATTTGTTGCCAACAAATGACTTTTGGTACTTAATATCAGATACTTTAAGACTTTAAGGCTCATGCTCTACTCGTATGGGTGACTTTTTGCTTAAAGGTGCACTATGTAGTTTCTGGGAAGAAATTTTAATCAAGAGAGAAAGATCTTTTATGCCTAGGCAAACTAAATAAACGTTTTCATGACTGAATAAACTGAATAAACAAACTGACCTTTAAAAGACAACACAATTTTGTTTATATGTGGCGGACCCTGCCACCTTTCTAGCTTCAAACAGTGTTCCCGGGACCTTATTTTCCCCTGAGAACAGCTTGTTTATTCAGTTATGGAAAAAAATAATATTTTGTATTATTGCCTCATTCTGAGTTTGAAGTTCTTCTCCAAAACTACACACTGCCCCTTTTAAAGGTGCAATATGTAAGAATTGCTATACATATAAACATGTTTGACCAAAGAAATGCAGCAAAAACAAAAACACTCTATATCTTTATCAATCTATAATTGGTTTCTCTATATCTGAACTACGAAGAGCACTGTCTCTGATTGATTCTGGCTTATTTTTAGGAGAAATGTCTATAAAAATGAACAGCTAGATCTTTTATTATCACCCAAAAGTGCAGAGGCTTCATCAGTTCTCAGTTCTCCTCACTCGCTACTGCTTGCACTGTAAAGGTTAAATGCTGTGAGCGCTCATGAATAACTGTAGAGTCCGATGAGCATTTTAACATTTTGCACAACTCGGAGCTTCTCTCATCCAGACAGCAGTTCGACATGAAGATGACTAAGTTGAGTTGTCTTTAAGTGTATTAATCAAACAGAAACTGTATAAGTTTGGGGCTGTGTATCCTCAATATTAAATAAATAAGACATTTGTGATGTTACTGTCCTCTCACCTCTCAGACAATCACCTTGCCTCCTGTCCCTCTAACAGATTTAGCCAGTTAGCTCCCGTTAGCTACAGCAACAACAATGGCGTGATTCAAGAAGCTGCTGCTATAAATACTCCTTTTTTTTTTTGTCATCCTCACTTTTTCCTTCCTGCTGTAGTTCCTACATACTTCCCTGCTTTCTGTGACATGCAGAGCTGTGACAGGTATCAAAGCAGAGCACCTTGTCTGAACATGACTGTATAGGCAACGTGTCTGATTCAAGTCAGTAAGTGGGTCTGGGATTTGCTGATCTGTCACTCTTTGAATTCAGAACATGTCTGGCTTCCACATTTCCCTGCCACAGTGTCTGTAACTCACCAAAGGTAGTGACAGACACAAACATTTTGCAAGCCTGCGAGCTAAAAAGCCAAGCTAACGTACCTCTGGTGCAGCACAAATAAACAGGAGTGCACCGCTTCAACACAAAGATATTGAGGCCAGATCTCATATTTATTAAAAAAATCAGTTACATTCACTTTAATATGGCCTTTTTTGTTTGAAATTCAGTTATTTGCAGTCGCACAAGTAGCAGAGATTAGCAATTTCTCCTTCCCAGCTTTGCTCCCCTGATTTGGGACACTCCGTCCCTTTTTGTCCCTCACAGATTGGACGAGGTTCACTGTGATCTTCACTCGGATCACGGATTTAAGTCCAAGCTTTGGCCGGACCACTCAAGGACGTTCAGGGATTTTTTTTCGGAAGCCTTTCCAGCATTGTCTGGGCTTGCGTGGCTCTGAGAACAGGTCTTCAAATGCGCCTGTGAATTTGGCCTCCGTTCATTGTTCCCTCCATCGCTTCCAGTCTTCTAGTCCCTGCTGCTGAGAGGTGGACTCATCCCCACGCAGCCTGAACCGTCCGTCTTTGTAGTGATGGGACCATTTGTGCTTTTTCAACAAATGAAGAAGAGCTACAGAACATTTTGTCACATCTGAATGGATCATTTTTTTTCATTCAAACTTTCAAACTCTTGGGTTGGCATTTGACAAACTCCAGGTGGGCTCTCATAGCTTCTGTATGACTGACTTTCTTTCAGACAGTTCACTATAAAGACCTGAATCACAGCAGAAATGCTGCAGAGATGGCTGCCCCTTTTTTACAGAGTCTACTTTGCAGCAGGAAGAATCTCTGTTTGAGTGACAGCTGAGTTTCCACTTCCCTGAATAAGCCTTTCTTGTCGTGAATTTGACCAGATGGTCGGCTCCACTACTCACATACAGTACAGTACGGTAGAAACTCCGAAGAATATTCATACTTGCATTCATTCAGTAGAACAAAATACTGTTCAGGAGAGACATCTTCATTTTTCTTCATGCCTTCGTTTTAGACCAGTGGTTCACAAAGAGGGGGATGAATGAATGAAGCATGGTTCTGCACCTCGAGCAAGGTGTGGACAAGTTGGTGACAGGACTCCCAGGTTCTCAGGTAAACATAAAGCAGGTGACGAGGCATATCTCACCCGGGGTTTACATTTGCGGCAGTATCACGTGTGGTTGTCCTGCAGATGAAACTACCGACGGCCAAAATGTCTGGTGGGAAATATGCCAAATAAATTAATTAATTAACAGCATATTAACTAACCTAATATTGTGTGACCTACAAGATGTTGCCAAGGCAACTTAATATTAAAAGCCAGCAGTCTGCCAACGGGCAGCTGAGCACAAAGCAAACACCTTGATTTAAGTGTATAGTCATGGCCATGCATCATTAGAAAGCTTAGATTCAACCATTTCAAGATAGAACCACATCAGCAAGGTGCAATCAAGAAACAAACAAACAAACAAGCTAAAAAACTTGTATGTACCAACTGTTGCAGTCTACTCTTATTCCTGAATGTCAACTAGAGTCATTTCATGATTAAATGGGGATAAAATGGCAAGAAAACTGCAATCAGGGATGCTTTTTCATGCTTCAAAACTCCTCATCTCACAGCAGGCACCATTAGACTTCTACACCGGAGATCCTGAGATGGCTGCCATTTGATTGACGGCTCATATGAGCAGATAGGATCTTCTAAGCCCGCCCTACAGCCTACAACAGTCAACAAGTGATCGTGTAGACAAGTGACCCACTCTCTCTTCTCTGTCCTCTCTCCTGAGCCGCTTACATGCCAGCCCCCGGAAGATTTATGCATCGTGTCACAGATGAGAGTTCAAATCCAGTGATATATAGTTTATTATAGTTTTTAAAGCCATAAACTCGGAAATGATGCAAGTTTATGTAGTTTTATGTATTTTGATCTTTGACTAGGCTGTTTTTCGAGCTAAGCACTTGTTTTTTTACTATTTCATATAGTTTATAAAGTTAGTGAAAATGATGAAATAAAGAACTATAATGATTTTTTGTTATTCTCAGACAGTGGTATTTTGAGGTCATAAAATGTTTGGGTTTTTTTAGCCAGGCGCTTGGATATTTCCTCAGAAAAACAATAGTTAACATTCAAAAGCCAAATACTCCAGCAACAGCCCTGGACTTTGGCTGGACAGCCAGTCAATGCAAGTTCGACATGTTGAAGGAGAAGCAGACATCCCTGGGCCAGTTTGATAAATAAAACAAGCAATGGTGCAACAAGTCCTGTAGCCGATGCCAGAAAGACATTAAGCTCTGCTCCTTAAGAAACTTAAGATGTGACAACAGCCAATAAGAAAAGTTGTTTCAAACTCAGGTGGCAGGAGAAGTTCAACTAGGCAGCCGATCACACAGAGACGCCTCGCTGGAGATACGTTCCTGTGGTACAGCGCGTCTGCCATGCGCTCCTCTCTTGACGTTTTTCTAGCATTCGACGCCCGTGAGTTAAAATATATATTCTTAACTATAAACACAAGTCACACCGATCGTCAGTGTTGGTCCAGGCACCTTGCACCGGCGGCCCCGCTCCACAGGCGCACCACGCACGCCATCGGGACACGAAAAGGTGGACGGGTTAGACATCATTTTCTGTACCATTTTATGAGAGGTAAGGTACGTAAACTCTGATCTCGCCCATGGTGTGTTCTGTGTTGTGTTTCTTGCAAGAGCAGGCTTTTATTTTCATTTTTTCCTAAGGGAGCTGGTAAAATTGCAGTTTTTGTGTGGAGAGGCAATTATTAGAAAATCTGTTGAAAGCATTGAATGCTGCAGATAATGGTGGAGTTTGCCAGCAAAAGTGTGTGTGTGTGTGTGTGTGTGTGTGTGTGTGTGTGTGTGTGTGTGTGTGTGTTTGGGAGCCACTGTTTTAGACCTCAACCCTTTCATGCATGTTGTCCATTTAAGCTGAAATACTACGTCCCCTGCCTGAAGTGGCGGACCTCCACAATTTCAGTGGATTATTATTTTTGCATGTCTTTGGCGAGGGGGCGGTAGATGCACAAAGTACCTCTCGAATAGCTGTTAAATCCTCTTATTCTCAGAAAACCAGAGCTGAAAATATTTTTAACCACATAATGTTAGAAACACTTTAATCCTGATTTTAATAACATATTTCTTGGACTTTTTTTTTTTTTTCTTTGACTGAAAATACATCTGTCCACTCCAGTGGACGTTATGCGCTGAAGGGTAAAATCTGCCTATTAAGAATCCTCTTGATTTTGTGTCTTTTATTTAAAGTTATGATAAAATTTTCACTTGAGTAGTTTGATTAAAGCAACATTATGTAACATTTTGACCTTAAAATAACAGCTTCAACATCATGTTGATGGTACAGTGTGTTGTAACAGGGTGAATTGTGTCTCTATCACTTGTTTCTGCTCTATGTAACTGCAGTGAGAGGGCAGGATCACAGCGTTACATACATGCTTACTTCAACATACAAGTTTTCAACACGTAACACTGTGATGATGTCATGAGTTTTGTTTGTAGTTGGCACCTACTTTACGTCTGACAAATTGTTACACACCTCGGATTTGTGTCTATGACAGTGGTGTTGCACTCTGAAACTGCGGGGGGCGCCAAATCACACAAAAATGCCAATTTCTGCATAATGTTGCTTTAAGTAGCAATATTCACTGATCTTCAGATATCATCTAAATATAGGTAGAATATATACGTACACTGGAGTGCACAGGTGTATTTTTGAGTGTCAGAAAAACAGGAAAGTTATTGTTAAACTCTGGATAAAAGTATTCAACAGTTATCCCCGAATCACTTTTTATACCGTTGATGCATGACTACGTAACTCCTCTGTGGGGAAGAAAAGTTATCGGCATGAATTTTCGCTTGTTTAAGAGTAAAAACAAACATTTCAAAATGTGACTCTGGGATTTAATAACCCATGCATGAAAGTGTTAAATTGAGTAAGAGCAGTGGGAGCTATTACTGATAGCTGTGGACCTTTTCTAATTCATGTTCAGTAAATTAAAATCAATTCATCACACGTGAAGTCCAATTACGTTGCAGGAAACACGATGTATGTGAGTTCATCTGTGGTTAATTGATTTTAATTCACTGCACATGATTTACAAAGGCGCACAGCCGTTCATGAATTGATCGGTCAGCTTTCTCTTAATCGACCGCCCTAATGAGTTGCTGAAACCAGCATGTAAAAAATCAAGTTACTGAACATATCGACAACTTCTTCCACGTCGCCAGCTGTGTTTTTGATTCTCGTGGCCGGCGGAGCTCGACTGGTGACTCCGGGATGATCTCTGCTCTTTGAGGACGACGATGCGGCTCCGCGGGCCTCATCGGGCTGTGACCTCCAGAGTGCTCTCTAGGAGTGTGAAGCAGTCAGGATGAGTGTCGGCGTCTCAAAGGCCTCGGCGCAGCAGTGGAAAAACAGCGTGCCGACTCCTCCTATATGAGGCGGTCCCATGTGAAGGAGTTCAAGTAGCGACCATCCTGTTGATGAGTGAGTTAAGACCATCAGAGCAGGATTCTTGGCGTCACACCAGAATTTCACAGTGAGGAAGATATAAATATCTCCCTGCACTGATCTATGGCAGGTTCCTGGAGTATCTGCAAAGTAGATGACATCAGTGAATCATGAATCTCAGCCATATTTTCAGATTCTCATTCAGTAATGTTTTAAGTTGACACACCATGATGTATGAGAGAGCGAGAGGGCGTCTGGTGACTGTGGAGGGAAAGCCTCCAAGGCAGCGCTGCTTTCAGTTTTCTTGGACTTCAAACAGTCCTGGCGTATCTTTGATGCATGTCTGAGGACATCGCAGCGCTGTTAGAGGAATCCTCTCCTCCCAGCACAACTCTGAGGCACAGGGGTTAGTTTTCCTCCGCAGAGGACAACAAACTTGTCTTTGTCAAATGTGTAGCTGATCGGCAGCACAAAACACGTCACACATGAATATTTATCTCTGCCGGGGGAAAGCCTGGAGAGGATTGTGTGTTTGGTCGTGTGTGTGCATGTGTGTATGTAGCGCGGATCATCAGCCTGATATTTTTTTGTGCTCATTTATGATTGCAGGCTCAAGGACCTCTCATGGTTATTTTATTGACTGCTGTGTTTTATACCCCACTTGGCTGCTGACTCCTCACTCCTCTTAGGGGCTGCAAGGGATCAACAACTGCTTCAGTTTACCCCCCAGACACACCTGGTGGAGATCTGCACTCAACTGAGCGCTCTCTTCTGATTCCATCACATTTAAATGTGGGTTTTACAAGCCTGTTTTTCTTCGTCATTGAGCTTTGAAACCAAAGCAGGGTCATACACCCAAAAAACTTGAGATTCAACGACTGTGTTTCCTGCATTGAGGGGACATTTAAAGAATGAAAGATAACAAAATAATGAGTAAATACAGCGTTTTTATATAAGAAATTCAATTTTAATTCACTTCTCATTTATTCGTTCATTCATTTTTGCCCCTGAAAGAGTCTGTGCACGCCACGGCCCTGTGTTTGTCAGCCTCTCGATGGGAATTGACATGATTTCTCTGTGCAACTCTCACCTGAAACAGGTTATGATACCTAAAAGGGGGGAAAAGTGTGAAAAATTGTAATAAATCCTGAGATATATTGGAGGATTGTGAACCCGGGAGAAAAATGGCAAGTATGAGTGTGATGTTTAGCAAAAAAAGGACCCAAATGCAAAACTCTAAGCAGGTAGATGGAAGTAACAAAAGACAAGCTTTATCAACATGTTTATTAATGAAGCTGAATGAATAAAAAGGCAGACCATTAAAAAGGCAGGTAACTAAAGGCAAGAATCAGTGATGAAAAGTAAAACCCAGAATGACACAAGGAACGCAGGCAGCAAATGAAGGAAGAGTGTAAGCAGGAACAAACAGGAAAAAACAAAGACTTAAATAGGCTTGAAGACTAACAAGTGACAGCTAAAACTAATTAGTGCAAAGAAAAGCAGGGAAAAGACAAAGACAGGAAGTGTTCAACAAGTTATTATCTAATGTTTATGCTGATTTTTTATCACTTATGAAGCAAAATAAATATGAATAATGTTTGATTAATTGATACTATAAATATACAACCGTCCTGTATAAGCATAACAGAATTAACCAGCAAAAACCAAGAAAACTGATCAGAAATGACCTCCTTGGTGTGTGAAACAAGTAATATTTAGTTACATAAATCAAGTAGATTAACACTTCTTGGAGTATCATCAAAAGAATAAAGCATCTCTGAGACAGACAACGTTTTAGCCCACAAAAAAACACTTTGCCTCCGCCGTGTGGCTGCTGACGACCTCTTCTGGACTCAGGTGTTCTCAGTGTGTCCTCGCCCAGCTGAAAGCCATCCTGCTAGCCTCGTGCACCTCGGAGTAACCCTCCGTGGTTTTCCCCTCGGTTCAACCTCTTTATTTGCTCAGTCTCATCTCATATTAACACTTCAATCCACTCAACCTCTGAATGTCCCACTGCACTCATCAACCTGGTCTCAAAAATGTGGAGCTGCTGTCACAACTGAGACAGGAACAGACGCCTCAGACTCAACCTCACTGGAGGATCCACCGTGAGCGATTTTTAGCTTCACCCAGCATGCACCTGTGCGTCTGGTTCGGGTCACTCAGCATGAATTCATCATCCTTTAGCAGTCTTTAGCGCCTAATGCAATGAGCTTTTGCTGCTGTGTAGGCTGACATCTTGTCTGGTTGGCAGATAACAAACAGTTGCCTGGTATGCTGAATGTCTCCACGTGATTCCTGGGTCTTGACGTCGACCCTGCCTGCAAATGTGATTTGTACATGAAGCAAAAAACAATATCTACACCTCTCTAGTCAGTATTATATTATATAAGACATACGGCCCATGAGGTCATGGTAAACACACAACTTCCCCTCTCCTTCCATCACTATTGCCACTGTTCTTCTCTCCCACGAGGACTCCTGTCTGTTTGTAATTTACACAAGAAAGAGACGTGTGATCAAAGGCGAGGCAGAGAACAAACAACTCAAAAATAACCCTGGGTTTTCTCACTTGTTTTTCGATCGGGAAAAGGCACCACCAGACAGTGAAGAGGTTGCTTTTCTTGGATGAGGTGACATGTCTGAGGATAGCATCACACCTTTAAGGTGAGCCTATCAGCTCCCTGGAACAGCCCTGCTTCATGACAGACTGCCTCCCCCGGGGGTTCCTGCTCTCAATCTCAGGGTTGGGAGTGTGAGTCATACTCCTTTCAGAGATATCACTGGTTGCAGCACCCAGAAGAATTTGGCTCTGCCACAATGGGCCCAGGTATATATTTAGAGAGAGGAATAAAAGCCCATGACAGGAACATACATGGAAGGAGCTTCAGAAAGAGGAAAATTTGAAGTGACATCCATGACTTAACAGAGCAGATACAGAAATATGGCTGTGTATCTAACCAGACACTTTTTACTTTAGTATTTATGTGGTACCGTTTGTGGGTTGGTACCATTTTAGCCTCTTTTACACCGCCTGCCTGAGCCCTTTTTCTGCCTCACTGTCCTGTATAAATGGCACAAAGATGGAATGGTGGAGTTATTGTTGCTCCACCTCTGAGTCGACAGCGGAGGTAGTAAAAGAGCCAAATTGATGTCTCTATAAAAAGAGTTAGCTCGCAGGATGGGACAGGGAGATTTAAAAAGCAGATAACAGTTAGCAGCGAACTCATAGAAGAACAGCTGAGGAAATGTGGGGACACAGAACAAGGTCCGGGGAGCTCCTTACCCTCCAAGCAAAGGATGACAACCATCATATGACGGGGACAGCAAATGATTGTTATTGCCATGTTACGCCATTGTTTAAAAACTGCCGCCCCACACGCATGTACAGCGTCACGCTAGAAGGAAATGCTGTTGTGTTACGTGTCAGGTTTCATGGTGGCATGCTATCCAAAATCACATACTGGGGTAGTGTTGTTTGGTTCAGTTTAAAAAGACAAACCCGGCAAAACGAAGGGTCTTTGTTGCAGTGGTATTGCACAAAAGGGCCCTTGTAAGTAAGGACAAGATCTGGACTGTGTTTTATAGGCAACAGCATTAAAAACTACAAAAATTAGTAGTTGGGATTGTTGTTTAAAGTTGTTTCTGCACCCCAAGAATCCAGAGACATCACTGCCTGAATATTCCAAGATGTGATCCAGATATGATGATATCCATAGAGAGTCATAGACGTCATGTTCGGAGATACCCAACTCCCAGGATAGGACGACTTTTATACCGCTAGAATGTGAAGTTCATGTCTTGTTAAATACTATAGAAATGAGGTGATATGAGGTCATGGAAAAAACAAGATGTATCTAGTACGTCAGTGTAAAGTCCTCATGAGTTCATATTGGACCTGATATGGTGCATTTCAACAAAACTCATCGATATGCATCAGAAATGGTCCGTTTTCTCCAGAGAATCTCACAGATATCCGCCGATCATAACATTTCAGACTTCTGGCTCTTTTCGCTCGGCAGATAGTTCCTTGCATTGAACCTCTGACAGATTATATTTTGACAGCATTTGCACCAACTTGATATCTTCCTGTCTGGAAAGTTTTCCTATTAATATTTTAATGTTGATTTCACACCATATTGCACGGTCCAAACTTTGACGTATGTGGTGCGTCTTTCTATATTCCAAGAGAAAATGAAATATCCGCCGTTGCAATAGCACTGTGGTGGAAACGGCTTAAAATCTCAGCAGCTCTTGGGAGTCGCTCCTCTGGGACGCTGCTCGTTGAAGTGTAGCTAGTGTTCATGGTGGGTTACTACAGTTCATGTAAAACGGGTTAAAATGAGAAGGCCTACTGCAGTGGGGCAGCTATGGTCCAATAGAGAGAGATAGGAAGAAGAGATTCAATGAGCAGCGCCTGGCACGTAGTCAGTGGGACAGATGGCTGTGAGGGTCCATATGGGGTGGAGAGTGTGTCCAAGCGTTCCATTGGCATTGTGTGGCTACATGAACGCATGTGTGTGTGCGTGTGTGTGTGAGTCTACCTGATTTTAGTGTGCCATATGTGCACTTATGGATTGTGTATCTTGTGCAGCGCATACAGATAAATCTGCCATCTTATGTGTGTGCCCATGTGTGAAGAGAATAAGCTACTTTTTTTTGGACAATTCACCGGGCCCTAACATTACCACCACCATGGGTCAAACTGACCCACAGCGTGATCGGCTCGACTGCGGGAGACGGGCCAAGTACACGACATTACTAACGTCAGTCGGTCAGCGGCAGTACACCTCCACGCATTGGCCCACCAACGCGGCACAGCAGCATACACGAACACATAAGCACGATGAAGCAGATAGAGCGTGACCTGGTTGGACCAGCGAAGGCTGCTATATATAAAAGAAAGGAACTGAAGAAGAAAAAAGAAAGATACTGGATATATCTCGCTGAAGACAACTGCAGGTAAAAAAATTCAAGGGATGTTATCAGGTGATATTTTATGGAACAATTTCTCCCGGATGCGTTTAAAAAACATGAAAACTGTCCGCTTCAGGTATGAGCGTCAACTTGACGAGGAACCTGCCGTAATATAATTTATGTGATCGTTCCTTTGGCGTGTGCTTCCACATATTACCTCCGTCTACATGCTGTATCTAATCCCAGGATCACTGCCAGGCTGCGGTATTAGATGGAGGAGTGTGGACTTTATGGGAATTAGGTCTGGTACATGACAAACGAGCACGGACAGTCGGTGCTCCCAGACGCTCATGATCATGTCTGATGCAGTCATTTAGGATAAACAGAAGCTCAGGGACAAATGAGCTTAGTCCCTTTCCTGAAAGGAGCTTTGGAATGAGTGCATAATGAAATGTATAATTTATTTATTCTGAGATGCTGGAGGGCCCTATGAAATAAACATGAGAGAGCGAGAGTGAGCAAAAGAGAATGAGAGTGAGACGGATAGAGGAGGGAGGGGAACGTGCGATACTGTAGGAGAGAGAGTGAAAGCAAATGAGAGGAAAAAGCGAGAGAACAGAAAATACAGCCTTCACGTGTGCCAACAAACACATGTAGGAATTTAATTTGAATTCTGCTGCGGTATTGTCTGAATGATCTGTGTGCAAATGCATGTGTGACACCCGTCTGCATGTCAGGTATACTTAAATAATAACGATGTTATGACTTAAGGACAGGAATGGTAAGTTAATAAGCTTGCAAAATGCAAATAGAAACCATCATTAGCCCCTGTATATCAATGTAGTATGTTTATTTAATCTCCGGTTGTGTTAGTTCACATTCTCATTTAAAAAAAGACGATATTTGCTTTTTTCTGAAAGCAAAACTAAACTTCAGTGTTATGCAATAACTACCTTGTCTCCAGCGAAAAAATGTCAGGGTGTACTGAAGATTCAGCTAAATGAAAAAAGAGCCAAGATTTTGTGCAGATAAGAAAGAGTACAGTGAGGCTGTACAACACTGCTCCAAGCCCAGTGCTAATGTAGTATGCGAGCCCGCTGGTGATTAAAAGGCACAATGTTTACAATGTGCATGTCTTAATTTAGAGTGTTAGCATGCTAGAATTTGCAGAGGTCTGAGAAAATGTCATCTGTTTTGCAGGAATTTGACTAAAAAGTATAAGAAAAATTCCTTGAAACGGATGTTAGCGCAAGAAAAGGTTAAGAGATCATCAAAATGACTCAGATAAATCCCAAGGGGGGGATGGGAACTTATGCATCTTTATTTCAGGGCAATTCGTCCAACAGTTGTTGAGACATTTCACCCGTAAAGTCAAACAAATGGTGGCTCTAAGGAAAAGCCTGTTGAGCTTAGATATGTCTTACAACTTCCCATGGTAGGGAAGGGCGACTCTGGAGGAAGATAGTTGATTGTTGAGTCTCATCCCCAGGTCGTCAAAAACCACTGCTTCCGGTAAGAATTTGGTAATACCGACCCAACGGCTTCAGTTTTTGACGACCTGGTAATGAGACTAAACAATCAACGATCTTTCTCCAGAGCTGCCTCCCTTGCCTTTAATTATGTCTCTGTGAATATTCACAATCCCCTTTAGTTCTGTAAAAATCTTACCAAGTCTTTGTGTCTAGTTTCTTGTAAAAAGCATCTCATTACGCTTGACAATAAGACACAAGCTCGTCTAAAGGAGCATTTCAGTGAGATAAATGGGATTTGGTTTTAGAGGTATTTCATTTGTTCCACTGGCGGATTTATTTGACTTATAACAAGCAACACCTTGTAGTCATTGTTTTATATCTTGTCGCAAAGACAACAACACAGCTTTAAAGTGGGAGCAGGGATTAGGGGATGGAGGGAATACGCCATATCCATCTCCAAGAAAATACATCTTGGCGAGTGCAGCGGAGTAGAACGAGGTTGATATGTATGTCCAAAACCATATGGGGCTAAAACATCAGCCTCGGCGTCGGTACATTACAGTCGGCAAACATCATCACAGCTGGTGATCAGTATCATAGAAAAGCAATGCTTATCCTCTTTCACCGGCCAGCTTTCCTCGGTTACTCCAGTCAGCCAACAAAAGATACGTGATGGAAACATTGGGTGGACTGGTGCATCATTAGTCTACAGTATTAATAGGGTTGATCAACAACACATTAAAAACATATTTCAATGTGGAAAACACAAAACAATCACAACATGCTAAAAACAATCTGGCTGGCAGCATTTGTTGGCAGCATTTGTTTTCCTATGTGTGTGTGTTTTTGTGAGTTTCTTCCTTTTAACGGTCCGCTGAGGCTCCTGCATACGAGCGGGGAGGCCACACTTTGGCTATCACCTGGAGGTCCTGATTTATCTGTACTGACTGGGACACTACACTACACTTTCCAGTTTTGTCCTGTTGGTTGGTCTTCACCCCATGACTTGTCACTTACAATATGGCACATCAGATTGAGGAGGACCGCATGCAGCACATTTATTCTCCCGGTCCACGGGAGCTTTTTGACAAAGCTGTGGGTACAACAGATCTCTGCCACATTGGGACAGAATCACAGACTAAACCACTTGAATGCCACAGAAGTCGACTTTGAAGACTGTGACTCAACAGATTTTAAGATGTCAGCATGTGGTAAGAATTACAGACATTGTGCAGGGATGAAAAAGGGGAACTGTTCGCCACAAGAAACAAACTGGCAATAGACAACTTTGCTTTTTGCTTTTTGGAGTAAACACTGACTGCACAGTGTGAGGGCTGCAGAAAACTGACGCCCACCATGAATAGATTGGGGTCACTATAAACTTTAACTATTTGGTCTGCCACCTGGCTCATACTCAACTCATATGACAAACAAGGCATTATACATACACCAGGTATTGTTTTGTCAGTATATACAACAGGGCTGCATCTTTTGGCAAGAGCAAAACAGCAAAAGCTGCACCATTAACTATGGTACGTATTGAAAATGTGGATCTTTCAGCGATTTCATGGGTGCAGCTGGCAGTTTTCATTTACAGGAGACATTGTTAATGAGACAGAGTTGGGTTTCAGCAATATAGGTGATTTTCCCGTAGACCTGTGGGTGAGAGGGAGGTCAACCTGTCACATAACATTCAGACATAAAAACAGTAAAGCAACTGAAACACGGAGAAGGGGAAAGAGCGAGAGAGATCTGGGTGCAACTAATGCACAAATTAGAGAATTAACATATTAAAGAGAAAGCTAAAAGCTACTTTATTATAAGTACAGAAAACAAACAAGATGTGCCACCGCTTCCAACATCAGGTCTGAAATAGCAGCAGTGCATCCCAATTAGCATTTAATAATCATAATAACTCAGTGATGAATAGGACAACAAATTGACAAAATACACCCACGGTTACTGCTTGTCTCGTTCCTGCAGGTAGCAGATACGCCACGAACATTCAGTAAACCAGCGTTGCTCTGATATGGTAACCATAGCATCCTTCTTTGTATGCTCCGTGCACTTAATTACATGTAGACAACTGTAAGACGATCATTTAATGGACCTCTAACAGTTTGCTGGAACAGTTTGAGCCTCGAAGCAAAGGCAGTGCAGCAGCGACAGCTGTTGTGGCTGTGTGCCTTCATTAAATACAGAGCACAAAACTCATGTGGCCAATGCTTAGGTGAGCGGGTTCAGTTGGTGTTTGTCAGCAGTCGTATGTATTAAGAGTATTTCTTTTACAGCTTCTCTTCTTAGTTTTATAGATAAGGAAAAGGGTGCATGTCACAAAAGTACAAAGATAATGGTGGATCGTACGTGTAGTGATCAGGCAATTGATAGCATGAAGGACCTGATCGTAATTATCTTGGTACCACTGGCAAAGATTAAAGCACACCATTACTGCATGTTTTACATGTTTCATTTCCCTTGAATTTCAATGTGTTGCACTTTAAACAGAACCTTCTAGGCAAACACTATCTCAGACAAGTCAGTACCTATCTAGATATACACTCTGAAATCCACTACAAAAACTCAAATGGCACTCAGTGCATACTTCCACAGAGGCCCGACACTCCCCTTTCATACTCACTCATAGATACCAGCCACCTAAATATGCCTGATTTTTAAAAATTAAGATCAATGCATTATTAAAATGTGCAAATATGTTGAATATCTATCTTGCAATGCTAAATAAAGTGAGTAAAAATTGCTGGATCCCGTCCCTTTTATCCGGATCAGCACCAACAGTTAATGGGGTCTACATCGTACATATTGGATCATCTTTACACCCCTAGTAATGGGTGTGGTCGAGAGGCTAAGCTTCTCTGGCTATCTGTGAGCCACTACACAAATCACATGCAGAGTCGCAGCTCATCTCCGCCAGGTCCACTCAGCTGACCACAGCTTCCATCAGCCATCGTCTTCCTGGAACTATTACACTCTTGAGCCGCCCATGAAACTTCGATCACTTGCATGACTCAACGGCCCGCATGGACACATAACCTTCCCCAATTACTATGACCTACGTGGACATGCCCATAGCTCTGCTCCCTCACCCGTCATTACCGGGGTCCTAATAACCGGGTGCCAAAGTCATCTTGGCTATGATCATCATTTTGTCATCATCATCTGCCCCTTATGGTGTGAACTGCCTGTGGCTGCGTCTTTGGACCACACGTTGTAGCTCAGTTCTCGGCCGACTCTGCTTTCAGACAGGCATTCATTAGCAAAAAAATGTCAAATAAGGTGTTTTAAGTAAGAATAAAGCGAGGGAGTCATATTCTCAGCCAGAAGTATTACTACAGTATCTACTGTCTTTGTGTAGTAAGGTGCCAGAATGTAGTAAACAAACATGATGCCCACCTATAGACTTCATATATAGTAATGCTGATACTATTTAGCACAGATTCCTTTGTTTCTTATATTTCTTAACTCAAAAAAGCCCCTGTGATGATTTGGCACTCCAGGGTTGGGAACCACTTCATGTTTATGGGGCGAATAAGAGAGAACATGGAGGGAGAGGAGGATTCTTGCAGGGAGCTTTCAGTATCTTTGATAAGTGCTTTCAGAACAGCAAAACTGGCAATGTACTGCGGTGCCATTTTTGGAAAAAGCTTGTGTGATCTCCCCTCTCGCTCCCTCCCTCCCTTCCTCCCTCCCTCCATCACTTCGCCTGCACTATTCTTATGCTCACACACACAACACCAAGGAGCTTCCCTTTTTTGTGATGACTTTTCACAGTCAGGTGCTATCACAAGAATCAGTAGATTAATGCGCAGCAGCCACATCAGTCAGTCAGTCAGTGGGAAATAAAATATTCATGCAGAGAATTTCCAAAAAAGCTATTCCTCAATCACAGCTTTGATCTCGGCCGACTTCAGATCGCACAATATTTAGTTAAGACGAGCTGCAACAGAGATTAATCTTGTAACATTAATAAAAAAGACTGCCCCTCATAACTGACCCAATAGAACAAAGGCTTCCACTGAAGCTGCCTGTCTTTTCCCACACTCTACATGCAAAATAAAGAAGCCTTGGACCTGCTGTGCATGAATTTAATTGCGTCCATTGATAAAAAAAGAGGTAACTTTATCTGCTGCTTACTGTATTCTGTTTAAACATCCATGCTACGCTTAGCTTTTCAGCTCAGTTAGCCTTGCAGCCAGGGGAGTGTTGGAGTTTACACCACTAGCACAGGAGCTTAGGACCACTGGTATCCCTTTTCATACAAAGCAAAGCCAAGTGCTGGTTCTGGGCTAGTGCTAGTTCAAAGTTGGTTCGACCCGTTTGCTTTTCCACGGACATGAAAGCCACCGTAGAGGCACATCGTTCGATCACTGTATACATCTCCGATTTCCCAGCATTGCTAGGAACAACTATGGAACAGTGGATACGACTACGTCGACTCGTTACAAGTCTGCTCCTGGCTTTGCACGTCGACATCGCCATCTAAATGACTGTTGCTTTCGATTAGTGAAAATATTTAAAATCTTTTGCTTACTCCGTTACATAAACTGTTTTCTTTTTTAAAATGGCAGTCATAAGCGGTTTTAATTGGTCCTTGGTTACGATAACCCCGCCCTCAGCCCCTGACGTAAGCGGTTCTTTGTTCTAGACCAGCACAGCGTTGGTGCTCATCTTGAACCCGTTTCTCAGACTGAGAGCCATTTATTTTGCTGTCGTAAACACAAAGAACTGGTTTCAGAGAAGGCACTGGCTCCGAAACCAGCACCTGAACCGCCTTGGTCGAAAAAGGGTATGGGAGAAAGAGGTTTCCAGGCCCAGGGCTAGCTGGTTAGCAAGCTACATGTATTTCTTCACACTCTGTTGATAATTTTAGCTGAAATTCTTACATATTGCAACTTTATTACAAAAGTTTTATAAATTGATCTCATGTTTTCTGCTGAAAAAACACTTTTGTCCTCACATTCAGAATTAAGTGCCCTCAGCAGCTGTGTGCTGGAGCCCATGCAGAACTATAAAGTCATTTGTGGCTTTTATTTTCTCTGGAAACTACACATGCATTTGATGCTGGGAAGGAAGATGATGGCAGCGAGCCAAATGTTAAAACACAGCCAGCGTTCCTATTCCTTTAACTGGCAAAACAGATATAACAATATGTATATTTGGTGTGATGTATTTACCCCTACAAAGACTTTTTTTCACAGCGTTGTGTCCTCTGAGGTTCAGTCATAAATCATATGGCTATAAAGAGATGCGGTGCACTGATTTTAAAGCGACCCAACGAAAAAGAATACTTTGTGAGCTGAGAACATCTCTTAGGGCAATTTCAGAGCAGATCTGAAAATACCACCTCCCAGATTTCTGCAGCTCATGAACACAGGAAGTGCATTACCTTAAGGCACTGCTACGTGGAGTGCACACAACCACCCCATAATCTCACATGTTGTGTTATCCACAACACAAACCTGTGGGGGAGGGATGATTCAAAGTAGACTACTATTGACAGGGATGTCCGTTTTCAGGACAACAGAACTGAATCCACAGAAAATAATATACAGTGAACAGAAAGACAGGAGGGAGAGTGAGATGAACGATACAGCACATTATTAAATATACTGTATGTAATTTCTGATGTAACTGGGGCAGAAAGAGGTGACGTGTAAAGGTTTTACTAATGTTAAGTTTAGTCATGTTGGCCGACTTCCCTCCTCACTCTCTGACGTGTCATCTGGTGTTTCTCAGGAAGTTATACCGACAGGTGTCTAAATATAATGTGCCTTGATTAAAATGATGGATTCCTCTTGGTTTGAACACTGTTGGGAACATTTTACATAATGCACTTACACCTGGGGAATGGTCATAATGTATACGCTGTTTTGGGAATAATCTTCAATCGACCGACTCAGTCGTTTAAGAGTGAAGATGTGTGGAATAGAAACATGTTGGGGAATTCCCTAACTCATGCTACAGTAGCTCCCTTGTTGGTGCTCACTTCTGGCAGTGCCGTTAGCGATGTGAGCTAACCAGCGGCAAGAGGAAGGCCCCAGCAAAGAAATCTGACAACCAACGAAGGTGTTTCATTTGGAGCCGGACTGTAAAGGTAAAGGTGTAACTTTTTGGAGAGATTTCTTATGTTGCATGGTGCCCCCATGTTTGAAAAAAGGCTGCAAAAGTGCCTCCTTGGACGCCGCTATGGTCGACAAAACATGATAAAATTCCCTTCCAATGGACAAATCGTGGTGCCCTGTAAGATACATTTATAGTGAAATGGAAGTGTATCATCACTTTCTGCATGCTGCCCCTCAGACATCCTAAATACGCCACTGTCGAATTGATTATAGTCGGCATTTAATGCTTGAAATTACCCTTAAGATTCCACATGTCCCCAGCTAGCCTCATTAGGCTAAATACATAATTTACCGCCCCACCTACCGACTACCCCCAGTGAGTCAATTTCTGCCTTTGTCTCAACAATAAGAATGTAATTGCTCTCCAACCTTTCAAGCAAGAGTGCTGAGCAGCCTGCATCTGCATGATGAAAATACAAAATATAAAGTAAAGGCGATGCATCCGTTCCAAAATGTCATCTGAGGTAAAACATTTGCAAATGAAAATGTCAGGTTATTGAAGACCCTGAGATGGTAGGTGAGAAAAAACATAAGGTTGTACTGGAGGTGTCAAATGACCAAAGCAGGCATCTGTTGAAAAAACCTATTGGAGAAACTGCTTGCATCAAAATGACAGGAATAATGTGGACCACAGGTGTCCGGCAAATTAAAACCTACCGAGCAATACAGTGAAAGCAAAGCCAACAAATGGCAGCAAATGATAATAATACACAAATGCATTTCCTATTTAGCAGGATGAAACCAGCACCTCTGCAAAGGAGGCATGACCTATTATATATAGACAGCACACTGAGGAAACCAATTTGAAACTAGACATTATTATGCAAATCTGCAAATCTCATACAACCGCAACGGGAGAAAATATGTTCAGTGCAGATACACACTCACAAGCGCAGCCTTCCCAATGATCATTTAGTTTCCATCTGCACAGGTAGAGCTGTCTCAACAATAAGGAAACAAAGGACTTCAATAGTTGATTGAAGAAGGCTTCCCACTGCCCAGTGTTTCACCGCATGATACATCAATAACTCCCGGTGAGCAAACATCTCTTTGAGGTGCAGAATGACAAATCAAAAGTCAGACAAAGGTAGTTTCTAATCAGAAACTGCTGGATAGAAAAGATGGATTTGTTTCTCATGAAGACACTACACCCGCCAGATATTTGGTTCGTACAAGAAGAAAATAAGAACAATCTTGTTAGAGGGCTGAACACGCTGTACTTAACCCCCCTCGAGGGATTTCTTTCAGCAACCCTTTAGTAGTTATAGCGAGAAAAGTCTAAGTCAGGGGTGGACCGCGTGGTTCAACCAATTTGTTTTTGATATAAGTGAGTAAAGTAACCTGCCGTCATGTTTTTTTTTTAGTTCTGTATTTCCTGTTTTATTTTGTAGGTTCTCCTCATTAGTCATGTTTTACTTTACACTTCCTGTCTTTGTCTTTAACCGCACTGTTTCTGTATTTAAGTCTGTGTTTTGTCTCACTCTTTGTTGGTCCGTTCCCATGTCGTGCCATGTTGGAGTCTGGTTCTGCACGAGGTTTCTGCCTGTTAAAAGGCAGTTGTTGTTTTTTTGTCAAGAGCAACTTGCTCATGGGGGAAATGTTAGATCTCTGTAAATAAATGAGTCAAAGGGTATCCCGTCTTGTGTTCTTATTGTGTCTTTCCTGTGCTGCTTCCATGTTCCTCATTACTCCCAGATTTTTAACGCCTGTCTTTTGTTTTTGTGGACTTCAGCTTTGCCTTTTGTTGTTCAACCTGCACCACCTCACTCGTCTTGCATTTGGGGCCTTTTTGATAAACCATAACAGTGACATCAGTTACATAAATGACGTGACAGAGCTTACATAGCTTGGTCATTTTAACCCAAAGCATGTGTGATGATTATGGACTGTGTGTCGTGTTTTTTTCGGTGTTTTTTGCCTGTGTGTGGCTGAGGTGTCCTTTCAGAGGCAAATACATACCCACCTGCGTCTCCACTTTCCTGTGCCTCTACTTCAGCCTTCGCCTCCCATTTCATGAGCCCCAGCTGCACCACCAGCCTTGCCACTCGCCTCCACCAGCTACCTTTTCTCCTGTGCAATTCAATAAATTCCTTTTTATCCATTCTGCCTCCGTGTCCATCTACATCAACCTCCTAACTGTAACAGAATGATCTTTTCCAAAAAGAAAGAAGTTTTGGTGCCTAAAATGAACCAAACCACAACTGTCTCACAATGTTTATAACACTTCCAAAGTCATAATAGAGCGCTCATATATGTGAAATGTTTGTCAGGAAGCTGTATTTTGCAGGTGTAACGTGACGTTGCATTTTTATTATTGTTAACTTGACCCTAACTTGAAGTGCAGGGCCGCCGACCAAGCTGCTGTATTTGATGATTTGGGAGTGAGAACATGTTGCAGTGTACCCGTCAGACTGCTTTTAGCACTCGCCATAAAACAAAGGCACACAACAAACTGGACGTGCACAGTGATTTACCATCACCAAAATCACTCCTGACGTGACATTACTGACACAGGAAGTACAAAACCAACGTTTCTGGATTATGTTCAGTTTAGTGGCGAGGTTTTTTGAAGTGATACCGAGGATGTCAGGGTGAATGAAGGGTGAGCAAGGTGCAGGAGTGTAACACAGGAGACAGGAGTTTGTCACCTGAGGGCCATGCCGGGCTCCAGACTAACTTTCACCACCATCACAGAACCGTCCCAAAATCAAAATCCTCTACTCTGTTATTATCACCTTTAGCAGTTAGTTAAAAGTATTAGGAGGTACTTTCACTTCCAAACTCTCTTAGATGAATAAGTGGGTCAAAAATGACCCGGTGAGGACGTTTATTTGCAATATCTTCATGATGAAAAGTTGTTATTTCATATTCCAGCTATTCCAGCAAAAAACATGTTTTTGATGTAATGCTATTTTAAGAAATTGTATTTTTTGTATTACTACCCCAAGCTCCCATATGTGGGTCAAAAATGCAAGCATCCATTTCCTATTGACTCTCTTATCAACTGTGGCTGTCAGGAATGTATTTATTGTGGACCACACACTAGTATCTTTACTGGTAGATACTGCACTGCAACAGCATAAATACTAAATGACATACGTCGTCAGTGAAAAAAGAAAAAGAAACGAGGTGGCGTAACATTTCTCTCCAAACATACTGCCTGTGGCAAATGAGTAGTATATAAATCTAATTTTGATGATCCAACCTGACCTCCTCCCTATGACTGTATAAAGATGGCACACATCCTGGATCGGTAAGCTCGTTGCCAGTAAACATAATCAGGCAGCAATTACATTTCCTCCAAAACGAATTTGCCAAAGCAAATTGGCAAAGCAAGCCGGTATATAAACATATTTTGTAGGCGACATGGTTGAAATAACAGCCTCCTGCTAATAAGGCTTACAGCGTGTGTTCATTTTGCTGTCGTACTGGAAGTAAGAGAAAATACCTATACGGCATTCTCTCAAATAAAGTGCATGATTTGTGCTTTTTCCTTCAGCAAGTGTGTGTGAGACAGAGAGGTCGGTCAGTGTAAAATCAATCTCCCATCCATCTTTTCCATCAGTACTCCGTCTCGGAAACCTTTCAGCCTCCTCTACCTGTCATCCTGAACCCCTCTCCTCCACCTCACGTCCTATTTCCTCCACAGAAACTAATTAAAAAACATACTTTACATATTAACAAATGTCACTCCAACTCACGGACATTCCTCCTCTAATTACCTTCTGTTTGCCTCTCTCTCAATTCCTGCTTCTTTCCTTCTCCCTCTCATTGCTTTTGCATCTTTCATACGTTGATGGAGAGTTAGCGGCTGTCTCTTGCAGAGAGCTGGGGCTGTTTGGAGAAAACAATGGGAGCTGGAATCATTTCAGCGGTATATAATTCACGGTGGCGTGGCTCGTTCTCCTGTACGACACCTCCCCTCCGGTTCTCCTGCTCCTGTGTTTAATTTCAAAGCATCCTTCCTCTCTCTCTCTCGGGGCGTGTTTTCACAGGCGTGTGTGTTTTATATCGCCAAAGTTAGAGAAAAATGAAGAACAAAAGCTGCGTCGTAACTGTGTTTTTTTGTGTTGCGTCTGTTGTGTCATCGCGTGAAGAGAGAGAGGAAAAGGTTGACACCGAGGCGGCTAACGGGGGAGAGAGAGCGATGTGTAGTGAGGAAATGTAAGAAATGTTGCAGGAATCCATTCTTAGAGTCGGCCACATTAAATATTCCATCAGAAGCTGCTCTACTTGCCGTACTGCTGGGAACGGCCAGACTAACACTTCATCTGTATCACTGTTGGGTTTACAGCCCCACTGTGGTTACTTCTAAGGAGATACAAAGAGCCATATGGTGAATTAAAGCTATAATTATCCATGAATGATGCCTTATTAACATTAACAGGATGTCGAGAGTTTCTAGCCTCCATACCATGAAGTATTCACAGGTGAAAGAGGACGTAACGTTGGTTTGAGCAGTCAGGAGTGAGCATGTAGCGCCGGTGTGCGCTGACATTATGGGAGTATCCGTCAAGGAAAGAGAGATGAAGTCCATCGTATGCTCCTAAAGCAGTCCTCTAAAAATGCCTTGCACATAATCTCAGGCGTCACAGGTACCCCTTTCCTCAGACTGAATAAAGCCAGCGGGCCCAGTACCTGCAGAATTTTGGGGAAATGGTCCAAACTGAAAATGGACAGTCATTCTGTTTTATGTCCAAAGCCGACTCGAGCCCAGCGCAGTTTCTGTTAGCCAACCCACTTGGCTTGAAGGCTTGAAAAGGCCTTTTAAAGTGTACGATCTATCTGTTTTTCCAGCATTTCCCTCCGTGTTTGTGTTATTGATAGAAAATGATGGTAATTTGTTGTTTTTCTGCTTTTCTTTCTGCTCTATTGAATCTTCTTGCTCTCTCTCGCCTCTCTTCCTCTCTTTCAGTGGCGGTGAAAGGCTTCAGAAGAAGAGCAACTACACAGCAAACCGCTGCAGCTTTGTTTTTCCTTTCTTTTCCTTTTTGCAGTGCTACTAAAGTGACTTGGGATTCGGCTGGTTGGGGATGACAGCAGGATGTTTTGTCAGAACATCACAGCGTATGAGATTAAGTAGCGTCTCAACAACTCTCCCCTGCACTTCAGAGATCCCCTTCATGCCCCTTACTAAAAGTTTATCGCCTCGGCCGCCTTCTTAATTTATCCCTGCCCTCCCTTACATCACCCCCATCTCTGTGTTCTTCTACTCTGAACCTTAACCAACCGCCGCTACCAGCTTCCTCCTCGTTACAGTCATTACCGCTGCTCGGCTCCTCGCCACTTCCAGAGAAAACAATATTAAATTACCCCAGTTTTCCGATGATGCCACTTTCTTAAACGGCTTACGCAACCGCCATGCTTCTGTTCCAGCTGGGGAAAATGTGTGTGAAGATAGACGGCGGCGCATATTTGAGAAGGGGAAATGTTTTGTACACCTACGGCACACCTGCAGCTCCGAGTCTGAGCCTTACCCTTTAAACAATGAGGAAGTGAATCTGGGTCATGATTGGCCTCTGTGGTGCTGTGCTTTTCCAGGAGAGATTTCACAAACCTCTTCTCTGCTGCTGGAGGAATGAAAACGGGGACAACTCCAAGGAGATAATGAGGATCGCTCTCCGTGTATGTGTGCGTGCATGCATGCATGACTATTTATGAAAATATACTGTACCTCTAAATGACCTGACACGAGATTTAACTCCCAAAAAATTCATCATGAACTTCTCTAACTAGATCGTTAGAGTGGAGCGCACGGTGCATTCGGATGCAAACATCACAGCAGAAATGAATGCAGCAACAACAGCTGCCGTTGCAACAACAATGACAGTCATTAGAAATGTCACAGCTATCAGCCGTGTCATCCTCATTGTATCTCATTTGTTCCAGTGCCAGCCTCGGATGGGGAGCGAGCAAATCTGCAGAAGGTGTTCGCAGAGAATCAAGTTAGCATTTGGGGAGCGCGAGCCCCCTCTCATTTGGATTCTGTCAGACTATTAGCGAGGTATATGGAGAGGCTCTGTTCCATTAGAGCTACACAGCCAAGAGCCGCCGACTATAATTACACACTAATTTAGCCTCCCATCCAGAATAGAAAAAGCAGCGGGATGAACGTAGTGAAACAAAGAGAGGGGAGGAAAAAAAAAGGGAGGTTATAGAGAGTCAGGGGCAGAGAAAGGAGGGAAAACACGGGGAGGATTCTGGTAAACAACGAGGGAGATGAGAGAGGATGAAGTAGAGCCGGCAGCATCACAGAGAGCGATTAACAGCGAGCTCATTAAGGGGATTCTTTTGACACAAGTTATGCTTTTCACCTCGTTGCTGAGAGTTAGATGAGGAGATTGACTTCACTTTTTTATGTATGTGTAGTATGGAAACAGAGTAAAAACAGCTGGCCAGGCTCCGCCCAGATGTAATAAAGTCTTCCTTCCAGCCTCAAAAGGGCTAACTGTGGTTTTGGCCGACGGGGGAACTTGTCAAGTTTACACTTTGGTTTATAATCCAGCACAACCTTACGTAATTGATAACACGCCCACTGTTAACCTGTCCCACTCTGTACACTATGTGTTAGAACTGGATTAGGTTATTGGTAAAGCAGGGGGCATCCTACAGCCACATCTTGAGATTAAACGCTTTTAACTGGTAAAACACAGGGTGGATTTTATTGTGAAGGAGACCCAGGAAACACAATGTGTGAGTTAGGACTAATCATGGGGGTATCATTTGTGTACAAATTATTAGCTCATCATTTTTAATTTTTGCAAGTAAGCAACATAACAGAACGAGGCAGCCAAAATAAACTGCTGATGCTGGATGAATTTACCATGTTGCTTTTTTTGTGGCAAACTACTCGAGTCGTGTACCGTGAAGTCAGACAAAATGTGAGTTTGTTTTTCTGTTGTATTTCTGGCAACATAGATGCTCAGAGTGTTTGCTACAGTATAGTATTGGACCTCACTTGCTGTTACCAAAAGTGTCACAAAATCTGCCATGACTGAAAAATGGAGAAAAAAAATATTATGTCTTGACTTTTCTTCTATCCTGAGGTCCTGAAAAGCAACCAATAGTCTCACTGAACAAATTACAACACAGTCTAATACATTTGTCTCCACTATCTTATTTTCAGGGAATAATTCCCATCAGACGACTTCCTGATCACAGTCAAAATGAGCTTTAAGGCATTGGATCATTTAGTACAATCACAGAACTTAATAGATCATGTGTCCTTCAGGCTTCATCTGTGCGTGGAGGTTATCATAAAAAATGTACAAGCCTGGGACTCGTGGGCAAAGTCGTCTCCCATAAGGCGGAAAGCAATATGTGGAAACAGTGAACACTGAACAGGAAGGGTCCTTCACAGCTGAGGGGTCACGCAGCCTGAGGGTGTCAGGGCGATTGTTGGAAGAGGCCTATCGGCACAGCTCCGTGGCTACTTCGACCTCTCTGACAGGAGGTCTCCGCTGAGGTCAACTAGATTCAGACCCATGGCTGCTTCAGGGCCCGTTACCGCTCGCTGCACTCAACCTGAGACAGTTAGGAGGAACTTGAGAGTTTTGTTATCTGTCGCATGGATGTCTGCTCCTCTCTCTATCCCTGGCATGCTGTAATGATCCCTTCTTCATTCCATTGTTGCCAAACCAGTCAATGTTTTCTTTCTGTGTTTATCAAGGCTGCTCATACTTCGCTCTCTAAATTTAGCTTTTTGTTCAAAGTAGTCATGCTTCAGGGAAGCGTGCTCACTTGTGTATGCAGCCTTCTCATTCGTCAACGCGTTTCTGCGCTGAATGAAATTTCCACACTCTCCTCCATCTCTGTCTTCCTCTTCGGCTGTAGATGGACTCTTTGGGCCCTGCTGTTATTATTGTCGGGCTACTAATGGCCCACCATGGATAGGAAGGTGCTTATTAAAAACTAATAGGCAGCTGTGATATCCAGAGGCATTATTGTATGAGGTCTGAGGAGAGCAGTGTGCACATAGTGTAATGCTAAACGAAGTCATCCATTTTATTGTTCTTTTCTTTAGACTGTAATTTGTAACTTCCTACAGGATATTATTCATCATTTCTGAATGAATGTTTCTGTTACTATCAGTTCAATAAATGACATTTCCCTGTACCATAGCGGGGGCTCAATGAAGAGAGTTGGACTTCAGTTTTGAGCGATTGGTGTGAACAAAGCCCGGTGGTAACTTTCAGTTACTCAACATCTATTTTTAGTAGCACCACCCGCACTTTCTCCAAAACTTTTCCATGTGTTCATGCATTGTGAAAAGCACTGTGCAGCTTTAGTGCCATATTCAGGAGGTGGGGGTTCCTTTTTCTAATTTTGGAAAGTCATAAAGCCAAACTGCAAGTGCCTTTGTCTCTCCAACAGGTTTCTTCAGTCTGACAGGACACTGTAAGACACTTGTCCTTGCTACACTGATAAGTATTCCAGCCCAGTTGGCAGGATAAAATGTCAGCAATTAAAGGCAGGGAAGGTGATTCTTGAGAAAGATTGTCGATTGCGTCTCATTCCCAGTTCAATCAGTTTATCTTTATTTGTATAGCGCCAATTCGCAACAAAAGTCATCTCATGACACTTTCCAAATTGAGCAGGTCTAGACCAGACTCCTTGATTAATTTATTTACAGAGACCCAACATTTCCCCCATGGGCAAGCACTTGTCAACAGTGGCGAGAAAAAACAGGCAGAAACCTCGGAGCAGAACTGGACTCAATGGTGGGTGGCCATCTGCCTCGACCAGTTGGGTTGGTTGTTTCTGGGTTTGGATATCGAGCCGAATACCGACCCAAAATGACAGTACTTGACAACCTGTGAATGAAACTCAACAATCAACTATCTTTTTCCAGAATCGCCTTCCCTACCTTTGACATTTCTTCAAAGAACTGATCCGTTCACATCTGTCTGTGTATTGGGCTATTGACATTTCTACAAAACATGTCATGACATGTTTTGTAAGTGTGAAACCACTGGATATTTTTGACAAGGGATCATCTCCAGCCTAGTTTGGGCAACAAAAAACAGTATTTTAAGCCAAAACATAATCTTTTCCTCATCCTAACAAAGTGTTTTTGTGACTAAACCTAACCAGAACATGAGCGCAGTGTGTCGCACAATAAAACTGAACCTAAAGAAACGTACATTGCCAACATTTATTCTAGTGATTGGGCTGTGTGTTCATAACGGTATGGTGCACTGACTTTAAGCTACACCAACTCAAGGAATGTTAATGTTTACCACTTTTGTCTTGACAGAAATATCTCAAAAGCTATTGGATGGGTTGCAATGATATGTTGGGCAGATCAGTCATGGTCCCCAGTGGATGAATGAATGCCACCAGCAGATCAGGTTTTCACTTGTCCTGTGAAAAATCATAACATTTACCAAATGAATTGGTGCAAGATTTAATACAGACATTCGTGTTTCCCAGAGGACAAATGACTGTGGTGATGGTGATATTCGTGCTAGGCAGGAGAGATTCACACACCCATCAGGACCAATTGTAATAACCTTGGTGATTTTTTTTTCAATACTTTGGTTTAAAACCAAATACCTGCAGAACTAGCAACATACCAGTGTGTTTCTTGAGTCAAATGTGTTTGAAGATTAAGCTAAAAAAATCTGATTTAGTTGAATTGATCTTCTGTCTTTCTCCTGACGTAAAACTGCTATGTTTGTCGAGTGCTTGGTGGGTCCACATTGGCATGCCTCCTTTTCAGCTTGCACTTTTCTCTCTGCAATTCAGGGATCTGTCATTACTAATTCATGGTTTCCAAGGGAATCATTCCCAAACTACACAGACAGACAAAGTGTGGGTGGAAAAAGCCATGCCGAGCCGTGAAGAGGGATAAAAAAAGAGGGACCTCATCAATACCCAGAGTAATGCACATTCAACACAGCTGTATAAATAATCAAATTGTTTGCTTTAAAGACATCATGTGTGGTGCACATGATGTCTAGTTCTGGTTTGACACATGAGTTTAAATTGTTGTGGTTTTA
The DNA here is from genome assembly GCF_040436345.1 of Pagrus major. Lineage (NCBI taxonomy): Eukaryota > Metazoa > Chordata > Actinopteri > Spariformes > Sparidae > Pagrus > Pagrus major. Next base: position 24,122,968 of record NC_133226.1, read on the forward strand.
ACATTAAGCTTTTTTGAATTGTTTGCCTCCTTTGTATTTGTGCACCATCACCATCAAACTGATGAGTCACAGCCAAACCACAGGAATAAAGATTTCATGACACAGAAATTATATAAGGAGCAGGTATTAGAGCCAAAAAAGAGGAGGAACGTTGACATCCAAAGAAAAATAGATCGACCTATAACAAACTTGAGAGTACGTGGTGAAATCTGACATTCTGTGGTCCGATCTGATTAACTTAAACTGCAGGAAATGCATACAAAATGTTGCCTCAAGAAGCTTTGTTATCTAAGCCACCCCCAGTGGCCTATGCATATGGAAAAAGTCAAACTCCTTACAATTCACAGGTGAGGGAGAAGCCATGGTGTGGGGTGTTGTTTGTGTTTGCCAATGCTCTGCTCTCCTCTTGACCTACATACAGAGCACATCTGCCTCTGCACGGATACTCAGCAGGAGGAGTTGCTGAAACACCTTCACTCGGCATCAGTCATATGATCGTAATGTTCAAATTCATGTTAACTAGATAATCTTTTGAATATATAATCCTTCCTCATTCATCTTGGCTTGGCTTGAAACACATAACGTTTCATGATCATGACAGCCTTGTTGTATAAAGAATGGCTGCTGTATGCTTTCATGTAAGTAGGATTTTTTATGGCACGAGATAAAGCAAGCCTTTTCACATGGCATGCTGTAAATCTTACATGTAAAGGTGCATTTCTATAGCTATATTGTCTGAATCAATATTGATAGTTTAAAAAGAGTGATCATAATCGATGCAGAGGAACCAAGGACATCAACGCTTTTATGTTATGCATGCTTTCATGTCAAAACCCGGTGCCTACATTACCCACAATTTAACTTTGCCACTAATATTTCAGTTGGTGAGTCGGGTGTGTTATGCTAGTAGCAGCTGATGTAGCCTCAAGCCATTAGCCTCAAGTGGAGCTAAGCGACAGGCAACCCAACAAAGAGACAGATGAATAAAATCAGTGCACTTCCTCTTTAAGTGCTACCGTACGATGATGATCTACTATTCTTCCTTTCGAATGTAACACACACGACACATCACATGAAATGCATTCAAGAATCTTTTTAAACTTCACACAGATTAAACTATACTCTCACACAATGCCTTATATTATACAATCCAGCCATGATTGCTAATATGTTTGCTTTAAACTTTCATTGATTCCTGCTGGAATGTCTCTTCTTTCATCACTCACGTTAAAAGTGTGACACAGTCCAAGAACGGTTGATTCACGAAGTTGAAATGAGGAGTTGCTTATACTGCCTCCTTTTACAACAAAAACTTAAAAGTTGAATGTGGATCGCCAGGGAGCTGGTAAGAAAACACATCATCTCTACTTGCAGTTGGATATATTTTATGTCATTTGTGGACGAGAAACATCTAAATATCACAGTGTAAATCGTTTGTTATCTTTTTCAGAAAGTACAAATGTAGGAAAATAGGCTAGATTATCAAACTAACCCATGTTTAAGTGGTTAAATTTCCAATCTGATGTCTGAGTGCACAGTTGATACGTATGTGTTTCGTCTATATGATGTATCAGAATGCATATTCAACAGGTTCAGTGTGGACAGCAGTCTGGACATGGTGTCAGAACACAAAAACAAAACAATAAAGAATAAACTCCTCTGCCTGCATTCATAATTTAAACTGGTCAACTGTATCATGACTCGGTATCATGCCAACATAAAATACAAATGATTGCATGTCCACAATACACTGATGTCTGATACTTTAAAGACCTAGAGCACTGATAAAGACTGTCAGGCTCAGTGTGCAAATGAGCTCTGTGCAACTATTTACTTCAGCCTTTACAGATCTTGGAAATGAGACAGCTACTCCTGCATAATATACATTACACAAGATAAATGAATCATGGAAGGTTACCAACACATTGGGGGGTTTTTCGTACAATGGCATCATCAATTTTGCACCCCTGAAGCAAAAACAAACAAAACCTCTGTTCTCATTACACTCTCTTTAATAGGTGGGACAGATATTCCAATTTATAGGATCAATAAGCCACAAATTCACACACTGTGCCAAGAAAACCATAGCCAGGAGGTTTATTAACATAATCCGACAGTATGTTTTGCATCCTTTTTGCTTCATTGCTTTTTTTTTTTGTTCAGAGCATTTCAGTCCAAGTTTGCAATTATCTTTTGGGCAGCAGATGTGGCTTATTAGAGGTGTTTTAGTGCAGATTACACATCTGTCTCCAGGTATTTATATAATTCCCCAACTCAACCCTCCCAGTTCCCCATCTAATTCTTTATTCATTTCTTTTTTTCTGATTAAGTCATACATCAGAACAGCGTGTTTTCTTATTGCAGAGCTATTAGAAATGTAAATCACCACTTTTATCTGACATTTCCTCTGTATCTCTGTGTCACATCACCAAAAACATCCCCTAACTTGTGTTTGAAAGGCCATGACGCATACAATTTCTTGTTGACTTACCCAAATTAATGTCGTTTACGGTGTATTTTCCAAGCAACGCACGCTCGATTTCCTTCCCAATGTCACCCTATTCATCTATTTTCTGTTTTTTCTGCACTGGAACACCAACCTTAAAAAAACATTCCTAAAAGAACATGAAAAATGTGATGTGTCATTTGCTTCACATTCATCCTGTGGCAATGCTCTCTGAGTTTAAACATATTTTCCTCTTTAGAAATAAATGGAACAGTTCAGATAGGATTATACGGCACCTTTGGGTGTTCTTGTGTGGTACAGGAATAACTCGAGAGGAGGCGCGGGAAGAGGAGGAGGGGGAGGGGGGAGTAAAAATTAAAACGTTGCTTTTAGTGCTCTGTTTAGTCATTACAAGAAAAATCATTAACATCATGAAACAGTAAGTAAGTCCATAACAGCTTATGGGGTCATTTTACAAATCTCTTGAGGAATGAATTAAGCGGAGGAGCTGTTAAAGTGTTAAATTTGTGATTTGTTAAAGGGGAAATTCACCTATTTTACACATGAGAATCGGTTTATTAGTCCTGGTGAGCACTACTCAGCACAGAGGTGTGTATAATGTCTTCTGTGGCTCACGAGGAGCTTTGTGGAGTCTGAGAAAAGCCAGAATAAAGCCCAGTAATGTCAACTCGACCTGCTCTTGGAGACTACTAATTTTCGACACAAAGCCTGCATTACACATCGGAGGTTTAAAGGACTTGTGAGTGTGGGTGTTGAGGAGAGGGTCCTCGAAAAGATACCATTATGAGAAATGTGGTGGCAGTCCGACCGGTGTAATATGTGGATGAAACTTTACGGTCTGAAGAGTGATTTAAACCTGCATTCTTTCTAATTGCCGGCAGGGGGCGACTCCACTGGTTTCAGAAAGAAGTCTGATTGTACGTAAGCTTATGAGAAAATTACCCTTCTTACTTGATTTATTTCTTCAGTGAAAGAGTTTATGGTCTCAATCGCTACTTTCAGGTCTTTTTTCAATACAACAATGTTAATTTTGTAAATTATGGTCGCATTTAGGACAGCAGGGTACGCTCTAGGGCGTGACTACCTAGTGATTGACAAGTCGCTACCACGTCTTATCTTCGGGTTCTCAGTCAAATCCAATCAGGAAGTCCTCCTCAGCTCCACCCTCTCATCCATGTTATGGTCACTTTTGGCTCCAAAAAACAAGATTGCAACGGCTGTAATGCCTCACTTGAGGCTTCAAAACCTCACTATGCAACCTCACCTGGCTTTCAATCCATTTGCATTTTTGGTTGAACTGTTTCTTTAATACTATATATAGTTCTGGGCATAACGCAGACTTGTGACACGAACAGCGATCTCCTGAGTGAAAGTCCTGTGCTTGACCCATCCACCCACCCAGACCTTCCTTCGACACGAACTTTGTTGCTCACCTGACTTCCTCTTTTGCTTCTGTCTTAATTACTACCGCCACTAGAGGTCCCTACCTAACATTAAACATATATACCAGTCCTCAGTGCAAGCTGTTTGCACAGACATCCTACATGGCAATATTTATAGTGTAGATCAGTGTTGCAGCCCACCTGTGGATAGAACCAAAACAATACCAGATGGATGAGCCGTGTACGATCGGGCCATATCGTGCTTTTACTCATTTTCCCCACGGTAGCTGTGTTTACTTGTGATTTGTGATACAAAGTGACAAAGGGAGGCTTTGTTTTGTCCCATTACTGAATGCAACACTACTGTGTGTTTACCTTCTCCCATTTGCTGCGATAAAGAGCCACAACTGCTGTGAGCAGGTGGTTTGCTTTGAAAACAGCTTTGCGTGTTGCTGAAAAGGAGCCGATTACTGAGTCTTTTTGTCAACGTTAATCTTGTCTTCGCTATATCAACAGTCCACACCGGCATCACAAACCTGGAAGAGATATTGCAGCTACATGCATCTCTGCTTCAAAGTTACACCGTCACCACTACACACAGAGTGTTGTGTGTTTCCAGCTTCGGTAGCAAATGCCTCATTGATGAATATACATGATATGATCACTGAAGGATCGAGGTGGGCTGGAGGTCATGGTGCCAGGTGGAGTTAAGATGTCATGGTTTGGGGTTTTTTGGTTTGTTAATTTCCTGTTTTATTTTGTAATTGTATCCTCTTGTGTCCTCTTGTCTCTTTCGTCTTCCTGCTCACCTGTGTCCTCAGTGTTGTTTCCCTCCTGTGTTCCTGTGCTCCTCCCCAGCCTGATCCCCCCCCCAACACCTGTCTCACATCAGTCTCGTTAGCACTGCCCTATTCCCAGTGTCCTTCCTCCTGCGCCTCATCCCCTCGTTAGCTTAACTTGTGTTGACGCCTGTGTTGTTCCCTCTGTTTTTGTCCTTGCGTCAGTCCCGTGTCTCCCGTGCCTGTTCCCTGGTGGTTCCCAGTTTTTGTGTTTCTTTTGTTATTCCTTCGCCTGCCTTCTGTTGCCAGATCCTGTCGCCTGCCTATTGTTCGCAATTTTGGACTTCAGCTCGTTACAGCTGGCCATTTGTTTTCGACCTGCCTGCCTCTGTGTGTCTTGCGTTTGGATCTTTTTATGTAAATCATGACATAAGGAGGATTATGTCCCTCATCACTGTGTTACATAAGCTATAAAAGTTTGGGACTGGTCCAGATTGATCAATATAGTTTGTGGTATGTTTTAAAATCTTCCCAGTGCTCCTCCCCGGCCTAATTTTCACCCTGTCTCACATCAGGCCCCTTAGCACTCCCAGTGTCTCTCCACTTGCACCTCATCCCTTCGTTAGTTTACTTTCATTTAAGCCTGTGCCTGTTCCCCCGGTCCTCGTGTGCTCCCTGGGTTCCTGATTTGTTCCCTATGGTTTTCTGGTTTGTCCTCAGTTTTTACTTTTGTATTTTCCTTTGCCTGCTTTCTGTTGCCAGTTTGTATCGCCTATACCATTTTATTGTTCACAATTTTGGATTTTTGGGATTTTGGACAGCTCATTAAAAGCTCATCTTTTGTTTTCAACCCGCCCGCCTCTGTGCGTCTTACGTTTGAGTCCCTTTTGTGTAAATCGTGACATAAGGAGGATTACAGGCCTCGCCACTGGGTTACATAAGATATAAAAGTTTGGGACTGGTGCAGATTAATCAATATAGTTTTAAATTAGATGAGTGGAATTTGGGAAAACTGTGTGTGGTGCATGGCTGGAGGAACACTGATTACTTTCATCATGAAATATAATTAAACAATCCACATTACGTGCGTGCTGTCTAACTTACTGCGTTTGTCCTTGATGCGTTTTGGTTTTGCTAATTCAATTCAAGACATCCTTCACTCTTCCTCCCCTGAATGTCACGCGGGCGACTCCTCGCTGTCACTCTCCTCACGTGTTGTTTACTATGTTTCCTGCAAGAAATGTGGCCTGACAGCTGAAATGATCCACCTGCAGAACAGGGGTGTCCTTGGATTATGCCTGCAGGGAATTCTAATAGGCTGAAAGATGGGGGAAAAAAAAAAAAAGTGAAAGGCCCTTCAGACAGGCTGCCAAGGAAACAAGGAAAAGTAAAAAGAAGGCGGACAATTTATCCACAGCATGATTTAACAGGCATTGTGGAGCTACCTTTGTGTGTGTGTGTGTGTGGCGATGGGGGGCATACACTGTATAAATTATATTTAATACAACCTTTTCATATCAATCTGTGAGGGTGAGTTTTGGCCACTTTCTCATTAAGCTTTTCGCCTGTTCGGCTAAAATATTTAAATATATTTCAGCAGAGCCGTGTATGCATGAATATATAAAGACAGAGGTGTTTACTGTAAAGATGTGTTTGTGTTTTCACGTGTGAATGAACAAGAAAAACATCCTAATCGTATCTGAAATACGGAGGCCTGCTGTGAAATGAGAGCTGTAAATAGACACAGACAATGAACATCTCTAACACGGTGACCTACTGATACCCTAGCATACATCCTGGGTCTCTCACACACTGACACGCTAGTGTGCACAAGCAGCCATGCAACAGCGGTCACCCCGAGATAAATGGGCAGAGAGATGTGGTGTGACAGGCCATTGAGCCCTCCACAGCTTTAATGAGGCCTGCAGCCAGTGGGGACTGACTCGAGTAGCTATACCAGTATGTTTCCATTACAACTGTACAACAGCAGAGGCTGGATGCACTATAGAAATGACAGAACACATGTGGTACACACAAGCTCACACAAGAGAAAGCACTCAGCTCTGGGATCTTGAAACCTAAATAAAGCAGCCTGGGGACAGGAAGAGGATATGAGGTGTTGTTATCAACTACTACTACCTAAGAATCCAGAGATGAGGAGGAAGATGGGTAATACTGCCCTAGAAAATTAAATTATGCGCTGCATTAGAGCTATACTTAACTGGTAGAAAGCATACGGTTCTCCCGGGGGCCACGGTAAATTAATCTTGGATCGTTAAGAAAAAAAAAGTTATTTGATTATTTTTTTTATGCTTTCTAGTCTAGTTGCTAAAGTCGCAGCAGCTACTTTTACAAGTTGAGATTCAATGACATTAAAAGACCGAAATATGACTCCATCTCGGAGAAAATAGACAGTATTTGTTTGCAGCATTACATTAAATTGCCCAGATTTTATTTTATTAAAGCTCAAGACCATAGAGCATACAGTCATTTTTATTTTTTGAAGTGTAAATTCAATGCCAGAGACAATTTTTTCTCCTTTAAGGGAACAATGAGTACGAATTTTAGTTTAAAACGTTCCAAAAGGACTAAAATTATCATCAGGATCTCAAGAAATGACGGATTAAACGATACGTCAAAGACTATGGTGATGCATTGTGCAGAGATATCTGCTAAAGTTAGCATGCTAACCAGCTAGCTGCTCTTTTAGTTTTTTTAAAGAACAAAATAAACTCACAAAATGTCAAGGAAGGAGATATTATGACTCCTCTTTTCCATATTAAACTGAAAACTTTTGTATTTAAGTTTCTCTCTTTTTACCAAGCTGATGTAGACTATGAGGAGAACTGTTGTTGTGTCTTTTTATTTTTGTTTTTTAACTTCTTCTTTCTGTATTATTGGTGTTTACAACTTATTTTTTAAGAAATAGCTTTGCCTCTATACCCTCTATGCGGAAAATGTCATTCCGTCACCTTCTGATTTATGTTTGTATGTTTAATGTTTGGACGTCCTATTGGACAAATAAATGAATGCGCCAGTATAAAACTGTAGGTGAAGGTATTTTTGGAGATAAGACTGGAGAGGACAAACCAAATGGAAAATAAGTAGGTGAGATAAGTTGCAGGAAAGAGAGACAGTAAGCTGTGATGTCTGTGGTGTCCAAAGGTGGGTGATAGAGGGCTCTAACGTGTTGTCTCTGTTTGAAAAAGACAGTTTTAATAATATCAGGTAGCAGGCAGCGCTATTGTCTCGAGATTGGAGGGAAAATAAACACATTTTCTCTTTTTCTCTGTCCGTTTTTACAACTTCTCTCTCAGAATTAGCATAAAAAGTAAACAAACCTCATAGTCGCTGACAGCACCTCCATTCTGTGATATTTCAAACAGAAGAATGAGATCATTGTACGGTGTAAGTGGGACACGAGTGGGTCTTATACCGCCAATCGTGGAACTTTTCAACAACTTTTCTGGTGTTATCACTTCCTTAATATCCTCTCCTCCATTTTATTAACATTATGAAATTCAAAGGGAAAGCACACAGACAGGATCTGCATATTTTATGTGTGGGGATGAAGATTGGACTGTTTCTGCCCTGGATAATCATAATCACGCCTGTTTTCATTAACATTATCGTTAAACATTCGTTGTATTCAGAGCATAATCAGTCTGTTTTCCCACAATGCTCCATGTTCGCGTGGACTTAATTCTGGTTCCAGCTCTCCGTCCCCAACATCCACTACAGATTTGGACATCACAATAAGGCCGCCGGGCACAAACCCATCCTCCACGTCATTATTCTTTTACCCCCCACAAGAGAGACCTCCTCTTCTTGCTTCTCCCCTGGGTCGAGCCGAGTCCATCTGCAGAACCACAGGGCCCTCTAGGACCGAGTTCCCCCCCGAGGGAAAGAGATGAGTGGAGTGAAAAAGGAGGGAACTAACAAAGCAAAACAGAGGGATAGAGAGCGCAGCAGAACATGTGGGTGGACTGACAGCAGATGCAGATCTGAGACTGGCAGAGGTGGAGAGGATTTGAGTGTTTGAAAGACACTATAAAAATTTTGGGATGCCAGAAAAAGACTGGACTTCGGCCCCTGATATTAGCTTCTGCAGCATTGTTGAAGATAATTACTTGAAACTAAAAAACTGCAAATCTGACAATCGGATATTAAAGACAAGAAAACGCAGGAAATTAGAAAAAGCCTCTGTCGGATGAACGCTTCAGTTTTTACATCTGTATATTATTTTCAATATGTTCGAGTGCTATTATTACCAGTGCTATTCTCAGTCTTATTCTATATCCTATTCACAGTTGCTGCAATGACCCAGTTTCTATACAGAGATCATTAAAGTTTCATATGAATCCAGTGTACCGGGAATAAAAACATAACAAGACTTTAGTTTTTAACAGCACGTCAGTGGACCTGGAATAAAACATTACAAGACGTATTTGATGAAACAAAGAGAATAAGAGATAAAAAAAAAAAACCAAACTGAATCACAGATGCTGGTCTGTCAGATTGTGTTGGTGTGTGTGTGGCTCGTACTGTATGGTGTATGATCGAGTGCTCAATTAAGATGCACAAAGTGACTGTAATTATGTAAGAAAGAATACACCAACATTGTGTCGTCATAATATTAATAACCATGAAAAGTCTGGTGGCGCTCTGTGTTGTTGTTCCTGTCAACAACCTCAATGAAAAGACAAAATTCAACAATATGTTGGTCCGCATTAAATCTTCAAAAATGACTCACAAATATATTATTTACATTTTAAGAAAAGGCTAAACAATTTCCTAAAACACCTGGACACTGTAGTTTTCATCCAGCGTTACTCAAACAGGTGTAAGTCATGCGTTTGTTAGGGACTATTTTCAGTTGTGGAGCGATGCACATTTGGTGCTCTACTGATATTTACAGCAGCAGCACATTATATGTGGGAGTAACTCAAAAACTACAATGCCCTTGTTCGTTGTAATAAAGGAACATGTCACTCAATGCAAAGGTGTGGCTCGCTGATACGTTAATACGCTATATCTTGATTTAGTTATGTAATTTACACCCTTGACGTGTAGTCGAGCCTGTGCACCACCGTCAAACGGGTTGGAAGCTAACACTTTTAGCCTAGCAGCTACAGTGAAGATTTTTACATATACTTAGATTACGTCGCCAAGCTGTATGTACAATTTTATTCATTTATTTATTTGTTTTCATGTTTTTCTACGTCATAAAACAAGTCCCTAGCCACTTCAGTTGTTTAGATGTTTTTGCTGTGAAGCTCCAGGTTTGAGGACTTCACCTGACTTTCCACTGGCATGGGGTGAGTAGATAATCATTGAAATCTCATTTTTGGGTGAACTTATCCTTTAAGTCAATGTTTGCATCTGCCAGTTAACAGAAAAATGTAATAAACAAGCTGATCTGAAATGTAATGCTAAGGTAGATACATTATTAATGACTCTTCTCCTCAGTCTTTAATGATGTGATGTCATTAATCTTAATCTTAAGTAAAAATCTACCAACAAAATCATCGTCTCCATTGCTCAGTAGTTCTGTGACAAGTCTCCAGTAACAGCTGACACATGTGATGTGATGGGTTCACTTGGCTAACGTCTCGGCTCTGTTGCCTTTGATTTATTGTCCTTTCTCTCAGCTCAGTGGCTGCTGGCATCGGTGGGGACGAAGGTTATAATAAATCCTCCGAGCTGTAGTCTTTTGGACCTCAATATCTTTGTCAAAAATCCAGAGTGACATTCCAGTTGAAAGGCCTCTGAGTGGTGTGTAAACAGCTGGGCATTGTGCTGTAAAATGGCTCCTCGCCCCTTATTTCCCTCTCGCCTGCTGCGCGTTGAGTGCTCTGACACAACCATGACAGATGCAGCCTGGTGAAGTGCTTCTGTGTTTGACAGCTTGGCCTCCGACTGACCACCTTCATCGGCATTCTGCCGTGAAAACCAGCCTCGGTTCGTGTAACGCCGTTACCCTCGGTGGCGATACACTGAAAATATACGGTGATCACGTACACACGAGGCTAAGCAATACGTTAAGGATGGCTCGTGAACTAGCTGGTGCATGTTACAGACATCAGGACTTACATACATGTCACAGCGAGGCCATGCTGTCTATCCAAGCTTACAAATGTTAATCAATAATTCAGCTGCAGTTTTGTTCAGTTGTGCGCTTCGACGGTGCATCCAGCTGCTGCCGATGGGAATTTATTTTTCAACTTTGGAGAATTAATTTTAATACAGTCATAAGTGTCACCCTAAAATGAACGTTTGAATTATGAATATGCTGAGGGAAATCATCCTTTGCGCTTGATGTATATTTTTTATTTCTCCCCCTTTTTTGTAGCTCCTCGCTTCAAATAAATAGTTTATTATAGACAATCCAAAATTCATTAATCTTGATTTAATTCTCGAAGGCCTGATGTTCTATGTGCTGTAAAGTTTTCACCAGCAGAAAGATTGTCTTTATGTGTCCTTGGTTGTCTGCTTGTTGTCTCAACGATTGCAACCAAATGTACAATAAGATCAGTGTTTGCATGTTGTGACGCGACATTTTCAGTTGTGTCTTGAATCGTCAACAATCTTTTGGTTGTGATTCCTCATTAAAAAATCCTTAAAGTGGCCTATTTTAGTTTATCTGCTCTCCCTTTTGTTCAGAGCGCAGACTTTCTCTCCACTTTTTTCAATTGTCGAGTTTCCCCCCGGAGAGTTAGCAGACCACGAAACAAATTGCTCTTTTTCTAACAAATAAAGTTTTCAGCCCCACCGAGGAATCGGCTGCAAGACGACCACACAGAAACCTCGACACATGGCCGAAGTCCAGGTTCGCTGGCGTTCCTGTCGACAAAAAAATGAATGGGCCATTAGCTCGGTGCAACTTCTCCACCTCCTTGTTCGCTGCCACTACTACAAAAGTATCTTGCAGCAAATCCCAAATCACCTCAGGTACATGGGCCTCTGGGCATGCCAAGAAACTCTAAGCCCAGCTGAAGGTAGCACTCTGCTTCTAGTCCCCAAAGATGAGGATCACATCAGAGGGAGCACAGCGGGTTGCCCAGCCGAGAGGAAAGAAATACCCGCTGTACTCACGGAGAATACAAAAGAAATGCCAATAAGACAAACTGTTTGTTTTCTTCTCCTCCGATATTTGTCGACCGTCATATCACAAATCAGGTCAAATAGACCTGTCAGCTCTCCTTTTCCAGTATCTGTTTCACCTCTGCGTTCATATCACAGCACCAGCTCAAACATTTGGCAATATAAACAAATGAATGATGCTTTAAAACAAATCTGATGTCAATAACAATCTGTGTCTGTCAACTCCACCAATAATAAATTCCAGACAGATACACAACCCTGGAATAAAAAATGGATACACAAACAAATCAATTCCAGACAGAGCTATAATTTTGCACCACACAAAGGTATTGGCTCATGGGTTTGTTTGATCTATTTTATTTTGAAATTAGTTTTTGTTTGTGTGGAGAGACAGCTCTGAGACTGCGGTGTTGTGAGCTCGCAAATCGGGGGAATAGTAAAATTGGATTGTTTGCTAAAAAAAAAAAAGATTGGATGTGATGTTGTCCCTCTTTGTGTCTTTTATCGGGGATATTGAAGTTGTTTTAAACTATTTTGTGACTGCTTTTGGATTGACTTTGAACTTCGTCAAGTTCTACCACAAATACACCTCTAACTATGCCGACGCGTTCAACAGGAGTAGAGCAACGAAGGAACCCGAGTGGGAAACCACTTTTGCACCACCTGTCAAACACAAGGCCAACATCCACTCCTTTTATAGTTCTGTTCTGGTGCATCAACTCCTAGTTCTTGCTGGCTTGGCAGAAGTTCAGATGTCCTCACCGACCACTTGTTTTACTTGGACTTTCCATCAGTTCACGCTGGGCAAGGCAGTGAAGGGTGTTGATTCACAGTGGGCTGGGTCGTACAAGCTACTCCTTGGACATGATGACTGTGGTTAATGTTGTCTCACCGGTCTACACTGTCAAGGTGCATACCAAGTTTTTTAAACGTATATAGAGGAAACACCGATGACTACTATTAAACTGTATAACTGAGAAGTGGTAAAAGTTAATACAAATGCCAGAAACATCTTTTGTTTTAAGTTAACTTTTGCAAAGTAGCTACTTACCAGAGGTCAGCCACCACCACCAACACACTCCCAGACACTGCTAACAGACACGTACCAGGCAGTAATGTGTGTGGGTGTGCGTGGTTGGTCGGCAGTGGACCAAAACCACAACCCGATCTTTTTAAAAAAACTTGACCTGACAGTAGAAAGGTTTTTCTGCTTCATGGTGTAAATGTCGGTTCCCTATAAATCACTATGTTATTTTATCTGCATGCAGTCACCCGGGAGAAGGAAGGTGAACTGGCGAGCTGTTTCTAATATAGGCGAAAAGATTGAATAAACTCATGTTTTGTCTTGTGTTGTTGTTATTTGAGACTGAGGAAACAGCAGCGCCAACAATAATACCACTTGGACACACTAGGGGGGGAAGTTGTCTTTAAGTGTGTTCTCTAAGTGTTTTCAATGCATATTATTATTATTATTTTAAATTATGGGGCTATTAAGGGAGACGACTCCCCAACATCATTTCCACGTATGGCCTTGGGGATGACAATGTTGATCGGTCGGTCCACTAAACTTTAAGCCAAAAGGCTCAGACTGCAAAATCTCAACAAGTATTGGAGAGACTGCCGTGATATGTTGTTCAGAGATTTATTCATACGTTCACTGGAGGATGGACTCTGAGTTTGGTAATCCTCTGAATTTTCTTCTAGTTCCACCATCAGTATATTTTTCAGTGCTGATTGAAATATCTCAACAACTATTGCACGGATAGCTATAAAATATAGAAGAAACATCGATGCCCTGCCTCAGGATGAATCGTTATACACTGGTAATCCCTTATCTTTCATCACACATCATCAAGCAGTCTTCCATTTTGGCTCATACACTGGTTACAAAACATGCTCATCGTTCTCTCACCTGTACGTTGTGTATACTGCTAATTAGCAAACGTTAGCTCGCTAACATGCTAACTTATGATCGTGGACAACACTATACCTATTAAACATGTTGACTGTATATAATATGGATGGAGCCTCCTGGTCTGAAAAGTGAAGCCAATGCAGAGGTGCCTTTAACTGTAATTGTATGGAAGCTTATGAGAAAATGAGCGTACTTTTCACTTGATTTATTGCCTCATTAAACAGTTTTTTAATGAGTTGATGGTCCTAATCGTTAGGTCAAAGTCTCCTTCAATACAACATGATGTCTGTTTAGTACATTTTGGATTAGTTTAGTGTAAAATGAACGATATAGCGAGGTACACTTCAGGGCGTGACTAGCTTGTGATTGACTAGTTGGTGCCATGGTGCCATCCTAGCATTCTCAGTAAGATCCAATCAGAATATCCTCCTCAGCCCCGCCTTCTCATCCAAATATGGTCACTTCTGGCTCCAAAAATTTACTGGATGATGACAGCTGTAAAGCCAAACTTGGGGCTTCAAAACAGATGTCCAAAAATCGAATTACGATGGGTTCAGCTTTGTCAGCGGGAACATGTCAGATTGATGATTGATGGCTGTAGACTCTTTGTTACAATATGCATGGAAATGAATATTAACTGCATCTTGAGGTAACTGAGATTACTTAAAACTGATCTTAAAGAGTTATAAAAGACGCATGTTAGTTATAAATGTGCTCTTGTCTCAGCGAAATGAACCAAACTCAGTCGTCTCGTTCGCTGTGGCTGCGGGCGTATCTCTTCCTCCTCTGCTCGGCTGAGATGAGAAAGACAAGGGAGATAGAGGAGGAGAGTTATTCTTCAAACAAAATGACAGCCGGCAGCCAAGAGAAGAACAGATACCAAATGTAGTGGGTTTTCTTAACATTTTTAGAGGTGAATGGCAGCCTGACATTTCTTCTTCTTTTCCAATTCTTACCAACAGTGAAGCTTAAAAAAACTCAAACCAACCAGGATCAATTAATCTAATATTTCCACTTAGGAAGGTTTGCTCCTGGAAATAGCACATGTGATGGGTACAAACATAAGAGATCAATCAATGGGGGGATCAATCAAAGGACCTGGCTGGAGATGGTTTGGTCTAAAATAACTAAAACTTCCATATTGTCAAAAATTGTACAGTTCCTATGTGAATATACCGAGTAATGAGTGGTCCCTCTGACTCCTTACTGTGCTTGTACACTCAGTCCAGTCTATCAGACAGTCTCAGAAGCTGATATGAGACCACAATGCTAACAGTGCTGGTTCACTCTGTGTCTTCCTTCCAGGCAAGTTTGTCAGTTTACAGAGCTGATATTAAATTGTGCTTCTGATGTCGCACACTGCATCTTTCTTCCAGGCATATTTTAGTTTTCAGAGGCTGTACAACCACTGGAAAGAGGATGCGACAAGCAAGAACAGCAGGGCGACGCCTGTGATGTATGTGTTGTGGGGGGAAAAAAACATGCAAATAAAGAATGTTTTTCTCCTGCAGAAGATATATTAAATCATCCCAATTACTCTGCAGCCACGAATGCCGGCTGTAGCTAGCCTGGAGTGAAAGAATGCTTCATAGCAGTAGCTTAGCATTTCATGAAAACCTCCGAGCAAACACAGTGAATCACATTAGGATTTCTTTGTTATCTACATTTTTTGAGTTTTATTGGAATCATTTGAATTCCAGCCGATGCTGTGAGAAGCTGCAGCTTGCAAATCAATTCAGTTTCATCGCAGTTAAATAATTTAATTCACTAATGACCAGATGGACCCCAACTGAATAAAAATCAAGAGTGCAAAAATGCATTGTAGACGATGTTAAGCTTGGTTAAGAGTGAGCAGGATCAAGCTCAAAAGTCTCTGTTCCATCATAATCAAGAAAATCTCACATTTCGGTTCCTCATTGATCAGTTTCTTACCTCCACTGATCACCAGAATAAATTATATGTTCAAACTGAACCTTTCTTTATGTTTCAACTTTTTACGTTTGTTCCGTTTCTCTGTCACAACTCTGCTTATGCTCTGGTTAAGTTCAGGCACAAGAATCACTTGGTTAAGGTGTGGAAAACAGCGCAGTATGGCTTAAAATACCTGTTCTGGTTGCCAAGATCACAGACAGAAACAGCTGTAAATGTCCCAGGTGTCCTTAAAAATATCCACTGATAAGCATATAATGTGAACATGATATGCCACATTCGCTGCAAATGTCAACCGTGGACGTATCTGTGGTTTGCATAAACATAACATCATATCCTGGTGACCAGGCTGCACATTCACATGTGTACGTATCAAAGGCTATGTGACATTTCACCCTCACATTACATGTCTATGACCTGACTTTCATATTTGGGAGGTGAAGGGGATGGAGGTGAAGTTATGTGAGAAGGTTGGCAAGCCAGTGACTGAGTTTGTAGCCACTGGATATTTTTAAGAATATCTCCTAACAATTTCCAGCCGTGTATGTAGTGACATAAACTGGGTGTTTCAAACAATACCTGAGGGCGTCTCCAGCCGTGTTTCTGGTGACCAAAACAAGTATTTTCAGCCGAAACCAGTGGTCAACATCAGAAGAGACGACCCCTTAACCAGTCATAGCGGCATATTTTTCATGACAACGTCCAACCTCCAACAGTGTCTGGTTGTCAGTGCTGAATGTGTTGATGAGCCTTATAATGTTGGTTATTTACAAAGAGCAACATTTTGCACGTTTTGTTGCCGTCACATTATTTATAACATAATGATGATAAACACTGGCTGGAGGGGCCCCCTGTACATGTTTGCCCAGGGCCCCAGCAGACTACAGAATCGCCACTGGCCATAACACAATCTTTTCCTGACCCTAACCAGAACATAAAGCTGCAACATAACGAAACGTAAAGCTTCAACACATCAGTCGTCTGATATCTATGTATCTTTCTCTACTATACTAAACTTCAACCCGACCATCTGTAATTTAAACCTAACTATTGTTTAATCTGTTGCTTGTAGTGTCACTGAACAGATGTTTGGAGCAGCGATGGTGTTAAGTCTGTGGTCTACAGCCAAAATTAAGGCTTGTTTGCTGATTAGTGTTTTACTTTCTTTGAAAAACTAAGCGTAACAAGATTTCCCTGGTGGATAAACAGCTCTAATACCTCCAGAGCTGCTTGTACCAACAGCACATTTTGCACATGTGATTTTTTTTTTTTTTTGGAAAGGAGGGAGGGGGTGAGGATTTTTTATGAACACATAAAGGCGTCATGGGAAATTCCCCCCTTTTCGTCCAAAAACAGGGTTTGCTGTTTGGAAATCGTCTCCGATAAACTGCCTGGTGTGTTTCCACGCTCCTGTTGTGGGAACCGCGTTTAGAGCGGATGGACAGAAAATTGAACCATAATGAGAGGCAAAGGCATGGGGTGAAAGAACAATAAAGTTGCCAATGAATGAGCGTCAACCTGATGAAGAGCTTTACTGCCCCCCGTTGGTGGAGACTTTACTTACAATCAGAACACTGACAGAGAGACAGATAGACTTGCAAGCCTCTTTTTTAATCCCTGGATTTAACTGAGCATCTCACGTAATCTTTATGTTCTCCAGAGTAATGATCTATAACTTTGCCATATCACAGACAGTTGCTGTCGCATGTCGCTCCTTTTTTTATCAAACAGCATTTTCAGTCTGACGCTTCAGCAGCCCACACCTGTGATTGATATTTCCGCACGTTGGCAGGCTCCCTTCTTCCGACTGATACCCTCGAAAATCCCTCCATCTTTGCAAACATGTTTCTCACACTTTGGCTGGTATAAAAAGTAGGGCTCTGGAACGTTGCGCTGTCTCTGAAAAACCTTTAGGCACTACAGAGTTGTCTCCTAGCAACCAACAAAAAGGGTTGGCAGTGCAGCGAGAGGTGACATTATCCCAAACCATCATCCACTGATTCCATCTGTATGGTGCAGTACTTGCATGCCCATGTTTTATTAAAAGGGAGTGTGTTTCTGAAGGCCACAGGGGAGCGTTTTTTTTTTTTTTTTTCCTTTTTCTCTTTTTGGTTTGAATTGTGTAACTGCGGCAGGATCGGTCCAATAACAGGTTTTTTTAAAAAATGGTTCAATAATGGAAAGTCTCACTGAGCTGCTGCTGCGAGGATTTTTCTCAGTCGTACAAGAGAAAAACAAAGTTGATAAATAACTTAATGTTTGTTTCACCTGAACCAGATTAGATCTTGTGAGATAAGCAAATGTCCTCTGAAGATGGCGAGTATAAATGGATTGTCTCCTTTCACCACGGTTGTTATTTTCCCTTCAAACGTAGATAAACTCTTGAACACTTTGACCCCGGGGCCACGCCGGATATACATCTGGCATAACATAGCAGCAGGTTGGAGCGCTCAGCAGGATTTACATTACATGCCAGCGCTAGAAGAAATCATTTCAGTGTAGATTTCATATAATCCACTGCAGGTACAGTACAACAATACCCTTCTTTTTTGTTTGGCTTGTGTAAGGGCTGAGTTGGCTCGATGCTGTTATGCAGCAGGATAAATGTGGAAACAACGAAGGGCAGTGTAACTCAGATGGGGGCTTCTGACTATCACTCACGCCCGCCACATGCCTCCTCATGCTGAACTATAGGAAAAGAAGAGAGTCGAGCCTTATCCGAGAGTTTGGTTGCAGAGCACGAGTTTCCTTTTGCAGAGGTGAGCTCGGATATGCATCACTCAGCACAAGTTGCACAAGCTGAGAGGATGTTCTGTGTCCCATCCGTCAGTTTTAATCCTGGGATCAATTCGCCACCTTCTCCCGTCATCCAGTGGACTGGACTTCTTGTTGCAGGTCGTGAACTCATGTGGAAGTAGCCCCGTGTTGTTTCACCGGGCTGAGCCCCATGAATACAGACTATGGAAGCAGATTTATAGGGAAAGCAAAGGCGTTCAGCTCGGGCCAGTTTACCTTGAGACATCCTCTCAGGAGCTGTTGGCCTTGACACCAGTAGATCCCAGGGTCACAGGGGCAGGCGCCAAGTGTCTGCTAATATTTGACATTAAACCCACAGTAGGTCATTTCTGCTACTCTCTGTCAAAACGTAACAAAAGACATTTGCCGAGTGTGGTATATTAGCATAACCACTGAAGCTATTAAGAGCGGCTAGCTTTGGAGGAGAGGCTCAGATGCAGAGGCAGACTTTCTGAAGGAATAAACACCTGGAGTACTTTCTCTATATAATATGATCCAGTTTCAACCACATCAGAGAATACATTTATATGCTTTTGTTCAAGTTATAAAGTTCTTTATTTGTAACTATTAAATTATCAGATAAATATCAACTATGATTGAAAATATCAATGTTGTTTTTGACCTCTGTGAGCTTCCATACATCCTCTATGATCCAATACACCAGCAAGATTAACACTGATTGAAGTGACCACAAATCCAGCTGAGTTCTTGGCAGACGGGAAGAAAATGTTTGCCGAGTCGATGTGACTTTTAACCAGAATGCCCCCTCGGGCTCAGGACTGGGATTGGAGTGAAAGGTTGTCTATAAAATATGCATGTCACACCAGGGGCTAGCGGTGGAGTAAGTGTGTGTTTGTGTGTTTTTTCCCGTCTGTGTCTGTGCGATGGGAGGGGTGCTAATGGATTACCGGAGAGAGCCGGAGAGGTGTGGAGGTGTAGTTTAAAATACAGTCACACTGCGAGTGGATTTATGCTGCGGCTCCGATACAGACATAATTCACGAGAAAATGCAGATTCACAATAGCAGTTCTGTGTCGACATCATGATGTCAAAGCCTTCTTTGCATTTTCATGTTCAGATGCACATCGTCTGCCAGTGTTACAGTAGAAATGTAATCACACGTCTGTCATCATTAACAAAGAAGACATATTCAGGTGGCAGGGTCCACCACAAAGTCAAACAGTATGAAGTTGTGTTGTCCTTTAAGGTCAGTTTGTCTATTTTTTTTTAATTCATTTTAGTTTTTTTAGGCAAAAAGATTCAGTCAATGAAGCTCTTTCTCTTCGGATTACTATTTATTCCCCAAAACTACATAATGCTCCTTTAAAGCTACTTAATAGTTTCCTGCAGCTGCATGGGGGCAGCAGAATGAGCTCTAAATCAAGTCTGAACTTGAGTTTGACACCAAGGCCTCCGCCATCTTGGGTTTTTTTATGGCACCAGAAGTGAGCGTGTTTGGACGAAGGAAGTGGAGCTGGGGAGCGTACGCACTGCTCCGCCTCTGTCCTGATTGACCGTTGTGGTGACTTATCGATCACTAGGTGTCCTAACGTATACCATGCTTTATCCGCTTTTTCACAAAGTGCTGTTTGCAGCAGTATTCTCTGCAGAGGAGATTGGTCTGTCTGTTCTTAATTAATAAATGTATTTCAGTCTCTCATTATAATGGAGATTTAATGTACCGTCTGCCCCGAAAAAATAAATGAACTAGCGACAAATACAAAAATTCTATTTACACCATATTTCCCGTATTGTTTGCACTCTTAGATCACACATTACAAAGCCTATGAACAAAGAAGCAGCTGTGTTTATTTGTATTTAAGTGTATATGCAACATTATCCTCACACACTCACACTCTCTTCTTTCCATGAAAACAGATGTGCACAGGCTGGCCTATAGGACCAACTCTCCTGTGTTCCTCAGCGGCCTTAGCAACGCTTTAACACTATGGGTCTTCGGGGAGAGAGCAAGCATTGCACATGATGTCATCCTCACTTATAATGAGGTTGGATGTAGTTGTAAAAGTCTCAGGGGGATGACAGGAGAGAAAAAAATAAAGGACACATGGGGATGCTGTCCCATTAGGAGACATATGGTTGTACTTTGAAATTCACAAACACTCCCAAAGGCACGACGTGTCAACTGCTAAAAGCTCGGGAAATGTAAAACTCAATTTTCACTTCAGGGACAAAAGTATAAAGGTGAACGCGACTTTTTTTTTCTTCAGCGATGAATGGTTTCTCCTGCCTCCATAAAACACCGATTGCGTTGTGGGAAAATTTATGCCCCTCGGTTGCAGAGCAAAAACAAAAACAAGACCATAAGTCGAAGTAATGCACAACTTGGAAGACATCTGTTGCAAACTAGACTTATTGTGCACTTTGGCAGAGGTGTCTGCTCCTGGAATGGGTTGCATGAAAGGATTTCTCTTAAATTATAAACTTAAGAAGGACTCCAGCGATTGAGCGCTGCATGTTTATAACTTAGTCACATTCCCAAGAGTTTAAAAAGCAAGTTTTCTTTTTCTTGATAGTTCGTTGGACTACAGAGATCTGATCTAACTCCACTCACTTTTTATTCATTTTCAAACTTGTAGTCTTCAGACTCAGTGTGTCTTAAACGACAGTTGAGGCAGTTGATCAGACTTCAAACAGCTGCCTCTGAAAGGCTTCATACAGCTGTTCTTCACATGTGCACCAGCACTCCTCAAAACATGTTATCGGACGAAGGTTTGTAAAAATGCCACACTTCCCCTTTAAAGCAATCATTTGTGGCGTGTTCATATAACAGAAGTTAAAGCAAAAAGCCCGCAGATTGGTCAAGTGTTGGGCCGCCATGACAGTCTGACAGTTTAGTTTCATTTCTTCTCGTGTGTTTAGCCGTAACCAACCAGGAGTGACGAAGCCCTCCCGCCGACATCATTTTCAGTTGTCCCTGCAGCTGCTGTAGTGATTGCCAAGAGCAGTTCAATCAGGAGCGACTGGTGAATGCAGTAAAGATAAGGTTTATTACAGCAGATGTTAGGTGATAATGCAGCCTCGACAGAAAGTCTGTGGCTGGTGAATTGGCGATGCCTGCGTGGTGATGGGGAGGTGGAGGTGGGCGTGTAAAAACGACAGCATGAAGGATGCGTGACGGGACTGAATAACAAAATAGCGTGAGATATAAACTGAGAGCCGCCGAAGCATTCAAAAATAATTGTGGCTGTGATCTGATAAAATCCAGTGGTGTCTCTTAGTGACTAAGTTGCATTGTGGGTAATGTAGGCACCATGTTCTGAAGAGGGAGAAGAATGTGTGGTTATATCTCTGGTTCTGCTATATCCATTTTGATCATTTGTTTTTAAACTGTCCATAATGAGTCCAGCCAGTGGCCTTCTTTTTGCCTACATTACCCACAATGCAGCTCAGCCACTCACTGACATCACTGTAGGTAATTATCAGATTACATGCAGCTTCCTACTAGTCTTTATACTACTTTTTCACATGCAGCAGCGCCCCCCAAGACCTGTAAACACACTTGGAAAATTGGTGGAGTCACCCTTTAATGTTTTTTCACATCGATTTAAGAAACGTGTCGATTTAAGAGCCGTTAGTTTCATACGGTTCGTAACTTATTCTCTCACGTTGTTTCATAAATGTAGCTCAGAAGCTAGTTAGCTCTATGGGAAGGTGATGTAGTATTTCTGTTTGATGCTACTTTATACTTTTATGTATTTGATTTAGACACTTGTTACTTTCCAGGGGTGGAAGAAACTAATTACATCTACTCAAATTACTGTTATTAAGTCATTTCAGGTATTTCTACTTTTTTTCTAGTCTGTAATCTGCATTAAACCATGTAATCTACTTAGCTATCTAAGTCTTTCATCTGCTCTTAAGATTTGGAGAAACAGAAACCCTTTTGAATGAATGTTGGTAATCCATTAAACATCGACTAATTTATACTCTGAGTAGAAGAAAACTTTTTACTTTTACTCACGTATCCAGTATTTTACTTGTACTTGAGTATTATCTCAGTAATGTAACTGTACTTGAGTATTTAAAACATGATAAGCTCATCCCAACCTTTTTTTGTCCTGTGACCGCTTATCATATTAAAGCAGTGTTTAGTTGGGCTCCCTCGCCAGGACTCAAATGTCAACGAGTTGTTGTCAGTGAGTGTTGCAGCTCACAACCTCCTCACATGCTTTAATTGAAAATAACTGATCAAGGCTCAAAAGGCCTTTTCTAATAAGTCGGTCAAACATCTCCCACAGGTGTCTAACTGGGTTAAGATGCTGAATATGAAGGCTGTAGCCTTTGATTCACATCATCTGCGCATTCATCAAACCGCTCAGTGACACATTATGCATTTGCATTTATTACTCCAATGTTTATCCGCTCACTTATTCAGGCTTTTCCTTTCATTTGTTACCCATTTGTAAATGCGTATAGATACTGATATGCTCTAAATCTGTAATTAATGCAACACGAGTGTTTTAATACTGTATAAACACACTTTCTTTACTTTGTGACTGTAAATACCAGATGTCTGATTTAATGGGCAAAATCTGAAATTATGCATTTCACTCTTTTTGGATGGAAAACAAAGGAATAATTTTGGCTGGCAGAGAAAGGAATGCAATTACAGTGAAGGAATACCACTATTTTTTTGGCGCTTCCTCTGTAATGCCATGTTTTGTCGAGCATTTGTAGAAAACACTCCTCGTTGCATGCAGAAAAGCAGATGATCTACTCTAACCGCCATCCTACACCAAGAGATTAATCTTATTCAAATGACAGAAATGAATGAGCGGCGAAAAAGAAAATCCCAAGTGCATCGCTGCCATGTGATTTTCCGTGACAGGAACTCATCAAATCAGCATTCCCAGCGGAGTGTAGGTGTCGGAGGCACACATCTACTCGCTCGTTCGCTCTCTTTCTCCCTGGAATATTCCATTAAGCAGAGGAAAAAAGGGGGTCTGAAGGACAGCTGGGCACAGTAAACCTGCTGAGAGAGAAATTAAATGTACTTTCTTCACCAATCAATACCCCACTGTGTGGAGATGATAGAGGGTTTGTTGGGGGGGAGGGGGAGGGGGTTAGAAAATTGAGTGTTTATCTGACACGACACTGTCCTCTGAGCTCCGAGGGGTCACCTCACGCTCTGCATCCGCAAACTTTTAGCCTAAAAGCATTATGTGCCTACCAAATCAGCTCTGTCTCCGGGTGACCTGCGGTAAATTAATTCATGAGGGATATATTTTTCATGGGATAATAGATTCATAGATGGCCCCTAGATGGAATTAATTTTAATCAAGTATGTAATAATGAAATAAAAGTTCTCCTTTGCTCTCCGCGCCGTCATTTGTCTTTTTCATGCTACTCTTTTTCACCCAGGCTGCGAATGTATTCGAAATGTCAGGTTATTCTGGTTCACTCAGCTGCCTCCACAGTGGAAGTACAGTACTATGGTAAACAGCAGCAGCAGCCATCTCCTCCCACACAGCTTCGACAGTGGTACACCTGACCGTCACATTCCCGAGCTTTTACATACCATTAAATGATCAAAGGCATCACCAAAAAAAAAAAAAGACATTAAAGATGAAGTCTGGTTCCTTTACCGTGTAGAAATGTAAAGAGGCCGCAATATCTGCGAGGGAAAAAGGCACCGGTTTGCCTCTGAGGCTGCCTCTGAGGTTTCAAATGAATAGCGGTTATGCAACGTGGCCTCTGTGCGACATTGCAGAGCACCACAGTGCCCCGACTGTGAAAAAAAAAGCAAGGACACAAACTTGTATTCACAAATGTGCAGACAGTGAAAAGCCTGCAGAACGCTGCAATAGCAGAAGAGTCAAATGCAGAAGGACAAGCGCTCGTGTTCACTTGTTGGTCAATAGGTGCTGACGAACACGACTTTCCCCTGAGTGGGATACGAGGACAAATTAAACATGGCACAGACTCGGAGCTGAATTAAGCAGATTTCGTTCCCTGATTATGTTGGACTTTTGACAAATGCCTTTGCGGTCGCTGTGGAGGAGGTCCCCGAAATACTGAGTGTAAGAATGAAAAAGAACAAGTTTAATTCAGTGAAGTCACAGTTTCTTTAGCCGGCCTGAGCTCGTGCTGCGGGAGTTTGGACGCTTCCACGCGAAGAGGATTGTCAGAGATCAGTGAGTCGCTGAATCATCCTACATGTCAAACCTGACAGGCATAAATATTGTTTCCTTTTCCGAGAGGCTTATATTCACTCTAAGAATAGATACACTCGGGTAAAATAAGCTGCCAGGATGGAAATCAATCCCAAGAAATATTGGCTGAAGCTTCAGGAAACTGAGAAAAAGAGACAAGATTCTTTTGGTACCTTAACATGTATTTATGTGCATGTTCAGCCACTAGGGTTTGTATTAACACATTTAGGACAGTTCATTACAAAATCAAAAATAAGTATTTCCCTCTTATCTGTAGTGCTATTTATCCATCTGGACTGTTTTTGTCTAAGTTTGCCAAGTTTTGGACAAACTGAGAGGAGAAGCTCTGAAATACAATGAAGTTAGACGCACTGAAGATAATCCACAGACCTTGTTGGGAACAGTTTCACGTGGGAACTATTTTTTAGCTGTATCACTGAACCACAGAAGTAAGTAAGCATCTTCTCATGGACGAAAGGGCTAGCTATCTAAGCTAACTGAGGTAGATAATAGCGCTTTTCACACAGAAATTCCGCGATATCACCGCAGCAATCTGTGTTTGTCCACCTGTAAATCTGAAAACGTATCCGCCGACAGTTTATAATCATGTGGATGCTGTTATAATGTGTTGTGATTGAGGTCCTGACCCACCAGGCATCGTGGAAAGTACGTTACCATACGTTTTTTTTGCTCCAAATTGCATCATATAAACAGTGTCGGGAGGGCTGACCGTCGTAATGACTTATTAAATTTGATGATTTCTTTCTGTATAAGTTGCCAAAGACGGTAACTACAATGAAGACACTGTGAGTTTAAGCTTTTTGCTCCAAATCAAGTCACAATATCAAAAGAAGGCTAAAAAAACAGCAGGAGCCCCCCCCCCGTCCCACGTTGACGGCTTACCCTTACACACAGAGGTCGTCTCGCCTCCGTTGCGGCCCTGTTGCCACCTCCGCTGGCGGATCAGAGGCGGAACAAATGACCAACGACCAAATTTTAACTGAAGTCCAACAGTGAAGTTGCTGCAATTGTCACAGCTCCTCTACTATCAGTACAGACAGGCAGCGTAGCAGCACGAGCTGCTAATGTTAGCCTATAAAGCACTGTTAGTGGCCAGGACAGGAAGCAGCGTTCTCTTTTATTCAGTGACTTAACCGATAGTGTGACTGTAAGCGTACATGCTTTTCTATCCTCATCAGATAAATGTCACATGGTATTGTCATAATATCAAGATTACCACAGTAACGCAAAAGAAATCACCACAGCGGGCGACAACATATTCGAGATAACCAATCGCGTCCGGTTACATAAACGCTATCGACGACTACTGATGATGTATGAGGGTCCTAAAGGTTTGTCCCAATTCCTGAGGGGAAAATTCAACCACTACCCCTTGTAGCTCTCCGCTGAGGGGCAAGATAATACTTGAAAATAAGGGTAGGGGTAAAAACATCTTAATTAGATTTACTCTTTGAGCACCACAAGCCGAGTCATCGCTATAGCCGATATCTCCAAAACTCTGCATCTCACACCAAAACAATCTTGATGGATAAGGAGGCATATGTAATTTTGATTTTGAGGTGAACCGTCCCTTTAAATACATATCGTGTTGGCTATTGAAACACACAAAAAAGCCAAAAGGGCTAATTCTGTACTTTACGCAAAATTGTGAAAATGGTTCTGAATCTCACGGTCCTGCCGTCAGTATACTGTGAGGATGATTTCTGGTATATCTGGCTGGGCTTACAGTGAATATGCTCTTATTGTGTTTTTGACACAAATCAGCAGAGGCCCGCTGTGTTTGTGTGTGGGCGGACCTGCATATGTGCATACATGTGTGCTGAGTGGGAGCAGGGGCACAGCTGGGGTCTTGGCTTTCTCTCTGAAAACCGTCTTCAAGCCTTTTTACATCTCATTGTAAAACCTCCGCTCTGCTGCATCTTTGTCGGGCTCACGCTCACTTCCTGCTTCACGATCAGGCTTTTTCTCCTCGTCTCCTCTTACTATTGTTTACCATATGTTGTTTATCTCATGTATATAGATTGATTTCTCTATGATTACAGCTCAGCTGAACCCCAGGAAGGAGTCAGCAGAAACTGACAGGGCTACTAACAAGTATCAGTGGACCTCTGCACTCCTGTCTGTACAGTTAACCTGCCTGCCTCTATTTGAACTCGCTGAATCTTCTTCCCCCGGACCACATGCCAGCAAGACGTGTGCACTTTTGGTATCTGACAGGCGCATTAAGAAAAATAATGGCCCTGCCAGTTGGCATTTCGGGCTGCGGATCAGTTTCATTTTGGTTAATAAACATCAGCCATCATATCAGCTTGTCGAGCTCCTCTAAGGAGACGATTGCAGAATGAGAACGGACAAATGAAGATTGAACTTTGTGTTGTAATTAAAGCTGTTACCATTCTGCTGTTCTCTCATTTAAATACTACAAATACTGCAAAAGAGAAAACGTGGAGCTCCAGTGTGGGTCTCTGCTGCCCCCTGCAGCAGCAGCACCACATGAGTGATGACTACTATAAGCCTAAATGTCTCCTTTGAGAAATCTCACTTCACAGTGGAGGTTTTCCCCCCAAAAAATATACTTTTAGTGTAATAAATAGAAGTTATTAATGACTGCAGATGCTGACGGTGCATCTGGTGCTGTTATTAACTCTCCAGAAGTTGAAGAGCATGTTTAGTGTTGAGGTAGTTCGTGATATGATGTGTTTTTACGCTCCTGGGTCTCGACAATATATGAGATTTTCTACGCTTAGATCACCAAAAAAAGTCCGTCTGCTGTAGTGCAACCCAGTGCAGTATGAGCGCCACAGGCTGGGCTGCAAATGAAGATTTAAAAAATGATGAAAAATCCTTCTGTTCTTGCTCCAGACAGAATCTAAAAGTGAAATGTGAAGCAAAGGAGGGAAAAAATGATGAAAGCACTCATTTTCATTATTTCTTTTATGTCTATGTTCACCAGACTTCATTAAAATATTCATTGTTTTGTAAGTAACATTATTAAGTCATAGAAGATTTTAAGTTAAAGACAGTTTATTACATGTTAAATGTATTTATCTTTATTTAATTGTATCTACACTCACGCTGAGCTTGTTCTTTATGGATGTCAGTAAAACCAAAACAGGAAGTACACGGTGTGTGTTTTACATGTGTCTACACTGCCATCTGGTGGATCATCGTGGAAATACTGAAGTTTAATTAGGTGGGGATGAAATGCTAAGTAATAGTAGATGGCAGCATTTGGCACTGCTAAAGAAACATTATGTCACTTTTTTTATTTTTACCAATTTCTACATGATGTTGTTACACATCGTAACTTCATTTGGATTACCTGAACAGCTGCTCATGGAGAAATGTAACTCAGTATATTAACTCAACTATACTAAAGTACAAATCTGAGGTAGAAGTACTTTACTTAAGTACTTTGTTTTCATGCTACTTTCTTTAACTCCAGAGGGAGATGTTGTACTTTTTACTTTACTACATTTATTTGGCAGCTTTCATTACTGTACAAATTAAGATATTTACATACAAAACATATGAGAATTGTATAAAATACTATGTTTTGTTGGAAATTATAATACCCAACAGTATGTACAAGTACAGCTGAGTAACAGAAAAGGAAATGGTGACCGTATATATATTTGTATTTTGTATGCATTGCATTTAATAGTTTCAATCCACTGTAAATAATCTTTAGAGAGAGGAAGTCCACGGTGTCTGTCCGGCCAATCGGTAAAACAGAAGTGTTTCACTATTTTCAGAATTTTTACAAACCAAACAATCAGTCGACTAACTGAGAAAAATCATCAGCACATTAATCCTTCATTAAAATACTCATATAAGTTGCATTCCAGCGTAACAAAATGAGCACAACGACTTCAACAGTGAAATCCTTCTTTTATATTAATGCATGAGTACTAATAATCCAGTGATGATAATATATAACAGTATAACAGTCATGGACAGAGTAGTTTTAAGGTGTGGTATTAGTTTGCTTACTGACGTAGATACGCCCTCCACTGCTGCTCTTCCTTCAGTGGTGGTCATTCATCTTATAAGCAGCACTGTCCTGTTTCTGGTTCTGCCTCAAGGCGTTTGATTCTGTCGGCTGTGAGCTTTCTTTGGGCAGACTCAGATTTGACAGGGCTACACAGGAGTTTAACAACAACCCCACTGTGTGCATGTGGAGCGTCACATGTGAAGCTTCATGCAGACCACTTCTGGTGATTCTTTGGTTTCATCCATGTTTTGTTTTCTATATTTCTAAATGACACTAAGAATGGATAAAGCTTTTTAATCTTTTATATAAAAACAAGGTGTAAAGCCAAACTTTCTGAAGGAATAAACACCCTGTGACATCGATTCTGCTCTGACCCGGAGGGAGGAGAGCTCGGAGATTACTTTAAAACTTTCTGGATCTTCCCTCCTGTTTATTACCCTATCTGACATGACTCACGCACATATGTTCATGTTCATGTTTATTCACGTCACATTCGTGCACTTCCTTCCTCACTCTACTGTTAACTTGACTAAACTTGTGGATTTCTCAGGGTTTGATTATCGTTTGATTAACATTTTGAATATTGTAAGAACAAAACTCAACAAAATATATAATTAAGGTTTATAATAAAGTCGTTTTAAAACATTTTTATGCAGAATTATTTCATATTATATCTTTAATTTCTGTTGCACACTGTTTTCATAATCTTTCGCAGGTCTTGTAATGACATACGCCATGCAGTCGGAGCAAAGCTCTTTTGTGTCTCAGCCAAATATTATTTTTATTTCAATTACTGGGTGGCTTTTCAAACAATGCTCAAATTGTGGCATTAAAAGGAATTTACTCGTCTGTTTTTACTCATCTAATCCCACCAAATGATGGGTTTTGTTTGATCCATTCCAGCTTCTGTAAAATCACTCCAGAGCTTGCTTGAGCATGCAAAGAGGTGTTCACAATGAAAGTAGTTTTAACTTTAACTAAATAATCCAAATATAATGTCAGACATTTAACTTTTTAGATTAATGTTAACATTGGGTTTTACATTTTTTTTTTTAGCACTGACATTTTCAGTATTCAGTATTCAGTGAGAAGCTCGTCAGCACTAAATCAGTTAAATGGATAACTGATCATTCTTTCATAGTGCAAATTGAGAATCTGTTCACGGCCTGCCCTTTGGTGTGGTTAGTTTAGTTGGTCGTGAGTCATCTTTTGTGCTGCAATCAAGATAAAAAGCATCTAACAAAGGTGGTCTGAATATAAAGATACAGAAATGTCAGCACAATGTTCAAGCTGCCTCTGGGAGTCTGTTTGATTGCCATTATTTTAATATATTAGATCATTTCCCCTTGTTTATGTGTTCAGAATCAATGTTTTACTGCCACCAGCAGCATCATCTCTTTATGTCCCAGAACAGGACAGGGAAATGTAAAGCGTCCTGTAAAACTTTGGGCGTTTCAGCCCAGTTGCAAGATAAAACCACTGATATGTTTAAATTTGTACGTGTCATATCGACATTTCTACAAAACACGTCATATCGTGCTCACATTACATGTTTATGACCTGACTTTCATATCGGGATGGTGGAGTTACAAGCGAGAAGGCGGTGAAGCCAGTGACCGCGGTTCAAGACTGCGAAGGACTACTGCTTTCCAACATTTGACACAGTGGATATTTTTAGGAGACCTCAGGAGACTTTCCAGCCGCGTTTTTGGCAACAAAAAATGGGTATTTTTTTATGGGAAGCCAGGACATCTGCAGCCATGTTTTTGGCAACCAAAACTGGTATTTTGAGCCAAAACATGATCTATTCCTAATGCTAACCGAGGGGTTTTTCTGGCTGAACCAACATTTTCTTCTGGTGATTGGTACAACATATATAATCTCTACTGGGGCTGCAAGGTAATCTAAAGGATCTGTAAGGCCTGACGGATCCATAAGATATGATTTTGGTGGAAAAAGAGAGTTTCCATTCCCTTCCCCGCCGAGGCTGCTGTGAGCAGGGTTGCTGTCCATGGTGCTGAACATCTATTTTCATTGGCTAATTTATTTTCCTGCCTGTGTGGCTGAGCTTCCTCAGCAGACAGTGATGTTTTTTGGGGAAAAAGAGAGACATAGAAAGACAGAGACAGAGAGGCCGCTTCGTATTTCCATCATGCCTTTTGTTTTATTATCAAATGAATTACTCCTCTGACGTCTATTCTCGGGGCATCGTCAGACTCGGTTATCACCAAGTACCACACACCCACCCACCCTCCACTTCCTCATTTGCATGCAAATGAAAACACCAAATGACCAAAGTGCATTTCAAGGTCAGGCACATACCAACACGCTGTAGTGCTGCTTGTGCCAGTCTTTGTGCCACCGTGAAATAAGGCCATTTGGTTTTTCGGTCCCATTACCATCAGTGCAAATCACTTCATTTCTTGAAGCGGATATTAGCACAAACGGAGCTGCAGCTTTAATGTGGCCTTTTTTTCCCTCTCAGAATAGAGCAGCATCTAATCAGCGTAGTGTAGTGGCGGTGTATTGGTTCATTGGGCTCCAATACTGTCCCACAAAAGTGTGTTAGGAGACAGACTGATGTCGACCGCCTAACGAAAACACCATGTGAGCAGAATATCGACACGTCTTTAAAGCCACCGAGAAGATTATTCACTTTTTATGGACTACAGATAAGCCAGAGTCAGCTTGCTTTTCTTATAGGAACCTGACTGCATTAACATGAAAATGCATCTTCCGGCGAGACATCCCACTTCATATGAGCCGGTTCGCAGCCTCAGATCCTCAGGTGGGTTTTCTCTGGTCGTTTCCAAAGTCGGGGCTTAAATCTAAAGGTCACCCTGCTTTTGCCATCAGGGTCCCTCGGCTTTGTGACAAAAAGCCTGAGGAGATAATACTCGCAGAGGCAGTGACTTCTCCTAAATCACTTCTTAAAACCCACTTCAATAGACTCGCTTTTATGCAGTTTCATCTCTTTGTTGCTTTTATGATTTTTATCTGTATTTATCTGTATTGACATTTTGCATATTTTGTCTTGTTTTAAGTTAATCTTTCATTTTGTCTGGTCTTGCTTCTTTTTGACTTGCCTTTCTGTGATATTGCCTTCTCAGTATCTTGCTGTTGCTTTGTCAGTCAAAGCACTTTGTATAGTCTGTCGTTAAAGGTGCTATATGTAAGGGTAACGCACGACGAGGTGTCCATTATCAGAGATAAAGGAGCACCTGGAAGGGCGTTATCCTACCGATACCATGGTTTCTCACCATTTATTTATATTTTCATGCATTTTGAGATCATTACAATTAAGTTTTTCTGTTTCTGTCGCAACACATGAGGTTTTGACTAACAATTATTACAATCCCATAAGGTTCTTATGTCATGGAGATGTTGTAATGGAGCCAGAGAGCTAACATCAGGCTAGCGACACTCAAAGTCAATAACACAGCTGACAAAAAGTGAATCCACCTTTTTCAAATCAAAGATAGGGATACTCACATCTTTATGAGTTTGCCATTGCTTAAAATTGGACAGTTTAGTTAATGGATACTTAGGTTACCCACTTTATTTCTCACGTCTCTGACTGTAAGCTACTTCTTGTAGCACAAGCAGCTTGTGTGTGACAAGCTCCATCTTGTGGTGTTCAGAGGATGATGCTCTGGAGGACTACATTCAGTGTTAATAATAAGATTTTTTTTTTTCATTTAATCTATTTTTAACGTTGAGATGTCTGCAGCCAGCTGATGCCAATGCTACTCCTTTTAGATACAGACTATAGCTCGTTAATTCAGAGCAGTGAACAGACAGTTTCACTCCAGAGGTGTCCCTACATCAGGATTTAATTGACGGCCTGCAGCCAATCAGAACTGAGTATTCACCCAGACCATGGTATAAAAAGTCATTATTGTAGTTATTATTATGTCTAATGGTAGCAAACGTTAAGGTGCGAGATAAGGACCATTAACCAGCAAAGGCACTCTGTGTCTTTTTTTAGTGATTCCTGCAAGAAAAGTCCATTTTCATCATATTTCCACCTGGCTGATCGTGCAGAACGTTCAAAGTTAGGCCAGTGAAAACAGACTCAATGTCTTATATATCTTATATCTTTAATATGAAATACAGTGGAGATTATTTTAAGGAAAGTCACACAGTAGTGCTGTGAATTGAATGTCATTGCTCTATATAAATAAAGTGTGATCCAAACCATAACCCAGCACATCTGTTTACCCTGAATGGTCATTATAAGGAATATTCATACAGAGAATGCAACTTAATACAATATTGACAAAACTGTGATGTTTTCTGTGCTCACTGCAATACACTGTGTGATTTTTCATTCAATTATTGACCTAGCAATGTTTGTACTGTTGTGAATGTCGACTAATAAAGTTTAAAATGTCACAGCCGCTATCTCGTTTTGAGCAACCCCTGATCTCGAGGAAAATTAAATACACATATTTATCTGAGACGCTGGTTTTTATTACTTCTAGAGTGAGTGGCAGAGAAAAAGAAAACAAATGGGAACGGTTACAAGTAAAGACATAACGATTACGGGTGGTGAAAAGTTTAATTTGATATTGGAAAAGTAAAGTGAAATGTCAAAGGTGAACTGAGAATCTGATTTCTCGCTGTGGGTAATTGCAAAATATAGCACAAGTCACAGTGCGAGTGTCTTTGTTTGACTTGCAATTACTAATGTTTACTAAATGTGTGATTAAAGTGTTTGAGACGTCAGTTCTAGTGCCAGAAGGATTATTTTATGACCAGGTGTGGTGAAGCAACTTTTTATTATGCGCCACCGATGATTACATGACCTGACCTACATGAGCAAGTCCTCACAGTCCTCCTCACATATACCACGCTATCAGAAACTCTAAATGAATTCTTGACATTTGATAGACTGCACCATGAACTGATCAGTCAGAAAAATAGTTTGCAAATGAATTGACAGTGAAGTAATTGTTAGTTGCTTTTGCAGTGTCATAAACCTCAGTGCGGACATACTGTACATCATAAATGCCACAAATAATAAGGGAAAAAATCAGAAGAACAACCCTGGAAAGAAACCAACCAAACTGTGAACCTATCTGAGACAACAGATCATGGCTCAGAGCTCCTGTAGGTCCACTGTTTGGACTGCGAACTTTATGGGCTGATTAAAAAAAATCTGTGCCAACAGGTGTGGCACTGATAATAGTGCAACGGCATAACAACAACCCTGTGACACAAATGAAGTGTATCACAGTTCACATATAAGCTCTGTATCCCTCAAAAACTAGTGAAAGAAAATATCAAGACTACTTGACGGTAATAATGGCAACTTATAGGACTTATATGGATATAGATATACATATATATAGATTCCCAAGATGGCTATCCAGGCAGATTTGGCTGAAAGTTAATGTCCAAAACCTCTGACAGAGATTTAAAGTGTGAACCGCACAAACAGGAACATGATCAAACACTATTGGCTGGATGTGCTGGTCCTGTTTGGTGTTACAAATATCTCCTTGACTAGAATATTCTTTCTTCACGAGCCAAGACACTGAACATAACTCAAGACTATTAAACAAGATGAGCGTCCATTAATCGCATTCAGGGCTAATGGGACAGAACAGAGAGTGAGAGGAGTGTTCAGTCAATGATCCAGTGTGTGGGATGCGAGATGAGTTCATTCAGCTCTGCTGTTGTCTCTCAAGAAAAAACTATGAATCCTAAACTTGTGACAGTTTGGGAACTTTAAGGGGGAAGCAATAAAATTTGGATTCACTGTGTATCCACTGAGATTCACATTACATTTGTGCGAACAGGTAATGTCACAACTGACTAGAGGTATTATCTTTTAGCTCAAGAGCCATTTTGTACAGTGTAAAAGAAAACAGTGCATCACCAGAGACTTTTTAAATGCCAAGTGAAGTGAAGGTTTTAAATCCTGGTATAGATAAATGCAATTTGTTTTGGATCTGCAGGAACTCTCATGCTACGTTAGTATCTTATTTTCCCACAGTGTTGATATTTTCAACAGTACACAATCTGCCAACAACACCTCTTTGCAATAAGGTGCCTAACCTCTATATGTAGAACAACCAACAAAAAAAGTGTTGCATTGACTTAAAGGTTCAATATGTAAGAATTTGACACCTGTAAAATGAATTCTCCAAACAAACAGGGGGCAGCGTATCACCAGAGAACCGCTAACTGCTGCTGACTGTAACTGCAGTTGGCGAGTTAGCTCAGTTTGCTGTACGGTTAGCGGTCGTTAGCTGACTCGGAGCTGACGGGGAGTTCGGAGCACCAGAGGCTTGTTGGTCTTTGCCCAGATGGGGGCAACCTGGTGGGAAATAATAGCAGATTTGAGCCAGAATAAAGCCCCAAGAAATAGCATCGGGCTTTAAAGCTAATTTGACAATTGGTTGTATACGCTAATAACAAAGTCACGCGATCCACGCTGCCTAAAAAATACTTTTTCCTCTAAGCTTACATTGTGAAATAAGGCGCTGTAAAACGGTGGATTAATTTTTTTGAGCGTCACAAACCCAGAGAAGTGACTTGTTTCACTATCAGCATTTGATCCGTTCAGTCGGATAACATTTGGAAAGTCTAGAAGAGCCGCACCATTAAATTGTCTTATTCCCATTCAAGTTAGCAGGGCGCTAAACTGGAAGCTAAGTATTTGGCGGGCGGAAGTCCCTAGTGCCTCCGACACTGTATCCGGGTTGCTCTTAATCGATCAATGGATGGAACGGACACCAGAACAGGAACCGAGCGAGCAGGTAAAGGAAGCAGGCTCAGCAGCCTCCCAGTGGAAAACAGCCAGACTTGGATCAAACACATCCTCCGACATCGAGGAGGCCAGTTTGACGACAGTGAAAACAAAATGGATTCATTCACAGATGCTCCGACCAGAATCCAGAGATAAGACCCAGCGAGTTCAGGCCTAAGCTGTACTATTGGACTATCGCCTCTTCAGGTACAAAAAGTGTTAAAAAGACAAGTTGGGCCAGGGCTAGCTGGTTAGCATGCTAACTTCAGTAGATATCTCTTCAACAAAATAGAGTGGAGTAGTTTGTAGTCCTGAAACCTGGGAATCAGTTAGCATTTTAGCACATCCGGTTCCCTCGTCTGAAAGTCTGTGATTAAAAGCCTGAAATAAGGTGTGTGGATATTTACATGTTTTGTTCTACGACATAAAATTCATCACTAAATACCTCACAATTTTATTATAAAATGCTTACGTGTCTTAAAAACAGCGGTTGCTAACAAGTGGTAGAAGTTGTCGGGGACATTAAACGTTTTCACAGCGAACACGGAGACTCATCTACTCACTAGTCCGTCTTTACAGGCTGACTTTACTTACAAATTATTCTAACTTTAACTTTACAACTTGTACATTTATCAATATACAGAAAACCTCTATAGTAATTGTGTAGTAAGACGCTAAGTTAGCTTTTTACTTCTAGCGATTTAGGTTTTGAGAATTCACAAAGCTGGTGTTCATCTGTGAGGATTATGTTGCTGAACAAAACGTGTCTATCATAAACTTGTGTTTGCCACAGAGATTATTTTCAGCGATATTTATTTACTTTTTGTCGAGGGAACCAGGACGATGCTATCGGGTTAGCCTCCAAAACTACGTCATCGCTACACCACAATAAACATAGACATCATCTAACTGTTTTTTCTTCACATCCTGCTGATAATTGTAGTTAATTTTTGAATGTTTTGGAGTACTTACATATTGTAGCTCAGCTCCTTTATAAACAGTGCTTTCTTTTTATTAAAAACAACAGATTGTTTGTGATATCGGCAAATATCGTATCGCCGCCCAAAGAATCGATATAATATTGTACCGCGATGAAACTTGAAATGCAAAAATAATCGATTTTCCTGGCTCCTGAATGGTATTTTAATGACTTCATTGTCTGGAATAAAATAAAAAGTGAGTCGATTAGGCACATTCGGTGTGTTTAACAAGTGTAATTGCTCGTAGCTCTCCTCTGTCAGAGGAGGTCGTGTGGCTCCGTCTGCTCAGTCATCCTCCTGCATCCACTCACTTTACATATAATATATAATCTGTACCAGATACTGTGTCAATGCAACTTGTAAATTGTGATTTTGTTGTTCTGTATCTCCTCTGTGGCTCTTCCTGAGGTTTCCCCCCATTAAAAGGTTATTTCTTTTCTCAATATAGCAAGTTTTTAAATACAGATATAACAGAAAAAGACTTTAGCAGAATAACATGCAGGATTTTTACACCCAACATAAAAAAAGCTATCAGTGTGAAGCACACTGGGAGTTGTCTCAGTAATCAGATTACTCTGCCCTATGGGAGATAAAACTTTCTCTATAAGAGTGATAGTTAAAGTGTCCTCTGGGATACTATTTAAAAAAAAAAAAAAAAAAAAAAGTATTTTAATTGTTACTGCGCATTAAAATTATTCCAGAAAAAAACATATAAACGTGTTTTGCAATAAAATAAAAAAAAAAAAAAATTTTTATTTTTTTTTGGTGTAAACGTGGATGTTTTCCGGGATTTTGAAAAAAAAAAAGGGACCCGGTGCCCGGCTGGACTCCGCGGTTTAAGGAAGCTCGTCCGCCCGGTAGTCGGAGCTGAAGGAGGGGGGGGTGGACTCGACGGGCAGGAGAAGCTTCAGGCGGTGTGTGTGTGTGTCTGTGTGTGTGTGTGCGGGCTGGTGACGGACGCTGAAACATCTCCACGACGGTCTCGTACAAAAAATCTCTCTCTCTCTTTTTTTTTTTTTTGTATTTTTAAAATCAACGCAGCGATGAACACACTCCCGTGTACCGCTCGCTTTGTGTCAGGTGAGTTCAACTTGTGGACCGTGTGTGTGTGTGTGTGTCTTGTCGGATGTTAGCTAGCCGTGCGAGGGGGGGAAAGATAGCCGAGGCTAGGAGGGCGAGCTGTGGCTCAATACAAAGGCTTTCTTTGCCGGAGAAAATGCCGGGGCTGCAGCAGCCGGGAGGCCCGCCTGTGCCTTTTCGAGTCGGCGGCCAGCAGCGACCATCCCTCCGCTGTTTCGCCCTCATTTCTCCGACGTATCCCCCGGATTTTTAACCGTGATGTTTCACATTGGTGACCGGTAATTCCTTAACCGTTCAGCCGTGTTATTGACCGAGTACGGCGGGGTTTTTTTTTTTTTTGACAAACCGTGGCCGGTACCAAAGAAACATGGTTGCCTCTGCGGAGTCTCCTATCGCTGCACGCCGGGCATCGGTGCAGTCCGCGCCGCTAGAGGCTCACGGGGACAGCCGGGGTTTTTTTTTCCGCTCTGTTGCAAAACCAGGAAAAAGGGGGTCTGAGGAGGGGAGGGGGGGGGGAATAACACAACACGTTTGGTTATGTAATGCAGAAAAATGCGAACCACCACCAAACTTTCTCTGTAACAACACATGATTTGTCAGACAAAAGTTGGCGTACGACCGCGGCGTGCTACGGGTCTTTAGCTCGGGTTGTGCAGCTTCGCGGCGGGTGTTTTCTTGCGGGGCGTCTTTTGGTGGTTTCCTGTAGTTTATTCGCACTTTGCTGCCAGGTTTTTGTAGGGTGTAATCAGTGAGCAAAGAAAAACGTCCAGAGTTGACTGTGGTGGTGGTGGTGTCAGGCTGTAGCTCATCCCCCCCTTGCAGGCTGCATACCGAGCTGGAGGATTTACATTTAAGGGGTTGGGGTAAGCAAAGACTCCCCGCATAGCGACTCCCTCGGCTGGGGTTAATGTCCGAGAGCATGCTGGCTCATGGAGGGGGCTTTGTAGAGGGTGTTACTCACAGGACAGCCTCATAATCATCATGGGATCAGGTGCCAATATCTGGCAGGTGCCAGGATTAACAAGTGCAGTCTTGTAAAAAAAAAAAAAAAAAAATGTTTAACTGATGTCTAAAACAGCCTAAAAGGCAGAACTAGCCATCTATTAGGCCAGATGTGTTGACCCCAGTGGCTGAAAGTAACAAATTACATTTGGTGAAGTGCCAGAAGTACAGTTTAAGTTACTTGTATTTCAAGTATTTCCAGTTTAAAGCTCTTAAAAGTCTATGATCAGATGACATGTGGTGCATTGTTTTCCTTAAAAAAGTGAGCTGTTCAGATTAGTTACAACATACAAAGTTTACGCGTTGATGCATCGGTAATAATAACCCAGTAATGTGTAATAATATGACAGACAGGAGACATAAGGAGTAGGCCCACTTTTGATTTTGTGCATTTATAGGGATGCACAATAAACATCAGATCAATAAATTAATGCCCAATATTGGGAAATTTCTACTAACGGCTATTTACTGGTATTGGTGAAACTCTAGCCAGGTACGGGTCGACCTGGCTGATTATCGGGGCTCGTATTTAGCATTTTCCGATTATTAGTATCAGCATTTTTTCTGTCAGATTGCCGATAAAACAAACAAATTTGAAAACTTGCTACTTTGGCTCTGATGCAACATCCTCTCACACAATATCTG
Organism: Pagrus major; assembly: GCF_040436345.1. Taxonomy (NCBI): domain Eukaryota; kingdom Metazoa; phylum Chordata; class Actinopteri; order Spariformes; family Sparidae; genus Pagrus; species Pagrus major. The sequence continues at coordinate 24,161,992 of NC_133226.1, forward strand.
CCCACAGCAATAGCTGATTGGTAACATGTCACAGTTAATAGCCTATAAACAATAAAGTAATCTTTCATGTAACCAAATATAGTGTTATAAATATATAATATGTGTGTATAAATGTAGTGGAGAGGAAGTATAAAGTAGCAGAAAATGGAAATACTCAAGTGAAGTACCTCAAAATTGTACTTGAGAAAAGTACTTGAGTAAACTGTACGTTGATTTCATCACTGGTTGTTCGAAATTTCCCAAATGTCCCAAATATATCAGTTTTCAGTCTTCTTGATTTCTAATAATCGGTATCAGCCCAAAAAAAAACCATAAGTCGACCCCTAATATCAAGCCAAACTGCTTTTATTGACTTCACAAGTGTAGCATTTACAAAGTACAGCAGGTGGCTGTTTGCACCTTGAAAGTTAGTTTGTGACCAACCAATAAACACAGAGAAGAAGAAGAGCCCAGCATCAAATCTTATATATGGAAAAGCCTTTCTTACCCTCAGATGTCCATAATCTACAATCAGTATTGGCCATGAGATTGTAGTAATTAACGGTAACAGCTGAAAAAGGCCAAATCATGCATCCTTAATAACTTAAGATCATTTTGCTAATACTACTGTGTACTTTTACTTTAGTAAAGACTTCAGAGCAGGGCTTGTGATAGAATATTAAACTCTGTTATTGCAGCTCCACGTACATAAAAGATCTGAACACTTTTCCCACCAGTGTCTGAACTGTGTCATGACAGCTTTTAGTTTTCACTCTGTGTTGGATTACTGAACGTGTGCACAGTCAAAGCTGTCTGTCAAGGATAGTTTCCACCATATCGAAGGTAGCGTTAAAACTGAATGACACAAACAGTGTCAGGGGACATGAACCAATTGGATAAACATGATAATTTAACACTGTTAATTTGAGGTAATTGGTACAGTAATTAGAGGGCAAATCAGTTGCCAGGTTACCACTGACGCTGTGGGGACTATCAACAACAGCTTTAGCTTCAGTTCCTACTCCTACATTACCTTCCCATTAATAATTAACAATTCTAAGGGTGTGATTTACTAATTTGTGGACGCAGTGTTTCCTTTGAAACCTGTCAGGGTCAGTTAATTAATATATGTTGATCTCAAATAAGTGCCATGGGGTCTGGGGACCTGTACAGGAATTGTAGTTGGTTCCACGGGCTCCTAGGGGAAAAAATACTTTATTTAGCTAATTAAAAGTTAAGTAGAGCATGTATTAAATTATGTACCGAGATGACAGGTGTCTTACACCTTGATTTGGAAATTAAACTGAGCATGAACTATGTTCGAAAGCGTAGCTCGGTCCCCGAAAGATTAGAAGAAGTTAATTATACAAGAAGAGTTTGCTTATGCTTCATCTTGAGCCTTGCAATCGTATCGTAAAAGAGGTCAACAATAAACAAGTCAAAAAATAAACTGACAATAGTCTGTGCAATGTCAGGATGGAGTGGAATATTCTTTTATTTCTTGGTATTTGTCCTGGAATAAAATGCATTTCACACTCAATCACAGCTTCAGGGCAGCCCCAAGGCTGGATTACTAACTCGGCAAATTGGACAACTGCCAAAGGGCCCCAAACTCTCAGGGGCCCTAAAAGCCCCAGGTTCACCGTGTGGGAATTACTTTGTGAAATTTGACTAATTGCACACTTGTTTTGTAATATGCACCATATTAAATAATAAGGTGACACCTGCCCTTTTACCTAATCTAAAGTCTTCTCCTGCAGAGGGTTGTCAAAATCCACATTTTTAATACTTTTGAATATTTCTGTTGCCATTTAACTGACCTAGTGCGTAATTAAAAGGAAATAAATGCACTGAAAATCAACTCAAAGCAAGAAAAAGAACAGGATCCCACAAATTATTTTAGCCCTGGCAGGTTAACCTGGCTCTGTGTCTCTTGGCATGCTCCAAAAGGTTTGGCTCTAGCTGAAAGACCAGAGGTTATTTGTCATAATTTGTCAGAACCATAATAAAAGCACATTCTTCCCCTCATCATGATGGACTGTACTTTAATACTGCCTTCCAACATCTCCGCCTCCTTTCACTTTTTGTTTTGCAGAGTTGCGGTCTAGTGCAGTTTTGGTGCATAACTGAGAAATTTGACTTACAATTGCTGACTTAGCAAGTATGTGGGATTTTTTTTTTTTCTTTTTATGGTAAATGGCACCAAAACTGGGCGAGGAAACTGACAAAAACCAGCCAGCCACCAGCAGGCTTTTTAGTGTAAAGAAGCTTCAGACATACAGCACACACAGTCATCTCAAGCCTCGCAGAAATTCACAAATTTCTCCATAAATAAGCAATAACTCCTGCACCCCTGAGATGAAAAGAAACTCTCCATGCAACACCAATTCATTTTACATAATGACACACAGCCTGCGTAAGTACTAATGTGGTCACATGGAGCTCCTCCACAGGATGGTGGCAGAGCACTGACGATGCCTTATTCTCCAGGATGTTTTTATATGTGCAAAGATTTGTATCTGTCAGTATTGATCCTGATAGACTGTAGGGCGAGTGAAGGAGAGTCAGAGATTTACTGGAAGATGACCATATTTATGTACATTGAGGGGAAATATATCTCTCCTTGATCCTGATTGTTAGATTAAATTATAAGCATCTTACAAAATGGAAAGGAAAACTTGACAGCAGCAATATATTGCTGACTTTTTTTGCCACGCTGAAGATTAGTTGCTAAATTGATCAGTCAATCGATAGAAACTCCGTCATCAACTTGGACTGTTGGTTAAATTAGGCCGGCACTATGAAATAATGCTAGATGGATGAGTAGATCGATATACATATAGAATTTATGTTGATTTTAGCTTATTGTGAAGCGGAAAAATGTCAAGAAATTGCATAACATTACAGAGAATATTACACATCACATAGTTTCATCACCAGACAGCCCTGACAAGTGTAGTTTTCAGCAAGTTTTATGTTTATTTAAAAAAATAGAAGACTATTCACCCATCCATCATCCTGCTGCGTTCCAGTTGACATCGTAGGTCAAAATATCCTAGTTGAAATTTCCAACATCCATTTAGTTTGTCTAAAAGTGTGTTTGTAGTTGTCAATAGTTGTAGTCAGAACTTAAGATGTCTACCATATGTCCCAAGAATAAATCGTCAATTGTCAAAATTGTAAGTTTGACTTTCCTGACACTGTTTCTCTCTTTCTGTTTTCTCTTCAGATTGAACAATGTGATTGTGATCGGAGGCAGCTGCTCTCCAATGGTCGAGGACCTCACCTTACTTCACTAGAATGTACTTGATGAATGTACCTCCTGTCGCAGCGACGCAAACAGAATGGAGAACATGTGGCCCACCTGGAGGCTATAGCCTTCCAATCTGCTTCAATGACTCTGACACCGAGTTGTCCACCAGAGGCACACCTATCTCAGACAAGGTCCAGATGATCATAGAGAGCCTTAGGAGTACCCAGTCCTCACTCGAGATGGGCGACGAGATCGAGGCAAATGTGCTGTCAGGACAGGACGGTCATCCTCAGGTCTGCAAGGCTGCAATGGGCTCTTATATGGGGGCCAAATCCAAAACTAAAGGTCCCACTGAAACCCAACAGGCAGACGTTTCCTCCCCAGTCAATCACGAGAGCAGTGACTCTGACAGCGATGATTCTGTGGACAGAGGAATTGAGGAGGCGATACTGGAATACCTGAAGGAAAAGGATGATCACAAACGCAAGGCGGAGCCATGCTTCACCTTTCTCCAATCATCCAAAATTCCCAGGAAAAACCCACCTGTTCCCGAGGTTTCCAAACAGAACTCTGACAGCAATACATGTCTGATTGCCAGTAACCAGTTTCCAAAAAGTGTCAAAGCTGAGATTGCCACAACACCGGCTGTTGTACCTCTAAAAAAGTACATCAAAAACAAGGCCTGTCTAAATGACAACACAAAGAAATCTGTTATAAATAAAGGTACAATGACTAAAAGTTTAGTCTTGCCCAAAGAGCAGACAAAGAGCCCCTCTAAACCAATCAGCCTCTTCAACAAAGTAAAAAGCCCCGTCACTGTCAAGATGGAGGAAGACTCGAATGATTCCAGTAGCGATGACGGCATCGAGGAGGCCATTCAAAGATACCAGTTAGAGAAAAAGGAGCAGCAGAATAAAAGGGAAGCTTTTCATCCGCATGCATTCAAAGAGGAGTCTGACTCCACTAGCGATGATGGGATTGAGGAAGCTATTCGCTGCTACCAGCTTGAGCAGCTAAAAGAGAGGACTGTCCCGAAACCATTCTTGCACAAGCAAAAAACCTTTAGTAAGTCATTAATACACACTGTTGGCAGCACGAGCACGGAAAATATGAAGAAACACAAACCGAGGAAGAAAAAGACCAGAACAGAGAAAGAAGTTAAATCTGTTCAACCTCCTCCTTCATCTGTTTTCATACCCAAGAGTACTCTTTCAGACAGTCCGAAGAGTAAAGGAAATGGATTGCTTTTGTTTAAAGTGGAGAGTTTTAAGGAGCAACCTACACCTGCCTTGCCGAAGGTTAATACAACAGCGGAGCTCATGTGTGCTGAGGCAATACTGGACATTTCAAAAACTGTAATGCCTGGGCCCTTCCATCACAGTGTCGGCCTCAGCAGTTGTGCCCCCACCGACTCTTCCTTGCAGCCTTCCCTTCCGAACGACTGCCCAGATGAAGAAAGTGACGGCAGCTCCATTGATAGTGAAGATGGGATTGAGCAAGAAATCAGGAAATTTCTTGAGCAGAAGGCGCAAATGCACAAACAGTCACCCAGCTCTGCTACGACACCGGAGCCTCACAGTGTAAATGACCCAGAGGACGTGAAAACAAAACAAGTTACGACCCCGAAGAAAGCTCACAGATTGTCTTTGACACAGAGAAGAAAACACAGAGAGGAAAACTGTAGCATTTCCAACATGTCAGGGACGGATCACAATGTTGAAGGAACAGTCCCTAAACCTCCACCTGAGCACGGAAAGGAACCAAGCCCATTGGTGTTTCCCCAGGGAAGTCGAGTGCACCCGATAGCTGGATTACACAAGACAGAGCAAAGTGGAGACAAAAGCAGTTCACTTGACAGTGATGAAGACCTTGACACGGCTATAAAAGACCTGCTCAAGACAAAAAAGAAGTCAAAGAAAAAAACGAGAGACATAAAACGGAAATCAAGGAAGTGCCTCAAGGATGAAGAATCACTGCTGGGAAATGCTTTACAAGCCAAAAAGTTCAAACCTAATCCTATTTGCAAGCGCAGTGCTTTGAAAAAGGTACAAAAGAGTAAGGATGACATGAAAGACAAGTGTGGGTTCAGTAAAATAAGCATTTCACAACAAAAGCAAACCAGTAAGAGTGATGAGCACAGTATGCATGAAGGTGATCCAGAGAAGTTGAAAGGAACCGAGTGTCAAGACGCAGCGGTGCTGCACAATACTCCAACTGCCCTTCAGATAAGGGAAGATAGCAGTTCTGTAGACAGCGATGACAGCATTGAGCAAGAGATTCGAAAGTTTTTGGCTGAAAAGGCAAAAGTTTCCACTGCAGAGAAAGGAAAAGATGGCGACGTATCGAGGAACAGCATTGGCGCTGGTTGTACCCCACCTCCAAATCAAGACATTAAACAGGAAAATCAGCTGGCTGAAATTCCAAGAAAAAGCATCAGTCCTCTCTCTGGACAATCTCCTCTGAGTAAACTGTCCCTTCCAACGCCGCCAGAGATCTCCACTGTCGGTGCACAATCACGCCTGACCCCAGTCCAGTCCTGCAGTTCCAGTCTTTTTGAGCCAGCAGACGGGGCCGGTGCTGCCAGGTGCGAGCAACGAAGGCCCGGCGTTGCAAAAAGCGAAGTTCAGGATGTCACCCCACAGCTGGAGAGAGTTCGGCCAGTTTTGAGTCCCAGCGTTGCTCATTCCCGCTCGGAGTCAATCAAGTGGCGCCAGAGCCTCGGACTCCCCACTGACACTAGGACTCTCAATCGGACTCCATTCCATATCACTTCTAAAATCAACGAGACTGCATCAGCAACCCCACCGTTTCAAACCGGGGTCATCACACCCAAATCACAGACTCCAGTCACTGTTTGGTCCTCAGCAAGGAACAGCAGAGCACCTTTCCCCTGCTCTGCAGAGACAACTGTAAATACCACATTCAAATCCCCTGGTTTTAATCTTTTATCTACTGCCAGGCAGCATCCAAGGATGTCCTTTGCAAGGAGCCTTATGCCTGGCCACAGGTCCCAGTGCCCTATTGAAGGAGAGACAGAGAGTATGGTGCATATACCTAAGGACAAGAGTGTTTTTGTCGAGCTGGAATCTAATAGGACCAACCATGTCCAGGTTCGAAGCAGGGAAAGGAGCGAGGGAAAGGAGAGAGTGGACTTGCAGAAAGAGAGGAAAAGAGAAGGCGAGAGCATGAAGATAGATGATAAAGAAGTACATCTAGAGAGAACAGAGGAAGAATTTATAGATGAGACAGATTGTGAGTCAGGAAACAGGAGAAATCCAGAGAAGAAGCAGGGCTTTTCCACATTGTAAGTATTTTCCTTTGGTCACTATGTCCCATAGCATTGCGTGAGTTCATTTCTTGATTGTGCCCTGCTCATAAATATCATGTAGGCTATGATCAAAACTCATTCATTTATAGGCTCTAAGGGAATGTTTGTTAATAAAAGAAAAGAAAAAACATTTTTTTATGTGTTTGTAGATTTATACGACTATATGTAACACAATGGCACCATCATGAAAACTTTATTTTGTGCTCTGAGGTTAATTCATATCATCAAACCTTTGAAAAGCAATACAGTGACACAAGAGGCAGCCTGCATACGCTGAAAACTCTCCTGCAGAAAACGAAATCGTCCTAAATATCTTCCACATTTTATGTAAAAAGAAGAAAAAACTACCATTCAACACGACTTAATAAAGATTTAAGGTTAAGTCCAAATGCTTAAAATTTGGGTGTATCTTTTTAATGTACCAGTGGGACAACACAAATAAGCGATGCTAATCAGAAACATATATGCTGTTATTACATAATCTTACACAATTTTCCTGTGGTTTGTAGGTTTACTTTAAAAAGTCAAAGACCCTTTATGTGCAAAAGTTAAAAAGTCATTATTGTTGGTGTTATTGTAACGTGTGTCCATCACTGCCTTCAATTAGGGCATCTTAAGTAAAGCCAGTAGACAAAATATACATCATGTTTCACGTTCTGCTGTACAAAAAAATCATAATGAAACATGTTATGCAGCTTGGTAGCATCGCTGGAGTGGTGAGCGGACCAGAAAAGAGTCTTGTGCATGAAAACACCAGCAGAGCTTAAATCATTGATCAGTTTACACCTCATTTTTTTTACAGCAATTAAACAGCAGCTATTTTGATAATCAGTTTGTCATAGTACATTTTCTAGCAAAAATGCCAAACTTCTACTGGTTCCTGCTTCATAAATGGAAAGATTTGCAGCTGTTCTTTGTTAAATATGATGTGATTGTTAAATAAGATGTACGCTGTGAGCTCTGAGAATTTCTGATGACCATTTTTCACATTTGTTTACTCCTCATAGAGTAATGATTAATCAGCTAATTGTGTTCATGATTAACTGATTGATCTTTTTAATGAAAGTAAGCATTAGTAGCAGCCCTTAAAGGAAAATTCAGTCATTATCTACTCACCATCATGCTGATGGGGGGCATTTCTGAAGATCACAGTAAAACAGCATTGCAGCATTCTCCTAAACAACTGAGGGATGGGGACTTGGTTTTTTTCCAGGTTGTTTTTAGACATTTTGAAACAACATAAATTGAATCCATACAGCTCATCAGGCGTAATCCAAGTCTCCAGAAGCCCTGCAATCCCTGATGGATTTGAATAGACGCCCTTTTTAAGCAGAAATCTTCAATGTAGCCGCTAAGCTAAAAGTGTTAGCACACACCCTGTCTGAAGTGGATGTGCGGGCTTTATTGCACATCGAAGGTGTAACTAATGTCTTTCCAAATCACTTTTATATCTTGGGGCTTACAGAGACTTGTATTATGCCGTTCGAGCTGTGTAGAGCCATTTTTAAACAAGTCCCCATCTACTTCAGTTGTTTAGGAGAATGTTGCGATGCTGTTTAGCTGTGAAGCTTAACCTGACTTTACATCAGCATGAGGGTGAGTAGCTAATCACTGAATTTTCCTTAATGGGAAAATCTCATGCAGTGTAACTTTAAATATATCAAAATCCATCCAAATTCTGTGCTTATTTTTAAAATTTTAGAATAAAAAGAAACCAATAAGATGCCATGTTATAAGATCTAGTAGTTTACCATTGCTTTACTGACCCAAATTCTACTATGTCAACCATTTGCTGTATTTTTCACTGTTTCATTGTACCTTCCCACTCGAGTCGAGCAAAGAAGAGTTATAAGAGTTGTCAGCTCCACTTGAAAAACATATCGAACATTACTTTCTCCCTCACCCTGTCCTTCCCTCCCTTACCTCGTCACGTCATTACCTCCCGCTGCCGAAGCTCTAAATCTGTGCGCTTGTAATGATTTATAATTCCAGAAAATGACCCTCTCATGTCAGCCACAGATTCGAGCATAGCCTTTCTAACTTTTGCACATAAAGGAGAAAAGGCGAGGGTACGCTTTCATACCCTTGACCCTTAATAGGCATCTTTTTTTAGAGCCAGACTAGTTACAGGAACGACTCTTTATCCTTTCTCAACTACAACGGAGATATTGCACTTCCTCTCAACAACATTCGTTTTTCAGACGCAGCACCCTCGGTTCATTCTGTTGTTTAAATTCATAGATACATTGATGAAAGCCACTATAACAGTCTTGGACTTATTACCTACGACTCGAGCGTTGTTCCAGATTCCACACAAGCCACATTATTATTCCTCTCTGTCTTGCTAAACTTGATATTAAGTGTGTTTTATTTCTTTGTCATGTTAAAGTTTTTTTTTCTTGAATTTCATATGTGAAAAAGGCTATTTATTTTTGTTTATCAAAAAAAAAAAAAAATGACTGAACATGCTGTGCATCGCCAGGTTTGTAAATATTTTGTAAGAAGTGTTTCTTTTTTCTTTTACTCTTTCCGAAAAAAACAAAACAAATTTTTGCCGTGTCTTTTAAGTGCATCTGTGTAATAAAGAGTGGAATCAGAGCAACAGTGCGTCTCCCTCATTAATGTATAATAATTTGCATCGTAACGGTTGATGGACAGCTACCGTTTTGATTTACATGTATGCCAACTTGAAGATGGACTTTGGGATGAATTATTAGAGCGTTAAGTTATTACTGGGAATTGCTATAATGTGTATGCTGCTCTCTGTTGCCCAGGTCTTTGTCCAGTGCCATTGACCCTGGCATCACCATCAGACCTTGCATAGCTCTTACCACAGAGGAGAGAAGCAGGATGTTCAGCAGGAGGTACCTGGATGATAAATGCAAAAAGGTACAATTATGTAGAAGTACAGTTTGAGATGCAGGTTTTGCCTCACTATTTGTAACTGTTAAGTAGCATGTTAAGTAAACTAGCCCTGTCAATGGCAAGGAAAACTGTTTGTAAAAAGCTGTCGAGGTCCAGAGAGAGTGAAATACGTATTGAACAATGTTTGCAGGGGGTACCGTCTCTCGGTAGCGTCCCCGTGCAGAACAAGGCTGTGCAGCGTGTCAAAAGAAAGCTGCAGTTCATTCCAGTCCACAGGTATGTGATTGGACACAAATGGCGTGGTCTCAACAGTGAGTGTTCACAGTTGAATAAAAAACCTGTTGACGATTTTGCTCTTTTTCAGGAGAAATGAAGCACCCACAGCACAGCAGGATAAAACTTCATTTTGCATTTGAAACTTGCATGTAGATTATGTTTGATGTTGCAGTGTGAAGGTTGGTGAATGATTCATTTGCACTTCATGGAGTATTTTTGTTAATCTAAGATGTTCTGTTGGGCTACTGGCAATCTTTTTTTTCTCTTTTTGATATAATTTTTTTAGTTGGTATTTGAAAAACAAAATGGTTTTGCTCGCTTTTGCAGCGTCATAAATGATATACAAGTTTAGGAGTCACTTTTTGTTTACTTAGACTATTAAGGGCATTTCATTTTTACAATTTTGGCCCAAAATGTCTCCTAAACCCTGGGAATTATATCAGTATTCTGCAAATAATCTTTACCACACTTTCCTATTGAGTTTTTCCACGTTCATACTGAATAATTTGAGTTTGCTGGTGTTAAATTTTTGCTTAGTTGCAAGTCATACTCGGTTATCCAGATAGACAAAATGAATTATTTTGTCAGAATCATCTTTATTTTTCACACACGTCTTCTACATCAGGAGTTACTTCCTAAAATTAGCGTTGGGTTTTGTTCCTTACCAGCTAAATCACATGAGTGTGGAAATGTCACTGGTTTTGTTTGTTTTCAATAAAGTTGAGAGCAAAATGTTTGGCACCGTGGGTATTGTAGTCTATTATTCAAAGAGCTTAACAGCATTCCATGAACTACAAGCGCGCATGCGCAGTTGGCTGACCTTCCGAGGGACTCCAGCAAGCATGGCCGCCCGGACACTGATGAAAGGTATCTGCGCAGAACTATTTCTATTTTTCGCAACATTAAGTGTTTGTCACTCTTTTTTTTTAGGTGTGTAGAACAGTTGTGGCTTTGTTTTAGTTCATGTTTGTAACACTAACTGGAAAATACGCGGTTTATTTACAGCTAACGTCAGTAGCTAACAGTTAGCTAGGCAGCGTTAGCTAGCTGTACTCGCTTGTTAGTCTGATGTTTTAAACCTCATGTGTGTTTTATATTTAGGTCTTCTGGGACTGCGACCGTCACGGGTTGTGACAGTCGGATACTCCGGTGGTGGACATCACTATACCACCGCAGCGTCCGTCAAACCACCTCCGCTTCAGATTGACGACAGTACAGGTGAGCTAGCTAGCTAGCTAACTACAACAGGAGTGTGTAGGAGACCTCGGGGTTGCTGTTTTCCTCCAGACTCTCAGCAATGTCCTTTCTCCTCCGCACAGATAAAATAATGAACCTGCCACTTGAGAAGCCGGACTTTTTCCGTGTGTCGGAGCTCATCTCGATGAAAGAACTGTTCGACGCCAGAGTTCATCTCGGACATAAGAAAGGTTGCAGGCACAGGTTGGTTTGACTTCCCACAACTCATCGACTTGTTCCGTAAATGTTGCTCAAACATCTGTCAGGGGTGTTTACACTCAGCAGTGAGATGGAGGCGGTGGGAATTGTTTAGTCAGTCACATGCTCTTAATGTACAACTTACTTAGACTGATTAATTAGCACTGATTATCAAGTAATCTGCTACTTTCTCAGTTGGCCAGTTATTGTTTTTGTCAGCAAATAGTAAAAGATTACATTTTGTGAAGCCCACTCTGATGTCAGTAATTCATTTTTCAGGTCATTATCGCAAGAGAAGGCAGCAAATCCTTCATAATTGAGAATTATTAATGTCATTATTATGAATATTGAATTGAACAATACATTTATTCATTATATGGATCTTGTTTTTGTTTTGGCTCCGTCCTCCAGAACATTGATTTGAAACTTAACTAAACGACTATGATGTTGAAGGGCCAACTTTGGACTGCACTTCACCTTCGATCGATGTGAAAGCCCTTTAAAGCTGAGAGTCAACACTTTTACGTTGGGCCGCACAAAGTAATCAAAATATTATTGAAGGAACAAAATACCCAGGTGCAATATCCAGATTCTCCTTTTTTGATAAAGGAAAAATGTGTCCAAACATAACAATGTGAATGAAGAATTCTGGTGCCACAGAGATGCCCTGGCCTAAAAAATCATATTCTCTAGATATGAATGAACATGCTTGTTTGGTACAGAAGCTAGAAGCTGAAGCTAGAAAAACTCAAAGTCACTGAACAACTACAGACTTCCATGTATCTATGTATTATATGGACACACAGACACAAAATAAACAGTGTTAATGTTACTCTAATATTTAATAAAATCTCCATTACAGGATTTTTACCGACAACTGTGCTGTGTACACACTTGGTGTAAAACGATCCAAAATGTTGCTGCTAATCTACGCATCATACTTCCTGTGGTGGTTAAAAGTAACTTCCTATTTATGATTTAACATCAGACTTCTTTTTCTGAGCTCCTCTATTTTATTGTGGTTTGTGAGTTCAAAATGTATAATCACACCTCTAACCATGCTGCAGTACAGGCCCATCGCTGCCTTTACATTTAAACACCTGCAGGAAATGTTGAGTTCGTATCGACATGAGCTTTAAGCATTGATGTTAGCTTACCACAGCTAAGAAGCAGAGCAGAACAGAAAGTGTTCAGAGCTGTCATTTGAATGGCTGCTGATAAATCAGTAAGTCAATATTATACACAAGGGATTACAGTAGGCTGCAGGGAATCTGTCATGTTAACTCATGGCTTTTTTAACAGAACTCTTACTCTCTTGTTTTAGGCTTATGGAGCCTTACCTCTACGGCTGCCGTTTGGACCATGACATTATTGATCTCGACCAGACCGTGGAGCACCTTCAGCTAGCCCTGAACTTCACCGCTCATATAGCGTATCGCGGTGGCGTCATACTGTTCGTCAGCCGCCGCCGTCAGTTTTGCCACCTGGTGGAGAGCACTGCAAGGGATTGTGGGGAGTACGCCCACACGCGGTACTGGCAGGGCGGTCTCCTCACAAACGCCAACATCCAGTACGGCCCAGGAGTCCGCTTACCCGACCTCATCGTCTTCCTTTCCACGCTCAACAGTGTGTTTCAGCAGCACGTGGGGATCAGAGACGCGGCAAAGATGAACATTCCCTCCGTGGGTGTGGTGGACTCAAACTGCAACCCCAGCCTATTGACGTACCCTGTGCCTGGCAACGATGACACTCCAGATGCCATGGAGCTGTACTGTCGCTTATTCAAGATGACTATCAGACGTGCCAAGGACGACAGGAAACGGAAGGAGCTACTGCGCGGCCTGTTGGCACCCTCCACACCGAGCTCATGACATAACACATTCTTGAATAAGAGACAATAAAAATGCATTTCAACACCGTCTGTTGCTGCCCCCCATCATGCATCTGCACTTAAACAAGATCTGATGCTAGTGTTCTGGACTGAGTTACATATGCCACGGGCTGAATCTCGTTTCTGTGACGTGGTTTTCTGGTTGTAATTTAACATTTTTCTTCTGTTTTAGATGGACTGCCATAGTTAAACGGCACTTTGTGTTCCTGTCGTATTCATATTCATGCTCACAGGTTGTAAGACATAGCCAAAATAATGACTCAATCCCTTCAAATGATATCGGTGTCATATTTTCAACTTCAGATCCAATTGTTCTATCTAGTTGCCTCTTTGCACCCTTGAGGCCATGTCGGTACAGATTTTGCAGAAACGCTTAAAATCAGTAACTGGGGTACGGACTGTGCTGCAACATGTCACAGAAAGCCATAAATCCTCTTGTCGAGAGACAATAGTGAAAAAGTATAAACATCAAAAATGCTTCTCAATAATACTACAAAGTCTAAAATGACTTGTTTTATTGCTTGTTTTATCTTTCCAGCAGTCTTAAACCAAATATAGTCAATTTAAAATTATATAAACCAACAACAATCAGGAAATCCTCCCATTTGAGGAGGAAATTATTCAAACAATTGTTGCAGATTTTCTTTCAGTCCATTAATTGTCTAATTGTTGCAGCTCTAATTTGAGTATCGCAGTCCTTGTGAACATAGTGTTGAGATCCAACACTTCCAGCCATGTGCAAGAATAAAAAGGGCCTTTTGAAAGCTGGCAAGATGGTACTTATAATAAATAAGATGTGCTTAAACAAAATAATTGCCCTGAACTCCCAAAATTGATGTAAATGTTTAGTGTTTCTGGCTTCTTCATATACTGTGAAACCTAATTTTCTGAAGGATATCACATCTCTTAGTGGTTATAAAACTAAAATAGCATTTGGTCCCAGTGACTTAAATGTTTTCTGATCCCTTCCTTTTAATGAAAGTTGCTGACTTGCAAAAGCAGAAGACAGTGCTGTATACACTATGGTAACGCCACACCCGCGTAAGATCTCGCGAGAGTGATCATTTTAATCCAAATCACGGTCATTTCCTCACCTTTACCTCGTGTGTTTGTGCCAACAACACTCCAACCTGTTCACTACACTGTTGTCACATTAAAACACATAATTAGTTTGTACAGCGTCTACAATAAAGAAATAAACATTAGCAAATCTCGCGAGAATTTCGCTAATCTTCGATTACCATCTTTGGTTATGGTCTAGCGACTAAATAAAGCTTGTCCTCTGTCGTGTTCCGTAGTTGATCAACAGGTTCAGACACACTGACAACAACCTGCTGCGACGACAAAATGGTGAGTGTGAGACCATGACTTAACAGTAAATAAGTTTATAATCGTTGTATTTTAACACGTACAGTCACATATTTGTGGTGAAACAACAATTTAACGTGTTTCAGATCTTAGTCGCGACTTCTTGGCAAGACTCCTGTCAGCGTCGGTGTGCAACGTCAGCAATATTCATGTTTACATCTATCAGAGTCGAGGTTTAACGTTATTTTTCAGGTAAAACGAGACGATGACAGTTTACACTTTGGCTGTTTTTAGCTGACTTCGTGTCGGCTGTGTGTGAGAATGGGTGTGGCGGCTCTGAGGGTTTGACAGCTGCATGTATCAACAGGTGTCACTCCTGCTTTTTGACATTAACGTCGAAGAAGTGGCTGAAATACGTCCCCAGTTTGAGTTTAAATTGTTCTAGCTTGCTTCTGGTGGGCAGAGATATTCACAGAAATGTACAAAAAATAGGAGAAAATATAATTAAGTACAGTAACTGAGGCGCAAACTGTACTTCACTCCCTGCTGTCGCCCCCTGGTGGCAGGCGCCTGACTTACAATGTGTCCAACTAAGTGAGAACTGGGTCACAACCAGATGATTGGGTTCATCTAGTAATGACTTCCTTAATGAATCAATCATTTGGTCAATAAAAGCAGATTGTAAAAAAAAACAGAGCCCATGGTGACAAACATTGATGTGACCTACTGACAGTCCAAAACCCAAATACATTCAAAGTATTACAGCAGAACAGCTGGGACCTGCAACTTTTTGCTATTATTGCTAATTAAAGGGTTATTATATTAGGAATTTATAAATAGTTACACGCTGCCATCGTTTTATGCAAACAGAGTGATTAATAACAATAATCAACAGAGGGTTGCCGTGGTCATGAAAATAAGAAAAAGAAATATATATATATCTAAATCCAACTGTAATCACCATTGAGTCACATGATTTTTAGAGGTAAGACTGAAATGATAATTTAATTCCTTGTTTACAAGCAGACTGTACACATTTCCGAGCCCGATGGTGATCCCTGTGCTTGTCTCCTGCTTGAGAATAAAATGTATAAACTCATTTCTCATGTATAGATGTGGCCTTCAGCGCTGTTTCGTGGGTATCACATGTCAATAGACCAATGGACTATGATCTTGGGTATGTAAATGCTTTTGAATGGTTATGTTTTGTATTGGAGGACCTGATTCCTCTGTCTTCTGACATATTTCTCTTGTTCATACAGGTTCTTGCACAGCGAGAAGATATGTGGATTTGCCCTCGTGATCCTCAGATACTGAGATGACAGCGTTTCGGATAACGGTAACTGGTCTTGTTGGAAATGTAGTTAATGCTGCCTCTTGAGACTCAACTCTGACTGCAGTGTCTCTGTTGTGCTGAATGTGGGCAGAGAGTAAGTAACTGGCTCACGATAGCTCAATAGCCACTGTATGGTGGGCTTTGGGTATGGAACCGGGCCAGATACTTAGACTCAGATTACAACAAGGTTTTTGTTTTTTCAACGGTGTTTTTATTGATTTTATATGTATTTCACATATACAAACAGACAGAAACAATGAATCAATTATTGAATTAGACAGTGAAACAATGGAGAGACATGGCTTCCACAGTTAGAGGAAAAGAAACCCAACATCCACGTACTTGACATGTTTAAGTTAAAGTTAAGTTAACATGCTGACTTGTTTGTGTCTGTGTACAACTACTCCACGTGCCTTTAATTGCCCACCGGGGACAAATAAAAGTATTTTGAATTGAATTGAACTTGTTGAAACCTGCAGAAACCCTGCAAGAGTTACATGAGTACATTTTTCTTGTTGCACTCAATCAGTTTTCCATGTCTCTTGTTTATTCATTGGTAATGAGGCTGTTGTAAGCCCCTGGTTTCTGTCACTTGCACCAAAAACTTCCCAGATTTCAAGGATTAGTTGGTTTGCATCTCTGTAATGAGTGGGTCTGTACATTTGATTCTGTCCTACTCATGAATGTCTTCATCATTCAGGTCAGGCTCCACCTTTGATGGACCAGATGAACCTGTGGAGCAGCTGCTCAGTTGCTTGATAAAGGTGAGGTTCCAGTGTTGTGTTTGTTCTCATCCAACGTGCCCCTTGAGGCGTTGCAGTCCGACACTGTGTCGAGCCTGTGTCATAAGGTGGCAGAGATTAAAAGGTGCGCACTATCATCTGAATTCAGAACCTCCTACAAGTGAGGTTTCTGGAGCGATAAAGTCTACCAATAGATGAAGTTATTGAAAGCTGGTTAAGTGATTTTTAAATGTGGAGACTAAATTAACCAGACGTCTTATTCTGGTTTGTCTTCACAGCGTAGCGCTCCGGGCTCGGGGCAAGAGACTGTAACCCATCTGCAGATACGTGCGCCTCGAAGACGTGGTGGAAAGGGAGAAAATGTTGAAATGAATGCTTCAAGACACGCCTAAAAATACTAGTGAATGTGTCAAGTGATATTTTGTTGACCCAGGTGTCCAATAAAAGGCAAAACGTAAGTCTGAGTGTGTTCGATCTAACTGCTGTAAATACCAAAACTGCTCATTCCAGTTTTTAAAAGAAATGTCATTAAATACACTGTTTGTGATACTCAGCTGTGCCTAAATTCATTCTTAGTCAAGTCAGGTCACATGTTACTTAAGTGCCGTAGCTGAGCTCTAGTGGTGTATGATGAAATGCCCTTCAGCTGTGTTTGGACAAATCTTGGTCCCCATAACCGACCACGAGAGCATCCTGTACGTCTCAGCTTATTGAAAGCAAAACAGCTGCTTCCAAAAGAATGTGTTCGGCATGAGATGCTGTTATTCAGACCTTCAGTCGCTCTTTAGATGAGCTGTCAAATCAATCAAACACTTTAAAAAAAAAGTAGCAAGACCTCAAGAATAAAAAAACACTTGGGCTTGGCATCACTTTTTTTTATGTTTATTGATTTTATTTGGGTTTTTTTTTTTTTTTAAAAATGGCAGTTCAGTCAGAGTTTTGCTCATATTTTCAGAAATATTGAAGTTAAACTGCACCAATTAATTTAGAGTCACTAGAAAAGACAAGTCTCTGTAACTCTATTAATATTCCTTCCTTGTGAGCGGCCGGAGTAAAGTCACACCACCACAGCAGAGAATACAGAAACTGAGACCGGGTCAGGACCAGGACCAGGACTCGAACCCTCGCCTTCTCACTGTGTGGTCACACTACAGACATTTAGCTCGTCTGGGTCCTTGCAGGTCCTTGTAATATGTAATAAGACATTTGTAAGTCACTATCAGATGTTTTTATATATTATTATGTCTTAATAAGATTATATGTAAGTGTTAATAACAGCATCATAAAATTATCTTATATCTTATATTAGATCTTATTGTTTTATTGTTATTTATTGATTAAAATACATCTTTAAGCTCGTAGAAGAAACTTTTTAGCAGTTTGTGAACTGCAAAATAAGCTAACAACAAGCTAATACATACTTTATAGTTGAATTTATTAGCATTTTTAGGCCTTTTGCAGCTACTTGATCTTAAGCATTCATAATCTTAGTCTTATTATTATTATGTAATGTTATAATGTTAATAAGAATCTTATAAGGACTTATCAGGGCCTTATTTCCTGTTAATTAATGCTTATTACAAATATAATCAATACTCAAGGAGAGGGTTACGACAAGTCAGACAAAAGCGTCTCTACCATCTGCAACTCCAGTCCTCCCACCCATCCGACAGAAAGCGCCTTCAAAACGGGCACAGGGACAAAAAACAACCGAAGGGCGTGGCGGCGGATTTACCTGCCGTCTGAAAGACTGCTGTTACCATGACAAACCCAAAGTAGGGTGTGCAGTCGACAGCGAGTCAGCACCAGTCAGACCTACAACAGATCTGGGGTTGAAAAGGTTACAGACAGCACCTTCAAAACCTGACGTACAGGTTCATACAGACCCAAGGGAGGGTTTATTATAGACCGAGAACTAGAACCAATGAGACCCAGGGCAAGGCCTGTGACCAAGATGCCTTGCCCCACCTTACGTGGTGGTGGTGGTGGTACAAACAGGACACTGGCTACAGTAGACAAGGTGCTGAGGTCACACACTGCAAACTTCCACCTCTCTCTGCTAGTTAGTCATCATCACATCGCCTTGCCCCCCAATTTGACCAAACATCAGCGAGAATCAAGGAACGGCACCCTGAGTTGTCGGATAAGCACAGGCCCTGATCCAAATTTTGTCACGCTTGCCTCTTGGCACCTACCGGTCCAGGAAGGGGATCTCCTCTTGTGTGGTCCTTTCCAAGGTTTCTTCCAGTTTCTTTATTAAAAAACAATAAAACCATAATGGTGGATCAAGACCTCAAGAAGGTGAGATGGTTATGTAAAAATGAATGTGTAGACGCAAATGAGTATTGCGTTATGTTTCCTCTATCCTGTCAAGTTTATAGCTACAGCTGTTAGTTATGTTGCTTTAACGTGACACGATATTTGCTGCAGTGACATTACCGCCTGCATGGAAATGTTTAAAATTCATTAAAGCAGAGAGTACGTGTGTTGTGACCCGGCCTATCTAGGTGCGTTTTACCCGAATAATGCCCCTTTTAAATCCCAAATTGTAGAAAGTCAGATTTCCTTGTCACTCAGCCCAGCAACTCCATCTCCTCCAACTTTTGACACCAGCTACCCAGCATAGATCAATAAAGCTTCAATTAAACTGCGCTGAAAATCAATTTTCGGACACAACTTGTTCAGGGATGAGAAGTTCATTCAAGTTTAATCATGTCTGATTGTCCTTTACAACTCCAGTATGTTCAGGGTTGATTTCAAATACATTATCAATATCAGATCGATACCAGGAGGGACAGTTCAGTGCTCTACGCGTTGTCCCATCCATTATTTGTATCTATCCTTCTGCTTCACACGGAGATCCATTTATACCCGGCAAAAAAACAACGCTCCACATATATTTACAGTTGTACAAAAACTATCACACCTCTTCACAATTTGACTTTTTTTACAAGTTAAGTCGTAGGCGTTGCCCTGAGAATAATGTCTAAACGGATGAATGTGCTTCTCAAAATAACGCATCGGAAAAAACAAAAGCGTGATGGGGCCTGTATAAGTCTCACTGAATAAATCTGCGTCGTCAGCTGTTTCATATTGTATATTCATTATGTCACAGTATGCTGTTATTCACAGTCAATGTAGAGTGACACTGCATCAATAACCGCCACCCTCTGTAACATTTGGCAAAGCTTCATAAGCAAAAATGACTCATAATTCACTCATTACGTAGAGGTGCAGGTTGAATGATTTCAATCTGTTCTCAAGAGTACTGAGTGTTGGAGATTTTCTTCCACAGCAATGTCTTCAGGTTGTTAAGGACTAGTGAGTGATGCACCTCCATCTGGCTCGCCAGACCGCTGAGTGTCACACAGGTGCGGAGTTGCTTCTCCAGATCCCCCCGGAGGTCTGACGGCGCTCCGAAAAGCAGATAATCCTGCAACAGCACACACACCTTCGCCAGATTTGGCTGTACGACCTCAGTATTACACTGCTTCACTAGTCGGTCGCAGGTGGCCGTGCAGTCCCGGCCGTAAGTGCAGTCTGCGTTAGTCTCGCATCGCCGCCCCCTCAAAAATCCCCGCACGACTGCCTCAGACGCCACGCTGCGCAGGTTGGCCATCTTGCAGTCGTACTTTGCATTGTAGCCCACGTGGCGAGGGCTGGCATCGCATATTAGGAAGCTCCCGTACGACCCGTGGAAGACCTCCTCCACAAACTCCAGCAGGCCGATGGTGATGCGAGCCCTGCGAGGCCAGGCTGGTGCGAGCCAGTGGTTCAGGCTGGAGCTCAAGGCCTCTGGGACCAGAGCCTGCAGGTAGTGAGGCACCTCCAGCCTGTAGAGGGAGCTGTGGCCCACGCGCTCTGTCACGTACAAGTCGCCGCAGAAGCCGAGCAGCTTGGGGGTGTGCTCCTTCTCCTGCAGCGCCACCATCAGGAGGAACTCGTTGATCTGGAGGAGAGCCCAGATAGACTTGGCCTCCGCTAGAGACACTTTGCCATCCTGGTTGACATCTGCTAGGGTGATGACCCGGTCCACCAAGGTGCTCAAAGACGACTGCTCACCAAGGTTCGCCTGCAAGAAGGAGGGTGACACAGTTGGGTTATTATGTCATAAACGTGGAAGTGTTGAATTTAGGACTAACTCGCGTCAGTTAGGACGATTCTGACGAGGTTTATTTTGTTTTTTTAAATGCAGTTAGATGGTCCTACTTTCTACGTTGCACATTGTTACTTATAATATTTTATATAGCGGAGACAAAAGGACCTTGAGGAAACTGTGCAGCATCTCTTTAAATTCATCCATAGAGGTTCCACGAGTGGGTTTGTCAAACAAGGTCATCTCCTGTCGCAGCACAGAGTCCGGAGCCCCGTCGATCTTCACCGGATCCTCAATGCCGCACTTGATCACAACCGGTCTCTCTTTCCACAGTCCGCTGTACACCTGCAAGTAGAACAGAGAGATGAGGGAATATGTACGAACGCTTGCATGTGTGTGATACAAGGGTTATGTGATATTTTAAAGAGTTAAAGAACATTACAATCTTTCACTGTATTTACATTATACAAAGCATTAACATACATTCAACTTGTGGCTATTGTACCTGGTGTGTGGAGGAGGTGGACATGCAGCGCTGCAGGGTTAGAGTCCTCTGATCACACAACGCCTTGCAGGAGGAGCCTGATATTATGCCCCGTCTATAGTGATCGCACTGTAAAAAGAAAAACAGGAAATGTGCCGCATTAACGGCAGGGAGCAGATCCTCCGAGAGTCTCCTCTCTTGGCAAATCCAATATTCATACATCGAGCATTCCTGTAAGAAGATTTCTGTTTATTTACACCTCCGAGCTGTGTAAACATTCACCCAAACCCCTCGTTGTTCTCCGTCACATCGTAGTCCAGATCTGCCGTTCTGTTGGCACTTGTTTTCACGATCACCTGCTTGTCCAGCTGCTGCCCAGATCTAACAGACTCTCCACCAGCTCAGAAGAGAAGAGAAGACTTTCTGCATTCGGCACACAATTTACACAAATTCTTTCAGCAATCAACGCATCTAAAACTACGCCAGACTAACTCGGGCAGTGGAGAGATGTCATGGCGTCTTGTCCTGACTGTAGGGTTGCCAGGAGATGCCCGAACCTCATCTAACCTGAGCTACAGACCAGTGGGTGGGATCGATGTTCTCATTTCCAAAAACGTCCAGCTTCACCAATGCATTCCCACGATGCCACTGTTCCCACTCACGTAGGTCTTTCATTCTGGTTTGCACTATACAAACCTTGCAGCAGTATGGAGTAGCATACTATCTTACATCAAATATGGATTCCTCTCTGCAACAGGAAGCCACAAAAAGAGTGCAGAACACGCACTATGCACAGCTGACGTCTGAGCAGGCACAGATTCTGTTAATCCTTCACACCAGGTTACTGCCAGATTTCTAAAGTTTTCCAACCAAACTACAAAGTGGCAACAGGCAATCAAAAGCCCTTTTGTGTAGCCGACAAATAGCCTGCATCATCAGCACTAATTCTGGTTAGTGGCGTGACGTGTTCCCCTGAAATGACATTGACGATCTAAAAATGAAGCACGAAACACTCACAGACTGTACGTCCACGTGCGCACGCTCTGTTGTGCACATCCGATTATCTCGTATAATGAGGTTACATCATTGATCTTTCATTGTGCATCAATTTGTACTGAGTAGCTATCCCCTCAATAGTCATCGTGTTCCTCTGTGTCTCGTTAAATGTCAGCGCCTGTTCTGTTGTCAACAGCCCGAAACCCCGGAAACAGCTGCGCACAGCAGGAGAGTGTTTGAGCTATAGGCTGTGTTTGTAGCCAGAGTCACAGGACGTGCATGAAGAAGGAGGCCAAAACCAAGGAGCCCCCGAACTGACCCTGCTTCTCTTCAAAAGACAGCCCTCCTATTCAGTGGTCTTCATTTCTCTTTGTTTTTGGGATCTACACAGTAATTAGGCGTCTGAGGAATTCACTGCAGCAGCTGGAACACGATGGATCGAGTGTAAGACCCCAAACATGGTCGAAGATATTATAAGATGTGCCAGAATGTAGACGTGTAAGAGTTTATTTTTCACCCAGTGAAATCATGAAACATTTGGCTTGAATCCTCTTATTCTTGATTCAAAACAAACCCGTTGTATTGATTTATGTGTGTGTGCTACTGTAGCTTTTTCCAATCAGCAAAAACAACATTTCTTTTAAACCGCTTTCAAAAAATCTTAAAAGAAACAGTTCACCCAAAAATTTCAGGCATCATCTGCTCACCCCCATTTGGATAGAAAGTCCACAAACGTTTCTGGAGCTTTACAGCAAAACAGCGTTATCTTAAACTGCTGGAGTAGATGGGGACTTGTTTTAAAACAGCCAAAACAACAACATAAAATGGCTCCGTACAGCTCGTCCAGCGTAAACCAAGTCTCCTGAAGCCCCAAATTGATTTGAAAAGACATTATCAACACCCTATTTTTAAGCTGAGATCTTCACTGTAGCTGCTAAGCTAAAAACGTTAGCGCACACTCCATCTGAAGTGGGTAAATACATCTTTTCAAATCAATCTGGGCCTCCTAAGGCTTAAATTACGCTGCATGAGCTGTATGGGAGCCCTTTCATGTTTTTTCGGGTTATTTTGTAGTCCGCATCTACTTCAGTTGTTTAAGACAACGCTGTTTTCATGTGAAGCTCGAAAAATGTTTTGTGGACTGAGATACTTCACCTGATTTCCCATCAGCATGAGGGTGAGCAGTTTTCTAGACTAGCATTAACCAACGGAGATGTTTTGCCTATGAATGTACTTGATTGTTCCTGATGTGTGTCTTCCATTTGGTCCCAAATAAGCTGAAATCTGATCGTGATATTAATTTAGTTCCCAACCCAGTAACATAATATTTAATCGATGAGGAGGCTCGGCTGCTGTCAGAGACGGTTGCACAGCGGAGCGTGAAGACAAAAATAACGCAGTGACCTTCCCGCGACCCTCGTCACGCTGATGAAGCTGTGACGCTGGCTGCTCAGAGTATTCAGAGACTATACTTACGATGACCATATGGCAGACGTGCCCGCGGCAGAGTTCGGAGTAAGAGGCATACTGCATGTAGATGACCCAGCTGGCGATGAGGATGCCCAGCCAGGCCAGGAGGAGGTACTTCACCTTAATGGCTGGGAGGCGACCCTTTAAGAGGGAGAGAGAAGAGAAAACAGGGTGACAAAACTTCACAGAAATAGACCTAAAACCATGAGATCGAAAGAACCGCCGGTCACCTGAGATCAGAAACCAAGACGGCTCATATCCTTTTATGAAAACCAAAACCCTGCTTCAAACCCCTCCTCCCAAGTAAAAATACAGCAAAATGTACTCCTAAAAAGTACATAGAATAGTCCGTGTGTCTGATATTTTATCACATGTAACACTGATAGATTGTTAATACTGCAGCATCGATGCATAAGCAGCCCTGTACTGTTGCAGTTTGTCCCAGTGGAGCTAGTTTTGACCAGTTTTTACACTAGAGTCTGGTGGTTCCCAACATGGAGGTCAGGCCAACCCTATAGGTCACACACAGGACAACTTAGTATCACGGTAGTTGTGCTGTGATACAGTGACGAAACTGTCACAAAAACAATCATCGACATGAATTTTAATTTGTTTTCCTGCCTCTCGGCGTGACTATGTGTCACCGCTGAATGAAACACTACATGTATGAGCCACACTGTGGATGACGTAGGACCGTCGCAACCAGAATCTGAGTTTGCGTCCAGTCTGTGGTTCGGTTTAGGCGACAAAAGCACAGGAAAGTCTGCGAAACAGTCAGGAAGTTGTAACTATAGGATTCTGTTTTGCTGAGGATAGGGACACATTGTTTGTTACACACTGGGAGTTGTGTAGCATGGGCACACATTTTCCATTTTTAAGTCGTGTTAAGTGTCACGAGAAACAATTGATGATTCGTGCATATGTACACAAATCCTATAAATCAATCTCCTCACTATTTCACGAGAAAAACGAGAGAGAAAACACAAAATCAGTTCTGCTGCACAGATTTGTATTCCTCTTTTGGACCTGGTGGTTCAAGTTTTCCTTTTTTTTGTGTGTAATTTTGATTAATTGTACCTGTTTGGGTCCTGATCAAGGCATTTAGAGGAGAAATGTCCCTTTTTCAACCACAATAAGACACTTTCTGTGAGGAGACAATACTGAACACTCATTTAAATCTGCACAAGTGACTTTATTTCACAAGCTTATTATTTTAATTGGAAAATCAAAAGGTGACCACAGCTGGTAGTGAAGTGGATGCTAACCGACAATATCCCCCTGTGGAATTTAAGGAAGTTAAGTATAAATGGAAATAAATGAAATAAAATCAAAGTAGCCTGCCTGGAAACTGAGTTGGCGACATGAATACATGTTGTGTACTGAGGCCTGCAGAGAAATAAATAAATAAATAAGTGGACAGCTGGTCACTTGACCTTAGAACAATGACAGCTATCACATCTCTCCTCGCCATCATTTTTTAACATGCACAACATTTTATGATGCTGATGCCACCCATGCAGATACATCACCCTGTTGGTCTGACATGCATTAATGTATACTGGACTCATCATCATCATCATCACAGCAACAAAGGACAGCAGACTGACACCCTGCTGTCCCCCCAATGCGTACCTGCAGACCTTTGGACAGAGGGCAGAACAGCACCAAATGGACCAGTCTCCGCAAAGCCCTGGGCATCATGAGCGACTCTGTGAGGAGGCAGCGGAGCGAGAAAGCAGGGATCCCTGTGTGATCACATCCTTACAGCAAACCTGCGCCATGCGTCGCAAAAAAATAACCAAAAGCAAGCGTCTAATTATCAGGCTTCATGTTCCCCCCTCAAGCATGAGGCTGACACAGCACTTGGATCGGAACAATGTGGTTTCCTAATCCAGTATTTCAACACCAATCAGTCGTTGAAGGGGGAGAAAAAAAAAAAAAAAAAAAGATGAAGAGCGCGTCCTTGAAATTGAGCAATTTCAGATTTCAGCTCCATATGGGCCAGAAAACCTTCCGCCACAGCGCGACTCAAGCCCTCCTCCTCCTCCTCCTCCTCCTCCTCCAGAGATCACCGGCGATCTCCGATGAACGTGAAGGCGGTTTTCTTCATCATCTCGTCAGACGAAGCTGGACATGACACAGAAAAGCAGCCAGCGGATCACCCGCCGATGAGCGCACAACCTCTGCCACCCAGCAGCGCCTCACCATCACCGCGCTCCGTTAAAGGGAAGGATGCGGGCTGTCAGCTGTGCGGTGTTTTTATACCGCCGACACAAACCAGTCCCTCTCTCTCTCTCTCTCTCTCCCCCCGTGAGGAAAAACACAAGTGAGCGGCACCAACCGCACCAGGCTGCGTGTTCCGTATGGAAGACCATTTCTGACAAAAAGAGGAAAAAAAATCAATAAAAATTTAAATGAAAAATGAAAATTAGTCTTGATAAAAAAATAATCTGATAGTCGTAAATCATAATTATGACATAACATGACAGAACTATGAGATGAAAATAAAATGTAAATATTTATTTAGTCATTTTGACCAACTTTTAAATTCATAATTATGACTTTATATCTGATAATTATTACATTTTTCTGATATTTTCAATTTTACATTTAACAATTTTGGATTTTTATCTCATAATTTCAGCTTTTTTTGGCATCTTCTTATAATTGTTCTCATTATTTAAACTTTTTCATTCCATAATTTCGACTGATTATGTCATAATTATTACTTTTTATTTTATAATTTTGGTTTGTAATCTAATGACTAATGCATTTTTCTGATAATTTTAACTTTTTTATGTAATAATTTCAGCTTTTTTATCTCAGAATTATTACTTTTCTGATCATTTCAATTGTAACTTCTAATAATTTTGGATTTTTATCCATAATTTAAACTTTTTTGATATCTTCTTATAATTTCATTTTTTTGTATCTCATCATTCTTTATTTTAATCTCATCTCGTAACTATTACTTGTTTCTTGTAATTTTGACTTTTTAGCTCATATGTTTGGATTTATTTCTCATTATTTCAACTTTTTATTCCATAATTTTGACTGATTATGTCATAATTATGACTCTTTATCTAATAATTTTGGATTTTTCTGATAATTTCGATTTTTTTATATAATCATTTCCGCTTTTTTATCTCAGAATTATTTTTTTTATCATTTTTTATTCTTTTTTCATGATTTAGTTGAGTTTTTTCATCAACACTAAGTTTTGTTTTGTTTTCTTTAACTGGTGGAAATGGGCTTCCACATTTAGCCCCTGTATATGTAAGCAAAAAAAAATGATGAAGGATGATAACATCGTTGGATTTTTGTATGCAAGCAATAATCAAAATATTTTATTTTAAGTGTTGCTTCCAGCTCAGAAAATAATATTAGCAACATCTGTTGCAACATCAACATCTACCTATCAGTGGCTATGTAAGATCAATTACTGTAATATGATGATGGTGAAACAAAGCAAACTTTGTTACCTCCGGCTGTGAGACTCCTCATTTCATCCTCCACTCCACTGTATGAAAGAGTTTTAATCTTATGACTTTTGATTTTATAGATGTATTATTCTGCACATGTACAGCAAATAGGACGAGGACAAGAATAAACCTGCAAACGGCATTGTAAAATAGGACATTTAAAGTGTTTGTTACAAGCGTGCCACTGTGGGTTCTTATGGGTTGAAACTGCCCTCAGCGGCATGGATGGATAAAGGATGTCTATTTTTATCATTTTCAGTCGTAGTTCTCTAGTTTCCTCGTGGGAGAAACTGATCTGCATCACAGTATATAACTCTGATTTCTGACCTCTCTTTGATTGGCCATGACTGATACTAGCTCCTTAGTATAGCAATAACTACAGTACATACAGTGTATATATATATATATATATATATATATATATATATATACATATATATATATATATATATATATATATATTAGTTTCCAGCTGTTCTGATATCAGACGTCAAACCATTTGTTTAAATGTGCGTGTTTATATTGAGCCAGTCACTTATTTGCATTAATTGTATTAAAGATGAATACAATAAACATAACATAACGTCAGAACATAACATAACATCAGAACATAATATGCTAGAATGCTAACATTAGCCCAGCTGAGGCTGATGGGAATGCCTTTACCTTTGATATAATGTATTTACAGCGTTCGATTGATATTTTGTCCAGACACACGGCGCGGTATGACATCACCTATATGCAACAAACATAGTCATTTCAAGCTGCAACTTGCAAATGAAAACATGTTGCCAACTTTCCTTAGTGTCTCGTTGGTGTTCAGGACAAAAATTTCAATCCAAACCAGTGAAAAATGAGCGATTTGTGATGTTTCGAATACACATACAAGGAATCACAAAAATGCTGAAATTCAGCTCAGAGGGCCCAAAGTCCAAAAATTCATAACAGATGTTTGTTTTCAAAAAGTATTTTTGTGTGTGTGCGTGTGTGTGTGCATGTGTGCGTGTGTGTTTGTGTGTGTTTGTGTGTGAAATCAAAGAATCAAAGCCAAAAGAATCCAAGCAAAAGGATCAAAGCAGAAGAATCAAAGCCAAATAATCAAAGCCAAATAAAACCTATAAAGTCTGTAGCAGGTCTTCAACATCCGATTCTTCTTCCACAACCGTCACAGCCGTGAAAACGAGGAAAAGAAAAGCAAAGAAAATCTTCAAGAGCAAAACATCGGATACGGACGATATCTGTTCATCAGAGACAACAGCATTTTTCGGGCACAGGTTATACCAGCCGAAAGGAAATGGAGTTCTACAACAAGCAGTACAGAGACGTGTCTCATCAGAGACTTCTTCAGGAGCTGGAAGCGACGAAAGAGCAGCTGAAAAAGCAGAAAGCCCTGAAAGAAATGTACATCAACAGGGGAAAAGAAACCACCAGAGAGCTAGAGCGGCTGAGAAAGTACAGCGATGATGTAGCTCTCAGCAACGCAAAGATTGCTACTCAGGTGAGAGATAACACCAGGCAGAAGAAGAAGAAGGACCTTCATAAAGATTATGAAGAGCTCCAAGTTGCCCATTTAGTCAACGAGGAGAAGTTTCAAACTGACCTCCAGGCGGAGAAGGACAAGAACAAGCTTCTTCAAAAAGATCTGGATCAGATCAGTGCCTCCCACAATGAGCTCAGACTCAGGTATGAAACTGATGTCACTAAAGTCAGACAGCAGGTTGACACCCTTCAGCATGATCTTGTGAAGGAAATGCAGCAGAAGACAACTGTTGAAAAACAGTATGCAGAGCTGCAAATGGCACATGAACTGAGCCAGGACAAGTTTACAGCTGAGCTCCAGGTGGAGAAGCAGAAGAACAAGCTTCTCCACGAAGAACTGGACGAGATCAGCGCTTCACAACAAGAGATCAGCCAAAAGTATAGCGCTGATGTCAACGCTCTCAGACAGCAGGCTGAGACCCTTCAGCATGAGCTTCAGAAGGAAGTCCAGCAAAGAAAGCTCCTTCAACAAGAACACGAGGAGCTGAAAAAGGCACAAACATCCAGCCATGAGAAGTTCACTGCTGAGCTCCAGGTGGAGAAGCAGAAGAACAAGCTTCTCCACGTAGAACTGGACAAGATCAGCGCTTCACAACAAGAGATCAGCCAAAAGTATAGTGCTGATGTCAACGCTCTCAGACAGCAGGCTGAGACCCTTCAGCATGAGCTTCAGAAGGAAGTCCAGCAAAGAAAGCTCCTTCAACAAGAACACGAGGAGCTGAAAAAGGCACAAACATCCAGCCATGAGAAGTTCACTGCTGAGCTCCAGGTGGAGAAGCAGAAGAACAACCTAGTCCAAGGCAAACTGGACAGGAACAGTCTTATCAGCCAAAGGTATCAAACTGAAGTCATCACTGTGAGACAGCAGGCTGATGCTCTGCAGCAGGAGCTTGAGAAGGAAGTCAAGTCTCACGCAGACACAGTGTCGAAAGGCTTGCAGATGATTACCAACCTGAGGGCTGAGCAGGATGACCTCCGTCACAGAATGACCGAGGAAAACAATAATCTCCAGCAAAACACCCTGGAGAAGGAGGGACGTTATGAGAGACATCTGGAGGAGCTGAAAACTCAGCTTAACCTTGAGATGTCTCTCAACCTTGACCTCTCCACAGAGCTTAAGGCCTTGAAAGACACTGAAGTCTCCGAGGAGAAGCCGTGTGAGCAGGAGTCCATTGCTACTGCATCGGCCCCTGAACTTCTGGAGGTGACCCAAGTTCCCCAGGAGAAGCCGTGCGAGCAGGAGTCCATCGCTACTGCACCGGCCCCCGAACTCCTGGAGGTGACCCAAGTTCCCCAGGAGAAGCCGTGCGAGCAGGAGTCCATCGCTACTGCACCGGCCCCCGAACTCCTGGAGGTGACCCAAGTTCCCCAGGAGAAGCCGTGCGAGCAGGAGTCCATCGCTACTGCACCGGCCCCCGAACTCCTGGAGGTGACCCAAGTTCCCCAGGAGAAGCCGTGCGAGCAGGAGTCCATCGCTACTGCACCGGCCCCCGAACTTCTGGAGGTGACCCAAGTTCCCCAGGAGAAGCTGTGCGAGCAGGAGTCCATCGCTACTGCACCGGCCCCCGAACTTCTGGAGGTGACCCAAGTTCCCCAGGAGAAGCCGTGCGAGCAGGAGTCCATCGCTACTGCACCGGCCCCCGAACTTCTTGACGTGACTCAAGTCTCTGAGGAGAATCATCCAGGCAAACCAAAAAAGACTGTCTGGAAAAGAGCCCGTCACTTCCTGGGATTGAGGAAACCAGCGAAGTGGAAGAAGTAAGGTGGCTTCAACAACTCAAGCTGTCACATTCGCCATCAAACATCAACACCAAAGACCTCTCTACTGCGGACAGCCAGTAGATACCACATATCATCTGTGGTCGGGCATTGGGGGGGACAGTGTATCACCGTTACCTCCCACAGCAGCACACATACGACAAAAGAGCAGCTGAAAAAGCAGAAAAACCCTGGAAGAAATGTACATCAACAGGGGAAAAGAAACAACCAGAGAGCTAGAGCGGCTGAGGAAGTACAGCGATGATGTAACTCTCAGCAACGCAGAGATAGCTACTCAGGTGAGAGATAACACCCGGCAGAAGAAGAAGATAGACCTTCATAAAGCCGACATCTCGCCAATCAGAAATGCTCTTCAAGCTATATGTGTGCTATCTGTGTGGAGTTAACATGTCCTCCCCATGCCCCTATGGGTTTACTCCGGGTGCTCCGGTTTCTCCCACGATTTTTGTTTAAATTTGGATTTGAATAAAAATTGGAAAAAAAAATGTAAATTCCTGCTCAAATAGCTTTGTGGAGGTGGGAGTGGTCGAGAGCGAGAGGTGTGGAGGGCTGAGAGCTGGCACTGCTCTCCTGAGCCCTCCCCACCTCTGGCTCTCCCGCAGCCGCACCTCCACCACTCCCACCTCCACAAGCTTAATTTTGTAAAAATGTAAAAAGTAGGACTTTCTTGAGGTGGGAACACATTTTTCCCCTCAAGTGGTTGCCCCTGTGGGTTTCCTCCGGGTGCTCCGGTTTCTCCCACAATTTTCAAAACAATTGTTTAAATTTGGATTTGAATAAAAAATGGAAAAAAATTAAAATACCTGCTCAAATAGCTTAATTTTGAATAAATAGAAGAAAAAATGTAAAATGTAGGACACTGTCTTTCTTGAGGTGGAAACACATTTTGGCCCTCAAATGGTATTTCATTTTTTGCACACTGTCAACACGGTCTGTCAAATGTCCTGATCAAGAGGGACGTAACATTCATTCAGTGATAAAAACTAATTGACAAAAAACCTCTTAGAGCTATGCTTGCTCTTTGAAGCTCTACTTAGGCAGCGCTGTATATGAAACACACTTATCAATATCAGCATGCTAACACGCTCAGAAGGAGAAGGCTAATATGTCAATGCAAAGTTAAGTTTATCATGTTCAATGGCGTACTTCAATAACAATGATAATAACAATGATGATAACAATACACTTTATTTATATAGCACCTTTTAAAAAGAGAGTTTTCAAGACAATATTACAGAATAAACACTCAACAGTCGAGCCAAACAAGAAGGTAGAACAAAGAATGTAAAAACACAAAAAGACAATATGATATAGTCCAAGTAAAAGAAATAAAAGCATCCTGTTCTGTCATGCCCTCTAAGCAAAAAATACAGACAACCCTATTGTATCAAATACGATTAACCTTTGGTTTGACACTTGTATATATATATATATATATATATATATATATATATTTGAATATCAATCCTTCCTGGTCACATTTTAGATGTGTCAATGTTAAACAGGGAAAAGCGATCCAGGATTTCTGTTGTGGGCTGATAAGGGGTTAAGGAAAATGCACAGTATGTTACAGAGAAGAACCATTTTTTTTTTAAAATAAAACATCTTTAAATTAGGAATTTTACATCTGTGTCTCATTAGATATACCTGGTATCTCCTCATTAGAGGAAGAAATCGTAGGACATCGTTATGATAAAAGTTTAATTCCATCTTTGTATGATTCGCTTGTATGTATATTTTCTTGTAACGTGTATTTCCCCAGTGAGAGATCAAAAAGGCTTATCTTATCCTATCTTATCTTATCTTATCTTATCTTATCTTATCTTATCTTATCTTATCTTATCTTCAAGTTGGTGAATAAATGTTTCAAAGACATTAAACACAGGTTTACCCAATTAATATAAATGCCTTGTTTTCATCATGCACGCTCATCATCATCTGATACAGGCCTATTAATAAGTCAGCATTGTCAGCTGAGGATGTTGACTTATCCTTTGTTCTAATAATAGATGAAACCTGGCAACCCTTATTGCCTTCAGGTGCTGTCGGAAATAAATACATCCTCTAAATAGACACCGATCGAAAAGGCAAACTGTCCGGGATTCACAAGATTAACAATGCTGAGAAACCACCTCTAAAACCAACAGATACATTTTAACTTTTTTTTAAAAATATATATATATATATATTTATAGTTAATGGATGTTTAGCGGTTGTGTCAGTGTGGCGTCTTGAAAGTCGGAGGGTTACGAGGAGCTCAAAAGGCAGCATCAGCCGGGCTCGAGGCAGATGGAGGCTGGACAACGGGGCGGCTCTGCCTCCTGCTGCTCGCTGAGCTACGGCTCCTGTACGCCGGACACGATAACACAGAGAGGGGGGGTAGAGAGAGAGAGCGGAGGACACCATCTCGACGCTTGTCAGCACTGAGGGGAAGGAGATAACGGTGCCTGTAAGTTAAAGTCTGTCATGAGTCAAAGGGTAGTTTCAGAACCGAGCCGTACGTCACCTAGCTTAAATGAAGTTTGCCAGGCTAACGTCAGTTGGTAGCTTAGCCGACAAGTGCTGCGGCAGCTAGCATAAGTCAACGCCAGCTTGTCAGAGCCGCTAGCCTTTTTGAAGTCGCTCGTTGAATTATTGTGGCCAGCTGGCATACGGCGTTAGCCATAGCCTTAAATCTTTAGCTTGAGCTGTTACTAGCTTGATAAAAAACACGTTAAAAGGCTGTGAGCGTATGTTCACAGTCTGCTCTCTCTATTCGGGGAAACAACCTGACAGGAGCGTTATGGATTTTACTGTTTAATTAGCCTTTTAAGCTAGCGATGCGTGCGACATTATCTCAGACTAACGTTAGCTTGCTTGAGTATTGCACCCTGTGGTACGACTGTGCCCTGCCCAGCGGCGACGCTCATAGCATTTCGCATAATGGGTGATGATTATGTAAAAGTCAGGGTTCAACTCGAGCAGATGAAGGATGCAGAGAAGGAGGGTGCGGACACCGAGGAGCAGCAGCAGCAGCTTCCAGGGTCCTCTCCCCCACATGCATCCGTCTCACCAGACCCCTCCAGCGTCACCATAGCCGGCAGCGATGCATCCAGCACCTCCATCACTTGTAAACAAAGGGGTAAAAGTCGTGGTAAGCCAGGGAAAGATGACAAGAACTCTTGTGGCAAACACCTCCAGGACCTGTCACTGCATGGGTCTGCTCATGCTGGCAAGAACTTGAATAGACTTGGGCACGAGCGGACACTTCACATCAGAGGGACTGGCAAGATCCTGCAGGGCAAGTCAGAGACTAATGGGAACTATGTGAGCATCCATCCGTCCAAGAACATCCAAGAAGTCAAACTTGCAAATAAGAGAAGACCAGTGACGGTGGATACTGCAAAAGCCAAAACCTCATTAGAGGCGCTGAAGATAAGCATCAAGCAGCTGAAGTGGAAAGAGGTGAGCAACATGAGAGCTTCTTTCTTGCTCTTTTTTCTGTTTGTCTTGGAGGAATACTATTCAATCATAGTTGTAACCGCCTTTTTAGCTTCCTAATTGTGACTGTTTTCTGGTTTCTCCACTCCTCTACGACAGGAAAATGAATATCTTTGGCTTGTCGATTAAAACAAGACATTTGAGGACGTCATCTTGACCTTTGGGGAACAATGGTTGACATTTTCACCATTATCTGACACTTTGAATACCAAACAATTAATTGAGTAATCGAGAAATGAAAATGATCGTTAGCTGAAGCCGTGTGTGCAGGTTTATTTTTACAAAACATGACACTGCAGGCTTATCTAATCCAGAGAAGGACCTCTGTCATCAGCTGCTCGGTGCACCAGCGTTTCAGCTTGGGCGTTGGTCACGAATGTGCATAGATGAGATGAGAACCTCGGTCTTATGTTTCTACTTGTGCTATTAATATAACAATAATAAACTTTATTTGTATCGCACTTTTTGAAACACGGTTACAAAGCACTTTACAGGTCAAGATAAACACAGTACTCCAAGTCAAAATAAGGAAAAAAGACAAAAAAGTACAAACAATCAAGATAAAACGGCACAATATAAATAAAATTAGTATATAATTGAAGCACATTATATATGTATAACAGATTTATTAAAATCCTTCCTATAAACGTACATTTTGAGCGTAGATTTGCATTTTTTTTCTTCAGTGATGTATTTAAATGTTAGTCATTTATAATCAAATTACAATTAAAACATGCATGTGCTTGCCTCTAAATGGCACAATCTTCCTTATGATATGACCACAAGTTCCATATATGTAGGCTATAAGCTGGTGTAGACAGTAATGTCCTTCACAAACAAGTCTTTTGTCTTTCGACTGATTTACATTTTCTGGCCACGGAGGTGTGATGAGTTGGCTTCGGGGTTATAGAGGTCACATGTAAGCAACGGCTGCCTGGAGTGTCTCTGAGCTAAGACAGGACTAGAAGAAAAGGCCAACAGTTCACATTTCTCACAGCGTTCATAAGAATAACAATCTGCGTCGCACTACCTTAATCTAACTTTTACTGGGCATGTGACAATATAATCTTAACTGCTGCATCCTATAGACAACATTACTGTAATGGGTAATTAAGACGGGGTTATAATCAATCTGATAATGATTACATTAACCAGCCTCTCACTGAAAAACCGATTCTGTCTGCTTCAGGCGAGGTTATGTAACAGTTTGGCCGTGTGTTTCTTCTCTTGGTTATCAAAGAGCTGACGTTTTATGAGAGGCAGTATCTCTGACAGAAAGTGAATCACAACGCTTTAAATAGGAAATTAAATTTGAGTGTGCGTAGGTGTCTTAAAGTGTCTGTAAGCGATCTGTTTATTTAATGCAGTATTTAAACTTGGAAAAAGCAGCGAGTTTCAGTTAATAGTTGTGTTAACCAAACTGTGGAGATGGGTGGTCAAAACACAAAGCTTTATACGTTTGAGGCTGCAGCAACTTTCAGGCAGTTAGGCAACCATTTTTAAAGTGATTTATTTATAGTACAGTACTAAAAGTGGCCAAACTGAGCTTTCAGAAAACGGACGGACGATTTGATAGTGATAAAGTAAGGGACTGGTTTCATTTATGATCTATATGGGCTGTAAAAGTGGATCGATACGGTCACTTTCCTGTCAGTACTAATGTATACTCATCCAAATGTTTGCTATATCTTTGTTGTCTCGATACCTGGGAAGTTTGTTTCTTGCTAAACGTGGCAGAGCTAAAAGTCAAGCTAATCATTAGCACAATTCAGCTAAATGTTCTGAGTTCATGTGCAATTACCACTCCTGTTAATATGGGCATAACTTGCATAATATGTCCAAATATTGCATGTTTTAAGGTATTATTAGGTATTTCTCTTCTAACCTCGTGTGCAGCCTTCACTGTTTCTATGACCACATATTTAGAGTAAATCTGCAGCGATCAGTTGATTAATCGACAGACAAATGATTCATTTTGCAACTATTTTGTTAATTTTTTCAAGCTAGAAAAAATGCTAAACATTTGAGGGTTACAGCTGCACATTATGCAAGAATTGGCTGCCTTTCTTTATCTTACATCACAGCAAATGAAAGATTTTCTGGGTTTTGGACTGTAGCTTACACAGGAAAATTCATCCTCACCACTCCTCTTAGACAATCATCTCGCTGATCATCTCATTGCTTATGTTGCTCATATCGAGGGATCAGTTTAAAACTTTTTAAAGTCTGTTTCATAACCAGTTAAAAGTTGGTTGTTGTACGTTTAAGTAGTTGACAAGATCACCTTTTAATCCAGCCACAACCTGACAGTGTCAGTGTGCATGCTTCTCATGTTTAGAGTTACAGAGGATGGATGTGGATGAAAGTTGTTCTAAATGAAATGTAACAACTTTAAAACATTTATGAGAGGGCTAATTGATCCAGGCCCGAGCCACTAACGCCATCTGGTCAGTTTGCATGTGACGCAAGTAATACCTGCCATCAGCCATTATTAACGTGGTCTCCATTATGGATGAGGAGTCAAGCAGGGCAGGTGGAGTAAAGACACCACTTATCACCCGTGACCACGCAGTGACACTTAAATCCTCCCAGGTCTGGTATAGGAAACAGTAGACAGAAAGCCTATACATGACCACCCTTTGTCCTCAGGGTCCACCCCCTTCAAAGTCAAGGGCGCTATAGATCCTCCTAGAGCCGTTTTGAAAGTAGCTGTCAACATCTTTGAAGGGGCTGAAACTCCAGTAGCCGTGCACTATTTGTTTTTCAGTTATGAAATGAATATTGATTGATGAAAATCCCTTTTCCAGTTGTAACACACAGAGCAGTTAAGTAGCTTTACTACATATAGTTGTGGATACAAATTTGGGAAGATTATTAGGGCATTTTAGGAGGGATAAAGTGATGGATGGATTCAAAATTCTGCTGTTTGCATCTTTTCAAGGTGCAAACAACCACCTACGTTATCAAAGTTTGTAAGCTAACATAAATTTACCAATATTGGACCGATAATTGCCAGCCTCAGTGTTTCTTTTGTCCGTTCTCTGATAAAATAGATTACTGGCGATCTAGAAATGCACTACTTCGGCTTTGATGCAGCCTGTAGTCTCACTCAGTGTCCCGCCCCCAACACTGTCTGATTGGACACAAATCATAAGTAATATCCTATCATCACTGCATAATCTGAATCCTTAAACTGACTAATTTGTGTTTTCTATCACTAATAATTGGTATCAGTTTTGGTCCATTTACATCCCAAACTACTACGTCTCTACATCTGCACTGCTTTCTGGCCTGAGAGGCGGCTGACTTTCAGCATATGGCATTCTCTTAAACAGTAGGAAATGATTAGCCTTAAGCCCCTTTAATCCAATAGACCGTTAGTCCTCTTTGAGGCAGAGAGAGAATGGAAAGCCTGAGGGTTTGAGTGACAGCTACAGAAAATTAAACTAATAACTGCATTAATCACAGGCTTGGTATTTTCATTAGGATCCTACAGACTAAGCTGAATTGAAGCTTATTAATTTCAAAAGGCAAAGAAAGTCTTGTAGCATGTTTAGAAAAAATATCAAATAAATAAAAATATAAATGTATATCCCAACAATTAATCTATTTATCGATTAGTTTTGTGACTTTTTTACAGATTAATGTTTAATGAATTAATCGTAAAGATAATCAGCAGATAAAACGATAATGAAAATAATCCTCATCTGTAGATAAAACTGAATGCATACGACTTCAGTGAGCAATATATTCTCATTTACAAGTGGCTCGAAAATGTCCACACATAATTAACTCCACAACAGTGAGTCAAACCATTTTCCATCTATGGCCGTTCTCTACCCAAGGCGGTTATTCTTGGGCCTTATCCTTAGAAACTACTCATTAATTTGACCTCCTTCCCTCATGGGATTAGACACTTATACACTGGCATCTCAGTGGCGGTATTTATAGCAGGCCTTGGCTGTCCAGCAGGGTTTCCCTGTTTCACACGCTCACACGCTAACTCATTAATGAGATGCAGCTCTGTCAGATCTATCCTGTCGCTTGGCAGCGGGTTTGGGTCGCATGAGAGTAGAATTTAGGAGCGGTGACGATGTGCTGCTGACCTTCCAATACAGCTCAATAAAGTCCTGATGTCATAAAGTTAAACATAGACTCTGTGACAAAGTTCCTCCCAGTTCAGTGTTGATGTTTTGAAACTCAGATGTGAGCTGTGTCACGTTATGAATTAACTATGAACTAGATGGCAATGAGAAAAAAATTCAAATACATTATTCATATCAGTTTCAGGAGGTGATAAGGATTGCATCTTAATCTTAATCCTCAGCCCCCCACAGATAACACTATCAGGATATTTTCTTTAGTCAGCTGATTGTCTGTAACAGGGTTAATCCTCCCATGAGTAGGAGCTATATCACAACCACTGAAGTCATACCATATTAACTCAAGAGAGTAATTGTGACTAGGAATGCTCTTAAGAACTAATTTCCCTGACATAAACAGAGGTTTAGGCTGAGGCCCTGTCCACACTAGAGGTGTGAATCTTCACTGGCCCCAAGATTCGATTCGATAACGGTTCAGATGTCATTCATTTATTGACTCTGCTGCACACCTCTCAGAGTCGGACGGCGAGGTTGGCAGCGCCTCCTCAGATCTTGGCTGGTTAGCTGGGCTTGCTGTAACAGTTGTTATTTATGGCTGCAGACGTTAGCCTCAGGTGAAAATGGCTAACGTGATTAGTAATTGTTGTGAGGCAGAAGTCCAGTTCGTGCTTTCCAGCAAGGTCATGAAATCGGACATGCGCCCCGAGATTTTAAAAAAATACTCCGTTTTTTTTATCACTCACAGATGATCTCTGCCTCCCTCCGACATGCCTCCTACATAAGTAACGTTAGCCTAATGTCCGCCCACCGTTGAAAGCATGGGAGCAACGTCCTGACATAACTTTATTGTCCAGCTGAGGACAGACAATCAACATAAGCGGCAGACTCTCGATTATGCTCTGTCTCTGCATCGATGCAGAATCTGGAGGCTGATACCAGATTACTTACCTCAAGAGAAAAACTTTCAAAATCAGTAAGAACTGAGACTAACTGGGAAATCAGCATGAGGATCTTTTTAATGATCAAATTTCTATTGAGGCGTCAACAAAGTGAAAACATCCCATGTGTTGCATTTAGATAAAACTCAAACGATGACCTTGATTAATGGAAGGCAGTGAGTTTTGTAAATTCAGAATCAACCCAGTTTTTTGGCAGAGCGCACATAAAAAACAAATGTAATAGATCTCAAAAGCTGATTTTAAATCTGTGCAGTGTTCCAGTTAATAAAAAAAGCACTGATGCAGAGAAGTGAGACGCAGCAACATGTGGGAGAAATCAAATAGTGGAAGGTGTCTTAATAGGTGTTGATGTACTAGTTAGTGCACACTTCTTCAGTTGTTTTTGTTTAAGATGGGATTCTTCTGTCTGCAAAATATGTGGTGCGAGTTGAGGTGTAGAGGACAAAATCTGTTGCTTTGAGCCAGAAGGATTTCCCAGCTCTCTAAATCCTTATATAGTATCACTTCGTCTCTGCTTTCCCAGCTCATCGCAACACAACACGCACTGCCTACCATCTTTAGGCAAGATTATCCCCACACTCTGCGATCACCAGAAGGACATTACTCAGGACCTTGCCAATGTCCTGAGTCATAACAGATAAACCCTCCTTCTCATTTACGGATCATTTTTTAAAACTAATCTTGTTATCGTTGGTTGTTTTTGTCGATCATGTTTCATTTCCTCCTTTTCGTTGCTCTCTCTCCCGCTCTCCAGTTTCCTCTGGGAAGACGAGCTGCCTGTGATATCTACTGGCACGGCGTTTCCTTCCATGACAATGAAAATATCGTCTCAGGGCAGGTCAACAAGTTCCCAGGTACCTCTCCTTTGACCTTCTGTTGATGTTAAGCACTCACACACACAATAATACTACTAACCTGCCTGTGGGTGCAGTAATGGCTTTATTTCGGCTCAGAGTACTTCGTGTGTACTCAGTATTCTGTAATCACAACAGCAGGGATTTAGTTAAAGCCTTACTGATCCTCATTGCTCCAACGCTAACCTTTTCATACCATGGCAAAAATCATCACTTGAGACTCTGGAGATAATTGTATTGGTAGGAAGTGTACATCCAAATCTACATCACTGGTAGTCTCCTTGCTCTAATTTAAAAATATCAGTTATATATCCTTACAACATCATGTCTTTGTTGTTTGGAAAGTCCTTATAGATGCTCCTATACATTTGTTTTCCCAGTGCAATATACTTTCCTTTTTAAAAACTGCTCTCCAATTGCTTCGTCCTACGTTTATTGAATCTCTGAAACAGAGCTTTGTGCATTGCAGGGATGATTGAAATGCTGAGGAAGATCAACATGAGCCGGGCAGTGCGGACTATGCAGGAGTTGTTCCCAGAAGAGTACGACTTCTATCCTCGTTCCTGGATCCTGCCTGAGGAGTACCAGCAGTTTTCCACGCAGGTACTGTATAGTTGCATAACTTTGTGACAAAAACATTATTAACCTGATGCTGTAAATGATTTTCATTTGGTTAACAGAAATAAATGTTTAGGGAAGAGAGGGAAAAAGTCTATGTGTTTCTTAATAGAGCTACGGTGTATCACATCATCCCTCTTTGCTAACTACATCTTAGCCTTTCTTACCCTCGGGTTAAAATAAACTCCAGGGTATAAACTTCTTTTTAAAATTCAAAATGTGAAATTATGGTTGTCGGTATCGGCCACAAGAAGCAGGTAATTATAGGGTAGCGGTATTGACTTATAACAAGCCATAATGTGCATCCCTACTTATTTCCAGTGTGTTTTGGTTGTTGCTACTCACACGGCACAACAGTGGAAAAGCTAGGAGGGGAAACGTTTTTTTCTACTGGTGTTAAACTGAGGCCAGAAATCTCTATTTTGCAGGAGAGACACCTGAGTTGTAAAGAAAAAATGGAAAAAAATGACAATAAATGCAACAATGCTGAAAAATAAATGATAATACTAAGAGGGCTAAAAATAGATGAAACAATTAGAAGTTAGCAAAATGGTAATTTAACGTAGAGCCTTTGACTTAAACAGAAGTATAAGCATAGATGCTATTGATATTATTACTATGACAATACACACCATTAAGTCATAACAGCATGGCCTTGGACCTGGAACACCTAAATGGAATGCAGCCACCGCCGATGTGATTTATTACACCACAAGCCAAAACAGGTCTTTCCCTTTTGCAGACCATTATAAGTGGCCAGAGTTAAAAACATGAAGACCTTCGTTCCCGTCTCTGCTCTTACACATTTGGAACAAACGGCATATTATGTCT
Organism: Pagrus major; assembly: GCF_040436345.1. Taxonomy (NCBI): domain Eukaryota; kingdom Metazoa; phylum Chordata; class Actinopteri; order Spariformes; family Sparidae; genus Pagrus; species Pagrus major. The sequence goes on from NC_133226.1 coordinate 24,203,096, forward strand.
TGTGATCAAAGACAAAGCATGCTTTGATGAACTCCCACAATGGCATCATAAGTCAAAAAATATATCAGTGACTCAGTTGGTGTCTGGACAAAATGGCCAGAAAGCTCGGAAAAGTACAGTCACGCTGTTTCTTTTTGTCGCTGTGCTTCCTCTCAGTTTTCAATATTAGTTATATTTAACAAATGAACGTCACAGATACTGAAGTTGTGGACTCTACACAGTCTTTTCTCTGTAACTGCCTGCCATGTTACATCGCAACAGTAGCGGCTTCATAACATGACCTGTTTTATTCTTGACATGCGCACGCTTCATTGCTCACTTTCCTCGAGGAGAAAAGACATTTATGAATATTACCCTTTATGGTCATCTGGCACTCCTTAACACATGGTTGAATCTTGTGAAGGAGACGCAGAACTGAGTGAGTGTAGACACATGACAAGGGAGCAAGAGCCGTGAAGAGAATAGGGGGAAGAATGAGCAAGACATCAGCTGCTCTTCGCTTGTTGACTACGACGTTCAAGGATGTCGAAATCAGTTACCAAGTGTGTCATTCACCAACCAGCCATAAATAATATGACAACGAAAACGTTTGTCCAGATTTGTGTCTTCATGTTCATCAATTTAGGAGGAAAGTTGATGAGACAAGAAGAGAACCGTGTTAAGTTGTGTTTTTTTTTGTTGTTCACATTCACATTTGTTGTCATTTATGATGACAGAAGTGAGCAGTTGACCTGATATTTGCAGGTGACAGTTAAATTTCACTTCCCGTTATCAGTGGTAATATAAGTGAGGAGGTTTCAGTGTTGATCTGACTTGGTGATGTAGTTGCATGGGCAGATGGTCAATACTTGGGAAATGTATGCATGGCAACAGTGCATTATGTCCAGCAGGGGGCACCAGAATATCACTTTTCTTTTCAGTGTAGTTTACTGCTTCCCTCTAGACAGAGTTTGACACCATGTTAGGCTGTTCAAAATGTTCTCTATGTCATAGTATCAATGATGACGCATCATATACTAAATATATGATGTTGGTGTGCTGATTTAGTAACATTTCTGAAAGACACTGAAGGCCAAAAAATAACACCTGACTCAAGGGGAATGCTTGAAAGATGGATGCGTTAGCTCGGAGATTGCATGCAGTGTTTTATGAGACATCTGCAAAATGGAGGTTAGGTTAAGCTTTGTTTACATCTGTCAAGTTTATGTGGATACAATCAATCAGTCAATCAATCAAACTTTATTTATATAGCACCTTTTAAACAAATCATAATGCAATTTAAAGTGCTTTACAAGTGATTGAAGAAAAAACATGGTATAAAAACAGGTTTAGAGACTAATGCACACCAATTACAACACAATGAATAGTCAGAATAATACAAGATAAAGAATAACAGATAAAAACAAGCAGTAATAATTATAATACAAATAAAATACATTATTGCACATAAGATTTTAACTATAACAAAAGACAACAACTCTATAGAAAAACAACATAATGAGAATGTTGCTATTTTACAAACTAAGCATGAAGAAATTCTCATTTGACTCTGTTTCTTTAACTAAGAAGGAGTTCAGTTGTAGCCATGTAACTAGCCTCATTAACTCATTATTGAGTGCATTAAGAAGATGAACAGTGACTTTTTTTGAACATATGTCCTGTAACTCAACCATTCACTGTAGTATAAGGGTGTTACATTTTTAAATCTGACTATGTCTGGCTTAGTTTTGTGATCAATTGTTAACAGCTCTCAAAGCTTCATCGGACGTTAATAATTCAAACTCGGAGATCTTGGTTTTAAGGTTTACCACAGTGTATGAAACTTGTGTGAATCAAGTGTTACCAATAACAGTCAGTTACTTAAATCAAAGTATATGGCAAATTTTGTAATTAGCGACGTAATCCATGAGATAAAAAAAAAATAGGTAATCTAATCTGAGTACTTTTACATTATTTTTTTCTTTAAACATCTTAAAATCTTTTCAGTGCAAATTTACAGTTGGTCAAATCAGTTACACTTACAAATACAGTAGTGGCACAAAGTACAGGTGTACAACATCTGCAACATGTACGATGCTGTTTCTTTTGTGTTGGTTTTTGTTTCTGCTGTTTTTTAATCAAAGGCCACATGGAGCACTTACTGAAAATGTTAATCTTCCATGTTCAATGTGAATACAAAGGAATAAAAACTCCATTTTCCATAAATCACCATTTACAAAGCAGTACGGTTATTGAGTTTGTCTGGAAGCCTGGAAGTAAATGTATGAATATGTCTGCCACTAATTGGAGCACTTGTAATCTGATTATATAATCCCAAATACATCATACACCTCTCTTACTCCCACCTCTGCTGTAGATCCGTATGGTGAAGGAGAACGACGCCACAGTGAATCCGACCTTCATCGTGAAGCCTGACGGGGGCTCTCAGGGCGACGGCATCTACCTCATCCGTGACCCGAGTGACCTAAAGATCATGGCGGGTTCACAGGCCAAACAGGGGGTAGTGCAAGAGTACATCCATAAGCCATTACTCATTGACAAACTCAAGTTTGACATCCGCCTCTACGTGCTGATAAAGTCCCTGGAGCCATTGGAGATCTACATTGCCAAGGAAGGCCTGACACGTTTTTGCACCGAGCCCTACCAGGTAGCCATGCTGCTACTGTGAAGCTAATGTGCTGTGATGCCATGAAACATGTACTCATTCTTCATAAAGAGATAATTAAGGTGACTTTTATTCTGTTTTTGTAGGAACCAAGCCAGAAGAATCTCAGCCATGTCTTCATGCACCTGACAAACTACTCCCTCAACGTCCACAGCGGCAACTTTGTCCACTCAGACAGCCAGAACACGGGCAGCAAGCGCACTCTCTCCAGCGTGCTGTACAGGCTGGCAGCTAAAGGCGTGGACATCAAGAAGGTGTGGTCGGACATCATCGCTCTTGTCATCAAGACCGTCATCGCCGTGGTGCCTGAACTTAAAGTGTACTATCAGGCTGAGATACCGCCTGGCAAACCGGGACCCACTTGCTTCCAGGTGAGTATCAGATGCCAATGCCACTATTGATTCTGTGTGTCAGCACAATTCTTAACTGATTCCCTTATGGATTCCTGATTAATTTTTGTTGAGCTGGCTGTAGCCTGAGAGCTAGCTGTGGCAACAATGTGTGTGTGTGTGTGATCTTCTTGGCATTCCTGGAATTTAAGCCAATGTTGTGAAGAAAAAGGTTTCAGCAAACTGCTACATCTCAGGTTTCCACCCTTAGTTGATTTTAAAGACATTACTGTTGCAATCTTTCTTTATGAAATGAAGCTACACTTAAGACCTTTTCGTCCTCTCCTTCTCCTTTCCAGCAGCATAGATGCATGAGATTGACGTTATTGTTTTGCAGTGCGCAACTGTCAGAAAAAAATGCTGGACCTAGAATGGCAGTAGAGCGCAACAGTCCCCCTTTTGTACTCACTCACAGATAGTAGCTACCTAAATGCGCCTGATTTTTTTTTTCATCAAGATCCATGCATTATTCCCTGAGAAATTGAAATTAAAAATGGTAAAATGTCGCCTTATCTTGCAATGTTAAAGAATATGAGAAAAAGTTCCCTGATTTATCCTTTTATCCGGTTTTGTACCAAAAGTTAATGGGGTCTTTTCTGGCGTTAGAAATCCATTTAGTAGTTTTTGTTTAATCCTGCTCACAAACCAACAAACGGACACGGGTGGAAAGAATAACCTCCTCGGCGGACATAATTTTAAAAAACCAAAAAGTTCTGAGGCAAACAATTCTGATGGATCAGTGAGTCTCAGCGGTCTCGACTCCCACTCGAGTATTTTTCTCAGAGTCATAACTTAGTTAAACTAAACTAAACACAAATACATCATGCACTGCCAAAATCAGTGCAATTCCCTCTGTACAGTGGCACCAGGATCTCCAAAGTACAGGAAGATAAACGTCCATAAATCTGTTTACAGATAATATAATAAGACACTCCTTATAACTCATATCTTGATAAATGATGTAGATCATTGTAGACAAAATTATGAAACTTCTCATGATGCAAATGTTTCGAAATGTAAACAAAAACATGGAGGTCTTCTTAGAAGTTATTAAAAATTGGATATAGAATATTGAACATAAACCTAAGTATGCAGGATCAAGCTTGACTGATATTCCTCCTGTTAATTTTACCTCAGGATCCAATATTGAAGCGTGGCAAGTTTTTAAATAGAGACTTTAAACTAACTTTATTTTTATCTGGACCTCGTCCACTCAGCCCTTTTTGTTCTAACAGCTTTTATTTAGACTCATTGTAGTCTCACTTTCTTTCTTTGTAAATGAACTCAACCTTCAAAACAAAGTGTATTTTATTAATTAAGGTACTGTGCATTGTAAAATATGATTTTGTTGGCAGCTAAAGTGATATCTTCTGGTATGAATCTGACTCAATAGGAGCATTTGTGTTTGTGTGTCAGATATTGGGCTTTGACATCCTGCTGATGAAGAACCTGAAGCCAGTATTACTAGAAGTCAACTCCAACCCCAGTATGAGAATAGAACATGAACAGGAGGTAAGAGTGAATGTCAACATCACTATTATCGCAGTATTATTATCATTATTATTCACTCTGCTGTGATAAATATTTATGTCTCCTTCAGGTGGCACCAGGGGTTTATGAATATGTTCCTAGTCCAGTTGACAAAGAGGTCAAAGTGGGTGTGATCAGGGACACACTGCGCCTTATGGACCCGGCCCACAGGAAGCCTTCAGTGTGAGTACACACACTTGCACGCACACACACACACACAGTTTGAAGCTGGAGTTCTTACAACCTCTGCTCTTTGTCTGCTGGTCTTAAGAGTCCACTTCTAAGGGCATGATATCTTACTCAGCCCATTCGTCCACAGAGCCCAGCTCTGCACCACTCAACAGCTCCCCATAAGCCTGTTAAATGGAAAAATTAAATTCAGCTGAGCCGTGGTAGAAATTCACACATTACTGTACAAGTCTGGCGGCTCAGTTTCTCAGGCTGACTGGCCCTGTGTGGTGCCTGACAATAAATCTCCTCTATCATTAGGAGTTTGTGTTTTTTTCCCCCCTCTAATCTGTTTTTCTTCTATGACAATAAGATTTACTGATTCTAACTTTCTCTTCTACCACCTTCTACATTACTAGCCTCCCTCCCCTTCCCGTCCTTTATTTTCTATATAAGATATTTGATCTGCTTTCTTCTGGAAGTGAAACGACCGTCTTCTCTGGGATAATACCCACTTAGCTATTATAATCATGACCGGTATTATATTGATATAATGCGCCTATGATATGTGTAATCCTCGTTCCTCCTGCCATATTTTCATCCAGCTGGAATAAGCAGACTCACACCTTGTACTTGTCAGTTAATAAATTACGCTAGAGCATAATTTAAAAGACACTTTTAGATACTGTTCCTCTCAACGTATTCCTGTCTACATGCTTTTAGACACCCATAATCCTTTAATCGAATGTCCCTCGTACGTTTTATGTCGACTCAGACCTCGGATAGTGGGGGTTACTCCAAAGCTTTATAATTATATACCTTTTACATTCATTATTGAGCTTGAACAATTACTCTATCACTGAATAAGTTCATCGTTTTTATAATTAGTTGCCCATTTAAGTCTGTTTAAGTCGGCAAAAATGTCAAATATTCTCTAGTTCCACTTACTCAACTGTGAGAATTTGCTGCTCTTCTTCCTCTTATGTGATTATATATTTAAAATGTTTGCATTTCGGACTTTTGAGGGGCTTTTATATACACATGTGCTGGCTCGGCTCGGATTGATCCGCAATACTTGTCCTCCCCACAGTACTATCAATGAAGATTTTTCTCTTCTGATTAAAATTTCTTCCCCAAAACTACATAGTGCACCTTTAAAAACAAACAGAAAAGACTACTATATCATTATCTTTTTTACACACTCGGATATCTATATCAGGATCAGCCACATTAATCAAGTGGTGGTTATAGTAGCTATAATGAAGCTAGCAGTACGTTGTATCCCTATACACTTAAACACTGATCTTCCAATGATTTATGACGTCCCAACTGATTGTGTTGTAAATCATCTGGATTATTTCTCTGTGTGTAAATGCCTCCATTTGTTTCACTGCTCCGTTCTAAACACAGACACCTGATCTCTAAATTGTACGCCCCCCTAAAGCCAATTAAAGGAGTGGAAGAATATCTTTATAAAAATATCTCCGTGTTAGAGAATGTTTATCGTCTGCAGCCATGTGGAGAAAAGAGGCTTAAGTCCAGACTGGAGCAAGGTGCATCATCTTTAATAAGATATAATTCAGTGTGTCTATAAAGCAGTGTGAGAAACGGTGACACTGACAAGGACAAGGTTTATGACGTGAGAGAAGTTATAGTGTCTCGTGTATCTTTATGTTTGCAGGAACTTGACACGAAGCAGGATAGAAATGTTAATAAAGTTGTAAACTTTATAGAGAGGGAAATGATCTGAATCAGTCCTGAGTAGTAATATTTTTAGAGAGCAATGACAACAACTAACGCTTCTAAATGATGATGATATAAAATTGCAAGTAACAGCAGTCTATCAGGTAATAAGGTGCAGGTGTATGAGGCATGTGATTAGAGATCAACAGCCAGTGCTCCGCTATTAGATAATACATCATTGATTAATGATAACAAGAATGTTACTGCTCATCAGTAACTGCAGATAGAAAGTGGACCCTAGCACCTTTTAGCTGAACCTCCTGCAGTACACAGCTTACCACAAATTAGGGCTGTAATATTGAAAAACCCATCTATAGCCGTGATAAAATTAACCTGCAGTAAATATTCCGTTGTGGTTTAACACGATTTCAAATGTTTTCTTCCCAAACATAAAGGTTTAGTATTCATGTCAGGTTGTGGTTGCAGGGAACTGTGTCAGCGCTGCAGATAGTGAGTTTTGTGTTTTAGGGGGGAAGATATGCCAATTATGTCCCGACAAGCTAGTGCTAATATTTATTAAATTAGCCATTTAGATTGGATGTGCTCAGGAAAATGTGATCATCACTGCTGCCAACAACGTGGGAGCAATATAGGAACTCATCAATCATCTGATGCCACGGTGTGGCAGATGCACTATGTATATAATTATTTCTGATCAAGAATATTTTTGCTACATTGAATTTGCTACATTTTAAATGAAGACATCTGTGTGTAAAGATGTTGCAATAATCCAATAGTGGAACAAGGACTCCGATCCTTCACTACTGCAGTTTTAAAATACTTAAATACTACTTAAAATAGTAATCATGAGCAAATTAACTCAAGGTATCAAAAACAAAATTACTATTTATGCAGAAAGTTGATGTGATGTATTACTATATATGGCATTATTAGTTTTTTTTTGGTTGAACAAGCACCATAATATAATGTCACAAAATGTTCTGAAGGTGCATAAAATGATTTAAAACGATTGTAAACATCGGTTTAATCTTTGACGATATGTAGGCCTGAATGTAATCTGACAAGTACTGAGGAACTACAGCTGTCAAAATAAAGTGGTGGAGTAAAGGCACAACTTCTCCCTTTTTTGAAATGCAGTGGAGTAGAAGCGTAGAGAAGCATAACATGAAAAACTGTAAAAGTGCTCAGTTTCTTTCCACCACTGGCACTAGCTAAGTTGGAGGTAAAAAAAAATCCAGAATTTTGCGAAAATGTCATTTCTGATGGAGAAAGATGAAAACTTTCTCAAAGCAATAATGACACATGTAATTTCATGTAGCTGTGATGAATTGCAGGCATCAGATTTGAAATGCCAACCCCACAGAACCAGCAGTATTTTGTAAAAATGTCGCCTCCCCCCATGCACATAAACATGAACCTGTGCAGCCTCCGTGTCAAACCCAATAACAAAACCTCTGCCTCTGACTTCAGTAGCTCACTCTCCTCTCTTCTGGCCTCTTTGCATTCGTAACAGTACATGATAATAATAACCTCAGCGTTATGGAACTAGGTATAAGTTCTCACGATAGCTGGATTTGGTCATTACTGATGAGAGATTTCACAGGAGGCAGCGGTGTGCAGCTCCAAGCTGGGCTCAGCTGTCACCTCGCTCTCTCTCTCACTCACTCACTCACTCACTCACTCACACTCTCTCTCTCTCTCTCTCTCTCTCTCACTCTCTGCTCCTCACGTTAGGTTTTTATTCCCCTTAGCTGCCATGGTTACCGGTACCTCATTTGATGCTCCAAAATTGAAACAAGGTCGGATTAGGGGTTGTCAAGGCAGTTTGATCCATTGATAACGCTTTTGGTCTTTTAAAACATATGGCGTACTTCAAAATGCACATGTCAGACATCCAGACAGAGTTCTTTTGGGCTTCAACTTCACTGGCTGATTACAGGAAATAAGAGAGAAAGACGAGAATTGAGAACCATTTTGTTTTCGAACCAGACAGTCTTTTGATTGGCATTTCACCAGTTTTGATGCCTCGTTATCAGAGGATAAAATAAATCTCATGGATGCCAGATTGAAGCTTTAAATAACAAGACTTGATTGAGGCTGACAGTCACATGCATAGATTTACAGTCAGGTCAGATGTATTTCAATAGGGAAGGATTGATTTGATTTATTTTTCTCCTGCAAACTTTTAAAATCCTTAACAAGCAGTCTTTGACAGCACGACCAGAATGTTCCCAACATCGTTACGGGAGGTTAAGTCATTTGTTTACTGGACAGATGGTCTACCAGCAAGTAAAAGTACTTGTGTTGTGGTAGCTGACAGCTGTTCAGCAGTGGAATGGATGGGATTCAGTCAGTCATAGCTGCAGAGTTTAAACTGAAGTCACCCCCGTATGAATTTGACTTGTCAAGATGAAGTGAAAGAGAGGTGAGAACTGACCAGGCGCACACTACAAAGGTGCAGCTGTGTAAAGAAATGGTGTTGCTATTTAAAGGAGACGGAATGAGAGCTTATATAAGAGAGAGAAGTAAATATGAAATGTCAGAAAAAGAGGAAAATGGAGAAAAGTGGGTAATTATGAGGAGGAGGGGGTCCGATTCTATCAGTGACTCTCAGACATATACTTCTGGCACCCAGCTCATAAATCCTGTGTATGATGTCTCTGAGGGTGATTTATGAGCCATTATGAGAGGTGTGTGTGAGTGTGGGTGAGAACAAAAAGCTGAAATTCAGGCGCCCATACCTTTTTTTTTTTTTTTTTAAATACAAAACATCATCTGCATCAAAAGAAATAATACGTGCAGAGGTGGATTTGAGTGCAGTTATAAGTAACTAAGGTTGAACCACACAGACTGAGACATTTTCTTATTGTGTTATTGTGGAAATGTAAAATAACATGCTCACAGCCTCCATTTTAAACCTACAATAACTTGGTTTTCTTTTCTTTTTTGGGGGCACTTGAGGGCAGCAATTACAGGTTTCAAACACAACATTGGCTTCACAACACCTTTTCAAGATGATGATGATAATAATAATATCAGAGCGCCAGAAATCTGTCAAATGTGACAACACTAGTTAACAATCATTTACCGAATGTGTTAAAAAATTTAATTAACAAGTATTATTATTATTATTATTATTATTAATGGATGCACCTAAAAGAAAAAGTAGGCGCACCAGTACAACCAGTGTAAATGATTGAATATGTAACATTTCTGCACTAAAATGTCTAAAAAAAAAACAACGTGACCTTCTGTTATATATTTTGTTGAGCTGTGTACTTACATTATCCCAAATGTTTCTTGTTTAATTTCAGAAATCTGTAATTTTACTCGAGGTATGTGAGTTTAATTTAATGGTCGCCGTCTCTGTAACCTCCGAGGCAAACATGACTAAACATAACGTGACAACAACTCCCATGACCCCAGGATACCCACATCTGTAGTTTTGTTTTGATTAAGAAACCCCTAGTGGCCGTAGTTGCTTATTTATCATTCATTTAGTCATGTTTTTGGCTACCTGATGAATTTAAGTCCAATATTTACTGTCTTTTAGCTCCAATTTTGGTCTCTACCAACTTAATTTGCCTACCTTGCTATCTGCTATGTTTATCAGCTAGTCGTTAACTTTCTCTGACTGCCATTTGGTACTGAGCAGCCTGTATCCAGTGGATCTTTTTGGCTTTTTTACTGGAAGCATCTGCCTGCTGCACCTGAAAATTATTTTACCAAAAGTTGTCTCAATAATGAGCAGAAATTGGCTATAAATCTCCATAAAGCTGGAGAGAGCTGCAGATTCAGGACTCTTTCTACACTGTCACATTGCCGTTTTTATACATTGTTATTATAAATAAATTGGTTATAACAGCTTAACATTTTCTGATTCTTGTGATTTTGTGGAGTGAGAACAGGAGTGGGCGTTAAATCATTTGCACACACAAAAGGTTTATTGTTACCTGTGGGAGACTGCTTCCTGTGTCTGTGTGTTTTGGTATGACTCATACTCTTAGAGCGCCGGCAAAAAATTCAGATTCCTGAAATGGAGATCACTGTGGACACATTTGATTTCTTTTCATTGACACATCTAGCACCTTTCAGGACTTTTGACAGTGTGCGAAAGCTTTGTCAAATTATTCACCAGGAGGCCAGAAATAGCATTCACGCAGGGTAATGACAGCTGAATTAGTCCTCCTCGCATACACTCAACTAACATTTGGCACCGGGCCTCTGTATGTCTTTTTAATAACCTGCCATTCTTCACCTTTTACCCTCTCGCCTTAACTCCATCATTTTCTTCCTCCGTCTGCTGGGAGTGTTTGGAGATGTTCCCTTCACTGTCTGTCTGGCTGTCAGCTTCTCTAGAAGACGTGTCCGTTTTTAGCCGAACCAGTCCTGTCTAAATAGACGTGGGTGGTGTCCCTCTGGCTGCCGAGGGATGATTGATTCTATTAAACATTCAGCAGTGCTCTCTGTGCCATTCACACTGCTTACTAATTCATGGACAAAGAAACTGCCTCATAAAAGTCAGCAGTACTGTATCCCCTTGACGGGAATGTGACTTTGCGCGTTTGTCGTTGTGTTTGCATGGAAATGTTGACCGTACGAGTTGTCCTTAAAGGCCCTTTACACCGGCACAGGTGTTTTACTTATTCTGGCTGATGAGTCCCTGCTCATGATGGAAGTTATTTGAGGCCACTCGACTCTACGAACTAATAAGAATGATAAAGGAGGGATCGGCCCCGCCCGACAGCAACAGTTGCAGCATAGCGAACAGGAAAGGGAAGGGAGATGTCAATCAAGAACAATGTTCACACATTTATGAGGGTAAAAATGCACAGAACGCCCTGCTCCCATTCCTTTTATATGAGAAGTGGCAACTCCCTCAGGAAAAGCACAATGGGATAGCCGGCGGCGAGAGACAGGCAGGTAGTGTGGAACGTGCCAAAGGTTTTATACTATTCCAGTCATCGACAGGTGGCGTTATGAATCGTAGCAATATGCCAGAAAAATGCAGGAAGAAAGAGACTGAAATCTAGCCAACATGGATGAAAACAAAAGCTATGCTTGAAAAATGAGGCAGAAAAAACTCATTCAACATGTTTTTAAGGCCAAGATGATAGACCCAATGCCTTTTGGTGAGAAACACAGAATCTAAGCAGAACTCATCAGGGTACTTTTGATTTTTATTGGATCTAATGGACCAACTTCTGACGCTACAAAATGATTCTCCAGTGTGTTCATGACGCTCAGAGAATTGTGTTCATCTTTTCACAGTTATACCTTTAGTAACGATTGTGAAAGGCGGAAAGTCATATTCTTTCTCGCCAAAACATGTTGTTCAAAGAAGTTTCTACCTCAAAGCAATCGCAAAGCCTTTTTTTCTCCCCCATATTGTAGAAGGTGAGATTTGATTATAAAGCAGGTCTACGTGCTCTATAAATACCATGAAAGCATCAAAACACTCAATCCACAGATAAACATACATAGTCCATATTCAGAAAACTGTGAGTTTGTGATGTCACAACTATACAATCTCTGCCGTCAGCCACGCCCCCAACTGGGCTGTGGATTGCAAAAACAGAAATGTGGTAAGATAATGCCTCTTTTGAACATTAAAGCATGTTAACCTTTTTTTTTTTTCATAGACCCAGAATAAAAATACCAATGTGAAAATGATCGTAATATGCAACCTTTAATTTATGAAATTGTACTACTCTATTTGGGCCCCTTGACCGGCGTTGTGCCACAGGAAAGTGGAAAAAAAAGTCAAATCTTTGGTCGATGGACTTTTTTTGGCTGGCTTAATTAACTGACTGAAAAGTGCTTTTATACATCTGCCTCATCAACATTTAAAGCATAAAACCCGACATTGGTAATTTACCTCTAAAAGCACAATTTGTCCATCAGTAGTTGCTGTGGAAAAGGGCTCTTTGTCCCAGATCCACTGTGGCTTAACATCCAGCTATACTGTGTAATACAGGAGTCATTTTGCTGTTTTGCTTAAATGTACAAACTTGATAAGAAATAACTTCCTGCTCACAGGAATCAAAAGCATATTTGCAAATGTCTAAATGCAAAACCTGTAGCATGTAGATGCATCTTGCTTCTGGTGCAGTTAAATGTTGTTGATGCAAGCAGAGACAGTAAAAAAGGCTGTACAGAGTCTATGAGATGAGCAAGAGAAAAGAGAGCATTTATCCTTCATACAACATTAGTCTTCCTGTTTCTCCTGCCAAGACAGACTGTAAGTGCAGACTCAAGTGAAAAGCTTGGTGCATTTATTTACCTCAGGTAGTTGGCTGTTACTCAGCTGACAAAAGCTCTCTGGGTTGGCCTGATGGTCTTGCGCTTCAGTCCTGCAGGCCTTAAAGGCCATTACTCAGCCTTTATGCTGGACAGCACAAAAAACAGTAAATGTAGGGACTTTTGTAGTCTTTAAATCTCCAGTGGTGCAGGTTAAATGGTCGGTCAACAGCGCTAATAAATTAAACACTGTCAGTGAAATATACTGCTGTAAAATTTATAATAATCTGTTGTTTTCTGTGGTCAAAGATCCCAACCGAGGGCTGCTGGGTTTGAACACGGGGAGGAGATTCCCTTGGAGGCAGAGATACAAGAGAGGAGCCCGGATGAAGCCGCCCTGCCCTCGCTGTGTCTGAAGCAGGTCTACCCCAAGTACACCAAACAGTTCAACTACCTGCGGCTGGTGGAGCGTATCGCAGCTCTGTTCATTCGCTTCCTCGGGGTCAAGGGCAACATGCGTCTGGGCCCCACAGCCTTCCGAACCTTCATCAGGTACAATTTTTTTTAATGTATTACTATTTTTTCCCTATTTGCTTCTGCCAGTGCCAATTTTGGTATTTTTGCTTATTGTGATGTTTTTTTGTTGGAGTATCTTCAATGCTCAATGTGCTCAACACTACAAATCCTCTCAGTCTCTCTTTGACAACTATCAACCTGCTTCTTTGCTCCCCTCCTGCCCTCACTCACGCTCGTTGTCACCGTGTTTTGTATTGCATGTCACGTAACAAAAAGACGTCATCATCTGCGTACAACGTGATTAGGCGGGATACAAAAGCCTCAGCGTCCTGCTGTAAAATGAATGAACGCTCAAGTTATTATGGTTTGTATTTTAGATTGATTTTCACAGGATCATGTCAGCAACAATCTCCTGCGGCCAGTTGAGGACAGCCCGCCAGGAGGTCTATTTTCAGAGTTAAACAGCATAAAAACGTACCTGCAAATATCACTTTGGTCCGTTTAAATGCTGCTGTGGTCCTTCCTCCTCAATACTACTTAACACACTGTCTACCCATGACATGTAAGCTACAGCACAAGGTTGTTTATTTTGGCTTATGCTCCCCTGCTGGTGCTCAGCCTGCCAGCTGCTGTCAATCAAACACAGACATGCCCCCAAAGCCAGCTTAGAGGAGATGGAGCATTTCAGATATTTCCCCAAAAGAGGAAGAAGAATACATTTTTTTAAAAAACACATGAAATAGTTTTTGCCTTGAAAAAGAAATAATTAAATATGATTTCAGTTGGAGCTTTAAGAATGTGGACTGACATGTAAGATTTTTCTGATTGTTTTTAGGACCTGCAAGCTGAGCAACAGTAATTTCACCATGGCTTCAGTGGACATCCTCTACATAGACATCACACGCCGCTGGTCTGGATCGACCCCGGATTCTCGAGAAGCAGGTAACTCGCACATTTACACACACACACACACACATGTGCGAAAAACAAAACCCTCAGAAAGAAACGACATGTAGAGGACAGAGAGCCGGGTATCCTTGAGACTCGGGGCAAATAATGTGCTCGGAGATAATTGCGTGTCATTCTTTGTCAGATTCCCTCTGACACTGTGCTTCCGTAATTGAAATGAGCTGAGATCACAATGTGACAGCGAAAGCGAGTATCCGACATGAATTATTCAGACTTTGCACCTTGCGCGAGGAGTGTTTGCGAGGCGAAGCGGATGGATGGAGATCACATGGACCAGGATGGAAGGGCCTGTACGGAGGAGATTGTGGGCTGAATTTAGAATGAGCTCATACGTATTCAGGGAGACTGAAGTCAGAGTCTGTTATTTCTGTGTATGTGCAAGGGAGGATTTGTGAGGAACCAAAAAAAGACATAGAATTGTTATTGACAAAGCTTAGTTTGGAGCATGTGGAAAAAGTTTTCGAAGGACGCGTGAAGGAATGTATGCAAATGCCGTCTTGCGCCAAACTTCTTCGTGTGATGCGTAATAATTTTAATAAATCCGAAGCAAACGACCTACCAGCTCTCACCCCGTCAGTCCGGTGTGAATTGGCATCACATTCATTTTTTTTTTTTCACTTCATGGATTCTTCTGCTTTCTGCTCATTTGTCTCTCTCTCACTCTCCGGGGGTGAGAATAACAAGAGTTTGCAGTAGAAAAATATTAGGGGTAAAAATTCAGCTCAGAGGACATTGTTCTTCTCATAGAGGGAAAAGCTGTGGTTATAGAGCAGTATATTTGTTGTTGTATATAAATATCTCAGTCTTTCATAGCTTTCAAGGGCAGATGATGGCGAATTTAGATTTCAGGAGAGACTAAAGTGCAAAGTTATTTTACAAAACAACAAGGACAAAACCTAAATCATGTTTCCATTATTATTGTCTGTTAACAGCATATGTTGTTTATTAAATGATTGAAAAGGTTGCATTCAGTCAGTCATTTGTATGTATGAGAAAATCAATCCAGCCACTACAGAAGGTCAAGTTACCATGAGATCCCTGAGTGTCAGAATATTAACTACTTACGTATCAGCATGTAAAGCTATGCATCAAAATGTGTAGATGAATGCAAATGCAATGCACATATCCCCGAGTTCCTTATCTTTTTTTCATATTTGAATTTTTTTTTTCCCCAAAGAGTGAAAAAAAAGTATTTTCATGAGAAATGTTTGAAACCGAGTGACTTTTTTTTTTTCTCCCTGAAAGTTTTTTTTCACTGTTTCACTCAAGAAAAAAATTCTCCAGATTTTTTTTTTTTTTTCACATTTTCACAGATGGAAAAAAAAAATGACCTCAGAAAAATTATCCTGGCAAAACTTTTTTGCACCAATTCTCAAGTCATAAACACAGGAGAGAAAACAATTCAGATCAGACTTCAGATCACCAGAAACATTTTTTAACTTATACTCGAGGTATTTAACTGAAAAACAATAATAATTTACAGGAATGGCCTTTCAAAGATAAAAGTGAAACAATTCAAATAAGAGTTTTTTATTCTCTTTAGTACATTTAAAGAGGTCTGACTGTGTTAGCCAACAATCTATGAAAGTTTCAAGCTAGGTGGTTTTTCGAAGACGGCAACACTAATCAGTCTGTTGACATGGATATCACATCTTCATAATCAGAAGAAAACAGTTCCAGTGTCTGAGCGCTCAGAGCATCGTCTGCACGCAAGATATTTTCAGTCATGATTAAAATGAAAAGCCAAATAGAAAGTGAAGAGATACAATTCAACGATTATTTTACTAGACTACGAGAAGTAACCGGGCTGTAATAAAATTTAATATAATGCAAATTTAAAATGTAAAATAATAATTTGAAAATGTAAAGTGAAATTTAAGAAGCAAAAGCTTAAATGGAAATGCTCGAACAGAAAATGAATCTGTATTAATGTATCTCTAAAACGATATAAAATTATTACTTTAACAAATACATTTTCTTCACTTGAAATGGTGTTTCATTTTATTTATGTATTTCTCCAGCCTCACCTCAACCACATTTTCTCTCTTTCAGGTATGGGACTACAAGCGTTTGTCGAAGCCTTTTTCCACCTGGCGGCGCGCAGGTTCAAATCCCTGCAGATGAGGGAGCAGGTAGCGGCGCTGCTGGATCTGTGCGAGGCCCAGCTGGAGTCCCAGTCGGGCGTCGAAGACAGACGCTCCGTGAGCTGCAGCAGGGCGCTGCCGCGAGCCAACAAGACTCAGTCGCTGGGCCTCACCAACCCTCAGCTCAACTCTCCGGCTCCCCTGCGAAGGGCGGCCAGCCAGGACTACCGGCTGCATCAAAGACTCAAGCCTCGCTCACTCAGGGCCAACGTGGAGAACTGACGAGAGAGAACTCAAACAAGTCATCCAATCCCCAAACACTGCCGTTAGCCTTCTCCATGGGAGCGAGGAAATTAGCCGTCCGTTTCTCCTCTGCAGTTCCCGATGATGGGAGCTGAGAGAAGAGCTAGCTTGACCCCTGCTGGCTGACTTACAGGAGAACTGTTCTCAGCCTGATTGCTTTTTTTTTCCAGAGGAGGAAGATGTCTGCAGGGGGCGATAGGAGTGGAAATGGAACAAGAGATGTTGGTGGAGGGTGGTGCATTTCTTCCTCCCCTCCTGATGTGATCATATATGAACAGTGTGGTCCAGTCAGGAGGAGGATAAGGCTGCTTTTAATACACACTTACTGATTCTACAGGGCAGCTATATGCTCCCCTTCACCTTTTGTCTGGCAACACGTACACAGAAAACAAACTTTTTCAGGGATAACATTAGATGCTCCAGCTTTACATTCAATGCAGTTACACATGAATACATAAATGGGTGTAAGGGAGCGTCCTTAGTGTGTGTGGTATATCCTAGAATTTGCACAACAACTATTGCATTTGCACAATGGATGTGAGGGTGACTGAGCATATGTGTGGGCATATTGTGTGTGTGTGTGTGTGTACTGTATTTATTTGTGTTAAGCTCAATGGTGAAAGCCTATTTACAGCCAGTGGCTCAGCTGTGCGTCCTGAGCCCATTAGAGATGAGTTAAGTGAATAAGTATTCAAAGGGAAAAGGCCACGCTGCCACTTATCCTCTTTCAGTTCAGCAGCTATTCCAGTCGGGCAGCCTCAGACCTCCAGCGAGCATGTTTTTAGGATGATGACTGTGTGGCCGCACATTGGGAATTCAATTATTTCACAAGTAATTGCATGGTTTTTAAAATTTCACAATCAAGATGGATGCATTTTCTTAAACCTTTTTTAAAGGAAAAGTTCAACCAAAAATTTTAAAATTCAGTACTCGCCCTCGTGCCAAAGTTGGGTGAAGTTTTGTAGTCCGCAAAACGTTTCTGGAGCTTCACAACAAAACAGCGTTGCAGCTCGTCCAGCGTAATCCAAGTTTTCAGAAGCTCTGAGATCCTAAATGTTTTTGAAAATCTGTTACTAAGGATGTAATTAACGTCTTTTCATATCAATTTGGGATCCGGGGGCTTAAAATGGATCCATACAGCTTGTGTGATGTAATCCAACTCTCTGGAAGCCCCAGGATCCCAAACTGATTTGAAAAGACTGTGCACCCACTTCATACGAGGTGTGCGCTGACACTTGCTTAGCGGCTACAGTGAAGATTTTGGCTTTCGTTTTTATTCCCCGAGTCCTCATCCACTTCACTTGTTTGGATAAAACTACAACGCCGTCTTGCTGTGAAGCTCCAGAAATGTTTTGTAACATCCGACAATAAGTTCCCCCCAAACTTTCCATCTGCGTGAGCGCCAGTACAAAATGACGTAATCACCATTTTTTTGGGTGAACTTATCCTTTAATATCATGACTGCAGCTGGCGGACGCCAACCAGAAAGGTCGTAGATCCTCGCTGCCATTTCAGACTATTTACACCAGTTACTCACTGAACACTAATGTTTGAATTGTAATGTTTTGTTTTTTTCTTTTACTGTGAGATTATTAAATGATTAAATAATCTTTTGTCACAAACTTTGTCACATGCAGGCCAAGTATTAAGTGTGATGCGTTAAAGGACAAATGACCTTAATGCTTGAAAAACCTGCAACGTTGGCAGCTGTTAAACGCATGGAGTGAAGTAAACGTTGAACATTTCTGCTATATGAACTGTTAGGACTAACATTTACTGCAGTATTTAACTGATTACATGAAGTAGATTTACAAGGTTATAATGGTGATCAATCATGTGACTGAAATCAATTGATAACACTGCAAAAAATAAAGTTCATTTTGATTTTTGAACTGAAGATGTGTGTTTTTATTGACCAGATTTCTTCTTTGGCGTTTTTATTCACCAGATATGTGAATAATCTTGGGTATGTTATATTTCTATACTGTCCTACTCATATTGGCCTCAGTGACGTCCCCTATGGTCTCATTAAAGGACACCGTTTGTCACGTAACGGCAGCACTGTGGGCAGTTTGTGCTATCTACAGCTCTTGTCTGGAACAAGGCTGATGTATGAGCCTGAAATAGCTCATTTTTTATGTCTTAAGACCTTAGATATGTTTCACAGCACAACCATCTGCCAATGTTTCCCCGACCTTCTGTCGCGAAGGCTGGCGATGCCAATTCATGCCGTAGCTTTAGTGTCTTTAATCCTCATAGTTTGCCGTGTGTGTTCAAGAGCTGAGGTGTCTGTCACCAGTTAAATAAAAACTATTTTACCCAGTACCCAAAAGTCATACTTGAGTAAAATTAAAGATATTAGGTTAAGTTTCTGGCAATAAATGTACTTATGTATGAAAAGCACAAGAAAAAGTATATTTTACATGTATATAATGTAAACACTGTATGCTATGGGTCGACCAATTACACGCCTGGCTGAATATCGGAGCAGATATCTGATGAATCTGATTGCCGATAAAATAAATAAGATAAAAATGTGCAAAAAGCATGCGATCGCCAAAGTTACTAGTAACTACAGTTAACAAATGAATGGAGTTGAATAATAAGTGCAATGTGTGCCTCCAAAATGTAGTGGAGTGGGAGTATAAAGTAGCAGAAAATGGAAATACTCCAGTATTTCAAAATTGTACTTAGTTACACACCATCACTGATTTGACCTTTTAGCTTGCGTAGATATTTTGTGCTGGTTTGAACATGTCAGATACAAATCAATTCAATCAACAAAAAATTTCTCCTGACAAAAAAAAAATTATACAAAACTGATTTTTTCCCACTCGGTATCACAAAAGAGTTTCTCCTGTAGTGTTTTCTTTTTCACTCGGTTTCATACAGGTGTAAAAAAAAAATTCAAAACAAAAAAATGTATACAATTCTGATTTTTTTTTCTTTCTCACTCAGTTTGGATTTTTTTCATGCATACATTTTTCTCCCGAATTTTTCCCATTCAGGTTCACAAAACAATCTATTTTTTTTTCTTTTCACTCAGTTTCACGTCTACATGGAAATCTTTTTTCCTTCTGAAAAATAAAAAAACAGAATTAGACTGAATTTGTCCCACTCGGTTTCACAAAAAGTTTCTCCTGAAATCGTTTCCTTTTCACTTGGTTTCATAAATGCAAACAAAATGTCTCCTGAAAAACTAAAAATTCTACTGGATTTTTCCCACTCGGTTTCACAAAAAAAGTTTATCCTGAATTTTCCTTAAGTGTTTTCTGGCGCAGTTTCACATATGCATAGAATTTTTGTTTTCCAGAAAAAAAGAAAAAAAAAATCTACTGAATTTTTTCACAAAAAGTTTCTCCTGAAAAATTAAAACTTCCATTTGGCTTCACAAAACAAAGTTTCTCCTGAAATGTTTTCTTTTTCACTCAGTTTCGCAAAATAAAAAGTTTCTCCTGAACAAACAAACAGGTTTTCCAGGAAAAAAAAATTTTCTTCTGAACAACGGAAAAAAAAGGTTCTCCTGAAGTGTTTTCTTTTTCACTCGGTTTCACGTATGCATGGAAAAAAAAATTTCTTCTAAAAATAAAAAAATTCTACTGAATTTTTCCCACTCAGTTTCACAAAAAAGATTTTCCTGAATTTTCCTGAAGTGTTTTCTGAAGCAGTTTCACATATGCATTGAATTTAATTTATTCTGAAAAGAAGAAAAAGTTTCTCCTGAATTTTTTTTCTTTCCCACTTGGTTTCAGAGAAAGTTTCTCCCAAAAAATTCTGCTGAATTTTTTTCCCTTTTCACTCGGTTTCACGTATACATGGAAATAAAGCTTCTCCGGATGTTTTCTTTTTCACTCAGTTTCACATATGCAAAGAATTTTTGTTTTCCAGAAAAAAAAAATTCTACTGAATTTTTTCACAAAAACTTTCTCCTGAAAAAGAAAAAAAAATCCATTCAGTTTCACAAAAAAAAAGTTTTTTCTGAATTTTCCTGGAGTGTTTTCTGAAGCAGTTTTCACATATGCATTGAATTTTTTATTCTGAAAAAGAACAAAAAAATTCTCCTGATTTTTTTCCCCTTTTCACTCAGTTTCACGTACACATGGAAACAAAGTTTCTCCTGAAGTGTTTTCTTTTTCACTCGATTACACGCATGAAAAATAGTTTCTCCTGAATTTTCCTGGTGTTTTCTGGAGCAGTTTCACATATGCATTGAATTTGTTTTTTCCTGAAAAAAGTGCTACTGAATTTTTCCCACTCAGTTTCACAAAACAAAGTTTCTTCTGATTTTTCCCCTTTTCACTCAGTTTCACGTATACATGGAAATAAAGGTTCTCCTGAAGTGTTTTATCTTTCACTCAGTTTCACATATGCAAAGAATTTTTGTTTTCCCAGAAAAAAAATCCACTGAATTTTTTCACAAAAAGTTTCTCCTGAAAAAACAAAAAATCCCTTTACTTTCACGAAAAAAGTTTTTCCTGATTTTTTTTGGAAGTGTTTTCTGAGTAGTTTTAAACATGCATTGAAATTTTTATTCTGAAAAAGAAGAAAAGGTTTCATCTGAATTATTTTTCCTTTTAACTCGATTTCACGCATGAAAAATATTTCTCCTGAATTTCTCCTGAAGTGTTTACTGGAGCAGTTTCACATATGCATAGAATTTATTTTTTCCTGAAAAACAATTCTTCTGAATTTTTCCCACTCAGTTTCACAAAAAAAAGTTTCTCCTGAATTGTTTTCCCTTTTCACGTATACATCGAAATAAAGTTTCTCCTGAAGTGTTTTCTTTTTCACTCAGTTTCACATAGGCATAGAATTTTTTTTTTCCAGAAAAAAAAAATTCTACTGAATTTTTTTCACAAAAAGTTTCTTCTGAGAAAAAAAAAAATCCATTCAGTTTCACAAAAAACATTTTTCCTGAATTTCCAGAAGCAGTTTCACATATGCATTGAGTTTTTTATTCTGAAAAAGAAGAAAAGGTTTCATCTGAATTTTTTTTCCTTTTCACTCGGTTTCACAAAAAGTTTCTCGTGAAAAATAAAAAAAATTCTATTTCGTTTCACAAAAAACAGTTTCTCCTGATTTTTTTTCCCTTTTCATTCGGTTTCACATATACATGGAAATAAAGTTTCTCCTGAAGTGTTTTCTTTTTCACTTAGTTTCACATATGCATATGCAAAAAAAAAAAAATTCCAGAAAAAGAAAAATCTACTGAATTTTTTCACGAAAAGGTTCCTCCTGAAAAAAAAAATGTCATTCACTTTCACCAAAAAAGGTTTCTACTGAATTTTTTTCCCTTTTCATTTGGTTTCACATAAACATGGAAATAAAGTTTCTCCTGAAGTGTTTTCTTTTTCACTTAGTTTCACATATGCATATGCAAAAAAAAATAAATTCCAGAAAAAAAAAAATTCTACTGCATTTTTTCACAAAAAGTTTCTCCTGAAAAAACAAAAAATCCCTTCACTTTCACGAAAAAAGTTTTTCCTGATTTTTTTAAGTGTTTTCTGAGTAGTTTTAAACATGCATTGAAATTTTTATTCTGAAAAAGAAGAAAAGATTTCATCTGAATTATTTTTCCTTTTAACTCGATTTCACGCATGAAAAATATTTCTCCTGAATTTCTCCTGAAGTGTTTACTGGAGCAGTTTCACATATGCATAGAATTTATTTTTTCCTGAAAAACAATTCTACTGAATTTTTCCCACTCAGATTCACAATAAAAAGTTTCTCCTGAATTGTTTTCCCTTTTCACGTATACATCGAAATAAAGTTTCTCCTGAAGTGTTTTCTTTTTCACTCAGTTTCACATAGGCATAGAATTTTTTTTTTCCAGAAAAAAAAAAATTCTACTGAATTTTTTTCACAAAAAGTTTCTTCTGAAAAAAACAAAATTCCATTCAGTTTCACAAAAAACGTTTTTCCTGAATTTCCGGAAGCAGTTTCACATATGCATTGAGTTTTTTATTCTGAAAAAGAAGAAAAGGTTCCATCTGAATTTTTTTTCCTTTTCACTCAGTTTCACATATACATGGAAATAAAGTTTCTCCTGAAGTGTTTTCTTTTTCACTTAGTTTCACATATGCATATGCAAAAAAAATAAAAAATTCTACTGCATTTTTTCACAAAAAGTTTCTCCTGAAAAAAAAAAATGTCATTCACTTTCACAAAATAAAGTTTTTCCTGAATTTTCCTGAAGTATTTTTTTCCTTTTCACTCGATTTCACGCATGAAAATTAGTTTCTCCTGGATTTTCCTGAAGTGTTTACTGGAGCAGTTTCACATATAAATAGATTTATTTTTTTTACTGAATTTTTTCACAAAAAGCTTCTCTTGAAAAAAAAAAAAATCCATTCAGTTTCACAAAAAACGTTTTTCCTGAATTTCCAGAAGCAGTTTCACATATGCATTGAGTTTTTTATTCTGAAAAAGAAGAAAAGGTTTCATCTGAATTTTTTTTCCTTTTCACTCGGTTTCACAAAAAGTTTCTCCTGAAAAATAAAAAAAATTCTATTTCGTTTCACAAAAAAAAGTTTCTCCTGAATTTTTTTCCCTTTTCATTCGGTTTCACATATACATGGAAATAAAGTTTCTCCTGAAGTGTTTTCTTTTTCACTTAGTTTCACATATGCATATGCAAAAAAAAAAAAAATTCCAGAAAAAGAAAAATCTACTGAATTTTTTCACGAAAAGGTTCCTCCTGAAAAAAAAATGTCATTCACTTTCACCAAAAAAAGTTTCTACTGAATTTTTTTCCCTTTTCATTTGGTTTCACATAAACATGGAAATAAAGTTTCTCCTGAAGTGTTTTCTTTTTCACTTAGTTTCACATATGCATATGCAAAAAAAAAAAAAATTCCAGAAAAAAAAAAATTCTACTGCATTTTTTCACAAAAAGTTTCTCCTGGAAAAAAAAAAATGTCATTCACTTTCACAAAAAAAAGTTTTTCCTGAATTTTCCTGAAGTATTTTTTTCCTTTTCACTCAATTTCACGCATGAAAATTAGTTTCTCCTGGATTTTCCTGAAGTGTTTACTGGAGCAGTTTCACATATAAATAGAATTTTTTTTTTTACTGAATTTTTTCACAAAAAGTTTCTCTTGAAAAAGAAAAAAATCCATTCAGTTTCACAAAAAAAAGATTTTCCTGAATTTTCCTGGAGTTTTTACTGGAGCAGTTTCACTTATGTATTGAATTTTTCATTCTGAAAAAGAAGAAAAGGTTTCTCCTGAATTTTTTTTCTTTCCCACTTGGTTTCAGAGAAAGTTTCTCCACCCAAAAAAGTTTCTGCTGATTTTTTTTCCCTTTTCATTCGGTTTCACGTATACATGGAAATAAAGCTTCTCCTGATGTTTTCTTTTTCACTCAGTTTCACATATGCAAAGAATTTTTGTTTTCCAGAGAAAAAAAAAATTCTACTGAATTTTTTCACAAAAACTTTCTCCTGAAAAAGAAAAAAAAATCCATTCAGTTTCACAAAAAAAAGATTTTCCTGAATTTTGTTTGTGTTTTCTGAAGCAGTTTCACATATGCTTTGATATTTTTATTCTGAAAAAGAACAAAAATTTTCTCCTGATTTTTTCCCCCTTTTCACTCAGTTTCACGTATACATGGAAACAAAGTTTCTCCTGAAATGTTTTCTTTTTCACTCGATTTCACGCATGAAAAATAGTTTCTCCTGAATTTTCCTGGTGTTTTCTGGAGCAGTTTCACATATGCATTGAATTTGTTTTTTCCTGAAAAAAAGTGCTACTGAATTTTTCCCACTCAGTTTCACAAAACAAAGTTTCTCCTGATTTTTTCCCCTTTTCACTCAGTTTCATGTATACATGGAAATAAAGGTTCTCCTGAAGTGTTTTCTTTTTCACTCAGTTTCACATATGCATAGATTTCTTTTTTCCAGAAAAAAAATAAATCCACTGAATTTTTTCAAAAAAAGTTTCTCCTGAAAAAACAAAAATTCCATTCAGTTTCACAAAAAAAGTTTTTCCTGAATTTTTTTGGAAGTGTTTTCTGAAGCAGTTTTAAACATGCATTGATTTTTTTATTCTGAAAAAGAAGAAAAGGTTTCATCTGAATTTTTTTTCCCTTTTCACTCGATTTCACGCATAAAAAATATTTCTCCTGAATTTTCCTGAAGTGTTTACTGGAGCAGTTTCACATATGCATAGAATTTTTTTATTCTGAAAAAGAAGAAAAGGTTTCTCCTGAATCTTTTTTCTTTCCCACTCAGTTTCACAAAAAGTTTCTCCTGAAAAATAAAAAAAATCTATTTCGTTTCACAAAAATTTCTTTTTCCCTTTTCATTTGGTTTCACATATACATGGAAATAAAGTTTCTCCTGAAGTGTTTTCTTTTCCACTTAGTTTCACATATGCATATGCAAAAAAATTTAAAAATTCCAGAAAAAGGAAAATCTACTGAATTTTTTCACAAAAAGGTTTCTCCTGAAAAAAAAAATGTTATTCACTTTCACAAAAAAAAAGTTTTTCCTGAATTTTCACAAAAAAATTTTGGAAGTGTTTTCTGAAGCAGTTTTAAACATGCATTGAATTTTTTATTCTGAAAAAGAAGAAAAGGTTTCATCTGAATTTGTTTCCCTTTTCACTCGATTTCACGCATGAAAAATATTTCTCCTGAATTTCTCCTGAAAAGTGTTTACTGGAGCAGTTTCACACATGCATAGAATTTTTTTTTTCCTGAATTTTTCCCACTCAGTTTCACAAAAAAAGTTTCTCCTGAATTTCCGGAAGCAGTTTCACATACGCATTGAGTTTTTTATTCTGAAAAAGAAGAAAAGGTTTCTCCTGAATCTTTTTTCTTTCCCACTCGGTTTCACAAAAAGTTTCTCCTGAAAAGTATCTCCTAAAGTATTTTTT
The DNA here is from genome assembly GCF_040436345.1 of Pagrus major. Classification (NCBI taxonomy): domain Eukaryota; kingdom Metazoa; phylum Chordata; class Actinopteri; order Spariformes; family Sparidae; genus Pagrus; species Pagrus major. Next base: position 24,228,540 of record NC_133226.1, read on the forward strand.
TCCTTTTCACTCGATTTCACGCATGAAAATTAGTTTCTCCTGGATTTTCCTGAAGTGTTTACTGGAGCAGTTTCACATATGCAAAGAATTTTTTTTTTCCAGAAAAAATAAAATTCTACTAAATTTTTTCACAAAAAAATTCTCCTGAAAAAAACAAAAATTCCATTCAGTTTCACAAAAAAAAGTTTTTCCTGAATTTTCCTGAAGTGTTTTCTGAAGCAGTTTCACATACGCATTGAATTTTTTATTCTGAAAAAGAAGAAAAAGTTTCTCCTGAATTTTTCTTCCTTTTCACTCGATTTCACGCATGAAAAATAGTTTCTACTGAATTTTCAGTAGTGTTTACTGGAGCAGTTTCACATACGCATTGAATTTGTTTTTTCCTGAAAAAAAGTGCTACTGAATTTTTCCCACTCAGTTTTACAAAACAAAGTTTCTCCTGATTTTTTCCCCTTTTCACTCAGTTTCACGTATACATGGAAATAAAGTTTCTCCTGAAGTGTTTTCTCTTTCACTCAGTTTCACATATACATGGAAATAAAGGTTCTCCTGAAGTGTTTTCTTTTTCACTCAGTTTCACATATACATAGAATTTTTTTTTTCCAGAAAAAAAAAATCCACTGAATTTTTTCACAAAAACTTTCTCCTGAAAAAGAAAAAATTCCATTCACTTTCACAAAGTTTTTCCTGATTTTTTTTGGGTGTTTTCTGAGTAGTTTTAAACATGCATTGAATTTTTTATTCTGAAAAAGAAGAAAAGGTTTCATCTGAATTTTTTTTTCCTTTTCACTCGATTTCACGCATGAAAAATATTTCTCCTGAATTTCTCCTGAAATGTTTACTGGAGCAGTTTCACATATGCATAGAATTTATTTTTTCCTGAAAAACAATTCTACTGAATTTTTCCCACTCAGTTTCACCAAAAAAAAGTTTCTCCTGAATTGTTTTCCCTTCTCACTTGGTTTTCACGTATACATGGAAATAAAGTTTCTCCTGAAGTGTTTTCTTTTTCACTCAGTTTCACATATGGATAGAAATTTTTTTTTTCCAGAAAAAAAAAATTTCTACTGAATTTTTTCACAAAAAGTTTCTCCTGAAAAAAAGAAAAGAAATTGCATTCAGTTTCACAAAAAACATTTTTCCTGAATTTCCGGAAGCAGTTTCACATATGCATTGAGTTTTTTATTCTGAAAAAGAAGAAAAGGTTTCTCCTGAATCTTTTTTCTTTCCCACTTGGTTTCACAAAAAGTTTCTCCTGAAAAATAAAAAAATTCTATTTCATTTCACAAAAAAAAGTTTCTCCTGAATTTTTTTCCCTTTTCATTTGGTTTCACATATACATGGAAATAAAGTTTCTCCTGAAGTGTTTTTTTTTCACTTAGTTTAACATATGCATATGCAAAAAAAGAAAAATCTACTGAATTTTTTCACAAAAAGGTTCCTCCTGAAAAAAAATGTCATTCACTTTCACAAAAAAAAGTTTTTCCTGAATTTTCCTGAAGTATTTTTTTCCTTTTCACTCAATTTCACGCATGAAAATTAGTTTCTCCTGGATTTTCCTGAAGTGTTTACTGGAGCAGTTTCACATATGCATAGAATTAATTTTTTTACTGAATTTTTTCACAAAAAGTTTCTCTTGAAAAAGAAAAAAAAACATTCAGTTTCACAAAAAAACATTTTCCTGAATTTTCCTGGAGTTTTTACTGGAGCAGTTTCACTTATGTATTGAATTTTTCATTCTGAAAAAAAAGAAAAGGTTTCTCCTGAATTTTTTGTCTTTCCCACTTGGTTTCAGAGAAAGTTTCTCCCCCCAAAAAAGTTTCTGCTGATTTTTTTTTTCCCTTTTCACTCGGTTTCACATATGCAAAGAATTTTTGTTTTCCAGAAAAAAAAAATTCTACTGAATTTTTTCACAAAAACTTTCTCCTGAAAAAAACAAAACAAAAATTCCATTCAGTTTCACAAAAGTGTTTTCTGAAGCAGTTTCACATATGCATTGAATTTTTTATTCTGAAAAGAAGAAAAGGTTTCTCCTGAATTTTTTTTTCTTTCCCACTCGGTTTCACAAAAAGTTTCTCCTGGAAGAAAATAAATAAATATAAAAATAAACTATCCCTAAGTGTTTTCTGAAATGGTTTCACATATGTATAGATTTTTCTTTTTCTCCTGAAAAAAAAAGAAAAATTCAACTGAATTTTTTTCCCCACTTGGTTTCACAAAAAGTTTCTCCTGAAAAAAACATAGAAAACTTATTTTCTCCTGAAACAAAATTAAATTCTACCAATTCTTTTTTTGGTACTTCCCAACTCCATAAAAAATTCACTTTGTTTCATACATTAAAATAAAGTTTCTCCTGAAGTGTTTTCTTTTTCCACTTAGTTTCACATATGCATATGCAAAAAAAAAAAAAAATTCCAGAAAAAAAAAAAATTCTACTGCATTTTTTCCACAAAAAGTTTCTCCTGGAAAAAAAAAGAAAAGAAATGTCATTCACTTTCACAAAAAAAAAGTTTTTCCTGAATTTTCCTGAAGTATTTTTTTCCTTTTCACTCAATTTCATGCATGAAAATTAGTTTCTCCTGAATTTTCCTGAAGTGTTTACTGGAGCAGTTTCACATATACATTGAATTTGTTTTTTCCTGAAAAAAGTGCTACTGAATTTTTCCCACTCAGTTTCACAAAACAAAGTTTCTTCTGATTTTTCCCCTTTTCACTCAGTTTCACGTATACATGGAAATAAAGTGTTTTCTTTTTCACTCAGTTTCACATATGCAAAGAATTTTTGTTTTCCAGAAAAAAAAAATTCTACTGAATTTTTTCACAAAAACTTTCTCCTGAAAAAGAAAAAAAATCCATTCAGTTTCACAAAAAAAGTTTTTCCTGAATTTTTTTGGAAGTGTTTTCTGAAGCAGTTTTAAACATGCATTGAATTTTTTATTCTGAAAAAGAAGAAAAGGTTTCATCTGAATTTTTTTTCCTTTTCACTCGATTTCACACATGAAAAATAGTTTCTCCTGAATTTTCCTGAAGTGTTTAGTGGAGCAGTTTCACATATGCATAGAATTTTTTTATTCTGAAAAAGAAGAAAAGGTTTCTCCTGAATCTTTTTTCTTTCCCACTCAGTTTCACAAAAAGTTTCTCCTGAAAAATAAAAAAAATCTATTTCGTTTCACAAAAATTTCTTTTTCCCTTTTCATTCGGCTTCACATATACATGGAAATAAAGTTTCTCCTGAAGTGTTTTCTTTTCCACTTAGTTTCACATATGCATATGCAAAAAAATTAAAAAATTCCAGAAAAAGAAAAATCTACTGAATTTTTTCACAAAAAGGTTCCTCCTGGAAAAAAAAATGTCATTCACTTTCACAAAAAAAAAGTATTTTTTTCCTTTTCACTCAATTTCATGCATGAAAATTAGTTTCTCCTGGATTTTCCTGAAGTGTTTACTGGAGCAGTTTCACATATATAGAATTTTTTTTTTTACTGAATTTTTTCACAAAAAGTTTCTCTTGAAAAAGAAAAAAATCCACTCAGTTTCACAAAAAAACATTTTCCTGAATTTTCCTGGAGTTTTTACTGGAGCAGTTTCACTTATGTATTGAATTTTTCATTCTGAAAAAGAAGAAAAGGTTTCTCCTGAATTTTTTTTCTTTCCCACTTGGTTTCAGAGAAAGTTCCTCCCCCAAAAAAAGTTTCTGCTGATTTTTTTCCCCTTTTCACTCGGTTTCACGTATACATGGAAATAAAGTGTTTTCTTTTTCACTCAGTTTCACATATGCAAAGAATTTTTGTTTTCCAGAAAAAAAAAAATTGTACTGAATTTTTTCACAAAAACTTTCTCCTGAAAAAGAAAAAAAATCCATTCAGTTTCACAAAAAAAGTTTTTTCTGAATTTTCCTGGAGTGTTTTCTGAAGCAGTTTCACATATGCTTTGATTTTTTTATTCTGAAAAAGAAAAAGTTTCTGATTTTTTTTCCCTTTTAACTCAGTTTCACGTATACATGGAAATAAAGCTTCTCCTGAAATGTTTTACCTTTTCACTCAATTTCACGCATGAAAAATAGTTTCTCCTTAATTTTCCTGAAGTGTTTACTAAAGCAGTTTCACATATGCATTGAAATTGCTTTTTCCTGAAAAAAGTTTCACAAAACAAAGTTTCTGCTGATTTTTTTTCCCTTTTCACTCAGTTTCACATATACATAGAATTTTTTTTTCCAGAAAAAAAAAAAATCCACTGAATTTTTTCACAAAAAGTTTCTCCTGAAAAAACAAAAAATCCATTCACTTTCACAAAAAAAAAAGTTTTTCCTGAATTTTTTTGGAAGTGTTTTCTGAAGCAGTTTTAAACATGCATTGAATTTTTTATTCTGAAAAAGATGAAAAGGTTTCATCTGAATTTTTTTTCCTTTTCACTTGATTTCATGCATGAAAAATATTTCTCCTGAATTTTTCCTGAAATGTTTACTGGAAGCAGTTTCACATATGCATAGATTTTTTTATTCTGAAAAAGAAGAAAAGGTTTCTCCTGAATCTTTTTTCTTTCCCACTCAGTTTCACAAAAAGTTTCTCCTGAAAAATAAAAAAAATCTATTTCGTTTCACAAAAATGTCTTTTTCCCTTTTCATTTGGTTTCACATATACATGGAAATAAAGTTTCTCCTGAAGTGTTTTCTTTTCCACTTAGTTTCACATATGCATATGCAAAAAAATAAAAACATTCCAGAAAAAGAAAAATCTACTGAATTTTTTCACAAAAAGGTTCCTCCTGAAAAAAAAATGTCATTCACTTTCACAAAAAAAAAAGTTTTTCCTGAAGTATTTTTTTCCTTTTCACTCAATTTCATGCATGAAAATTAGTTTCTCCTGGATTTTCCTGAAGTGTTTACTGGAGCAGTTTCACATATACATAGAATTTTTTTTTTTTTTAATGAATTTTTTCGCAAAAAGTTTCTCTTGAAAAAGAAAAAAATCCACTCAGTTTCACAAAAAAACATTTTCCTGAATTTTCCTGGAGTTTTTACTGGAGCAGTTTCACTTATGTATTGAATTTTTCATTCTGAAAAAGAAGAAAAGGTTTCTCCTGAATTTTTTTTCTTTCCCACTTGGTTTCAGAGAAAGTTCCTCCCCCCAAAAAAGTTTCTGCTGATTTTTTTTCCCTTTTCACTCGGTTTCACGTATACATGGAAATAAAGCTTCTTCGGATGTTTTCTTTTTCACTCGGTTTCACATATGCAAAGAATTTTTGTTTTCCAGAAAAAAAAAATTCTACTGAATTTTTTCACAAAAACTTTCTCCTGAAAAAAACAAAACAAAAATTCCATTCAGTTTCACAAAAAATAGTTTCTCCTGAATTTTCCTGAAGTGTTTTCTGAAGCAGTTTCACATATGCATTGAATTTTTTATTCTGAAAAGAAGAAAAGGTTTCTCCTGAATTTTTTTTTCTTTCCCACTCAGTTTCACAAAAAGTTTCTCCTGGAAGAAAATAAATAAATATAAAAATAAACTATCCCTAAGTGTTTTCTGAAATGGTTTCACATATGTATAGATTTTTCTTTTTCTCCTGAAAAAAAAAAGAAAAATTCAACTGAATTTTTCCCCCACTTGGTTTCACAAAAAGTTTCTCCTGAAAAAAAACATAGAAAACTTATTTTCTCCTGAAACAAAATTAAATTCTACCAATTCTTTTTTTGGTACTCCTCCACTCCATAAAAAATTCACTTTGTTTCATACATAAAAAAGTTTCTCATGAAGTGTTTTCTTTTTCACCTGGTTTCACACATGCATAGAATTTTTTTTTCTCCTGAAAACAATAGAAATGAAAAATGTTCTCCTGATTTTCTTTGTCCCACTCAGTTTCAAACATGAAAACAAAATCATTTGATTTCATAAATGCAAAAAAAAAATTCTCCTGAAGAAAAAAAAATTCTACTTGGTTTCCCCTGAATCTTTTTTTCCTTTTCACTCGGTTTCACACGTAAATGTTTTCTCCTGGGAAATTTTTAAAAAAAAATATTTTTCTCCTGAATTTAAAAAAATATTTTAAAATATATATTTTTGAAAAATGTTTTGTCTAAAAAAAAATTCTCTTGAAGAAAACAGAATTCTACTTGGTTTCACAAAAAAAGGGTTCCCTTGAAGTGGGACTCGGTTTCACATATGCATAGATTTTTTTTTCTCTTGGGGGGAAAAAAACATGAAAATAAAATTTCTCCTGAAAAAAAAAAAAAAGTTAAAATATTTTTATATATTTATATAATTTTCTCCTGAAGTGTTTTCGTTTTCACTCGGTTTCACAAAAAGTTTCTCCTGAATTTTTATTCTTTGACACTCGGTTTCATAAACGCATAAAAAAAGTTTTCTTCTAAACGAAAACTCCGAATTTTTTCCCCCATTCGGTTTCAAAAAATTCTCCTGAACAAAAAAAATTATACTTGGTTTCACAAAAAGTTTCTCCTGAAATTGTATCTTTTAAAAAAAATCTGCTTTGCATGTAAAAAAAAAAAAATTCTCCTGAAAGAAAAAAAAAAGGAAAAATATTTTTTTTCCTGAAAGTATAATTATTATTATTATTATTTTTTTTTAAGTTTTCACAAAATTTAGGACCTTAGAAAGGTGATCCTGGCAACACTTTTTTCCCACCAGTTCTCAAGTCATAAACACAGGAGAGAAGACAGTTTAGATCAGACTTAGAAAATGGAGCACCAGAAAAAAAAATAAAAAAATCTTAACTTGCCCTTCTGGGTTTCCTTAAAAACGTTAAAAAAAACAAACCCTAACCCAAATTGATTTCAAAAACGTTATGAACGCCCTTTTCAAAGCAGAAATCTTCACTGTAGCTCCAAAGCTAAGCAGCTGACGACCCGTCTGAAGTGGGTTTCAAGGCTCAACTCTGCACTGAGGATGTAAATAACGTCTTTTTCTATCAGTCTGGGATCTGTGGGGCTGTCAGAGACCTGGATTACACCATACAAGCTGTATTGAGCTGTTTGCTTTATGTTTAAAAACATTCCCCATCGACTTCAGTCGTTTTGGAGAATATACATCCAAAGCAACACGTTTTTTCTTTGACCTTTTTTATTTGGAGACGTTCTGGAGTGGAATTAAAGTAAAGTCTCCATCTCACCATCAACAAGTGGTTTGATGTGTGGCGAGCCTTTGATACTTGTGAATCACGGGTGGGAGTATTGGAGAGCGGTAAGACTATTGGCTTGTTTTCACGAGTCCGATGTCCTAAATGCACGCCTTTGCCCCTCGGGGGAGGTATAAGCGTGCCTCACAGGGAGCAATTAACGCCACAGAAGCTTTCCTTTAAAATACATGTAATGAGGATCTGCTGTTAATGAGGTCCACTCTCCCCGTTCGATCACGCGCTCTATAATAATATATTAAAGGCTTTCATGCCGCGTCTCTTCGGCCTTTCAGCTATACTTGAAAAACCAAACGTGTGGGATTTTTTTATATGCCAATCAGCTCAATTTACAGCTACGTTTTCCCACAAAATCCTCTCCATTTTTTGTTGTCAGGCCATTTCAGGTTTCTCCAACCCACCATGGGGAATAACAATCAGGCAGTATGTAGGTCAGGCCTCGCTGAGGAGCTCAAACCCAGTCTGTCACATCCCTCCATCATACCCTCCACTCCGCCTTTGGACCTCGAGTCTGAGCATATGTTCTCTCTAGCTGCTTGTCATCTATCTAGGCCTGCTTGAGTATTTAATGAACATGTGATTCATCTCGCATGCGCTCAAATTAAGCCTCATCTACATTTCATAATAACAAAAGCGTCACAGAGAACAATACGAAGCAGCGCGACCGGAGAAACAAGACACAGGAGAAGGAGAGTTTTTTAAAATAGCTAAATAAAACTTTAATAGGTCTAGTTGCAAATGTACATAAATTGCACAGCCACATTTTGTCAACACAAATTCCTCTGTACATTATTGTTTTGTCACTGTCGTCAAAGGAAGCAGAATCCAGCAAATACTTTATACTTTCAACATACTTACAAAAGTATTTTCTACAAGATAATAGAAAACATACAACATCTTTTTACTTTATTTATAGCTTTATATTTTTGATTGATCTTTTGTCGGACTGGCTGAACTGTGAGGAGTGAGCTCGTGGTTCTCTGACTCGTAATAGAACTGAGGTGGGAACATGAACGGGGTAAATGAACTCAGCTGGAAAGTCAAATTAGAAACATTAGAGTGCATCTTCTACTTTAATTTTCAGATGTACTGAGGCGGCGTACATGACAGCTTCACCTCAGTTAACTTTTATTATTGTGCATCGCAGTTTAAAGCAAGACTATGACACTTTTTGTTGAACAACGGCCACTGCTAAATGCTAAACTAATGGGTTTTTTTGCTCGATGCTGCACCATAGTTCACAATTTAGCTTATCAATAGTTTAGCATTTAGCTTAAAATGCTAAGCTACTGTAACAGTAGCACAAGTATGTAAGTATGGAGAGTCATAGAGTCACTGAGTGAACTGATTCAGTGATAAGATGTATCTAAAATTCGCTAACCAAAAGCTAATGTTAGCATCAAAAACCCAACTGCTTTTGCTAGTATAAATGCTAAACAGTACTTTAGCATTTAGCTAGTCGGAAAGTCAGTGAAATGAATAAGCTGTTTAAAAAAAAACTGTTTAAGCTAGTGTAAATACTAAAATATAGTACACCACTTAGTTAGACAGTAGTTTAGCATTTAGCTAGTCATTAAGTGAGTGAAATTACTCACTAATGTGCCTTACAGTAAACAGGAAGATGTGTCTAAAATATGCTAACATTAGTTAGCCTTGGCTACCAAAAGCTAGTCATCATAACAGACCGAGTAAGGCTGTGACATTAGCATCAAAATGTCCAACTCTTTTAGCTAGTGTAAATGCTAAACAGTAGTTTACCATTTAGCTTAACAGTAGTTTAGCATTTAGCTCGTCATAAAGTTGGTGAAATGATCAGTAATGAGCCTTACAAAGTGTCTAGATATATCTAAATTCGGCTAACATTAGCTAAACTTGGCCACCAAAATGCTAAGCTATCGTAGCTCAGGTGGCGGAGAGTCACAAAGTCAGTTACCTTCAATTGACTTTAGATTAGCTAAACGTAAGCACCAACGTTATTACGTAACATTATCATCCAACTTTCCGACTCTTAGCTTGTGTAAACGGTAGGCTAGTTTACCATTTAGCTTAACAGTAGTTTACCGTTTAGCTGAAATGCTACGCTAATGTAACAACAGCAAAAGTGGAGAAGTGTAAGCAACTTAGCCACCACAACAGACCGCGTTACGGCTGTAAATCAGCAGTAAAACCTCTGAATGTATCGAACTGTCGACATAGTCTTGCTTTAGTTTCTGCAGTTAGAGAATATATTCTCAGGCCTGAATGCCTGGTCGGATACAATGAAGAGAAAAGCCCTATTTTTCAGATTTTTTTTGCAACCAGAGGATTCCTCAGTTCGAGGTTATTCCTTTATATTCAACTAGGAAAAGAAGCTAAATAGTTCTGTTTATCTGATATAACAATTTGAGAATGAGCTATAGCAAAAATCCCTTTCTTCGGTTTTGAACTTTGCCACGTTTTTTAACACCTTAAACGGGTGCTGTGCTAAAAAAAAGAAAGAAAAAAGAAAAGCTAATTATAAAAACACCAACCACCGAACGTAAAAAGTGCAAAGAGCTAGACTGATGAGAAATACAGGATTGTGCTTGTGAATCTCATCGAGACTGGACTCGGCTTGGCCTGAAACCAAGGAGGCATCCCCCGCCGCTTCCCCAAGAGTCCAACTACTCCTACTTTTTCAGCTTTTTTTGGCTAGTGATATTAACACTCTAAATACAAAAAACAATAGCTTTTTAAACAGGGAGAACACTGACGGGTTAATTTAATCGTATAGTTCTACCCGATGAGGACAGATGACCGACTGAGCTATTCTGTATTTACAATATCCATAATGATACAGCAGAGTTTGAGCACGAGATACATTTACAAAAAGCTCTGTTAACATTAGGTAAAAATAGTGTGAGCATTTTATTTACACTTTCCCAGGCTGTCCAGCCTCTTGATACACTCAGTTATCATATATTCACTGTATATATATCTGCAGCAAAGCCATTCATCGTTATCATCATCGCCTTCAGGTTTGGCAACAAAACAAAACAAAAAAAAATGGTGACACTGACGCTACCGTCGGCTCCCGAGAGCGAGGATGAAGCATGCAGAGCCTCGCGCTTGGATGTATACAGTCTGTTACAAGGTAAGAAAAAAAAAAAACCAATACAAAAATATACAAAATACAGATGCCGAGGTGGTACGGAGCGATGAGAGCGATGCCAGGAGAGATTAAGAAGGACCGAACCCGAGCCGGCTAGCATCTTCACATTCAGAAGAAGAAGAAGAAGAAGAAGAAGAAGGGATGATGAAGAGGCGAGTAAGAAAAACGAGGAGGGAGATGAAGCCACTAGGATTAAAAACAGAGTCACAGTTTGGATGCAGCATACTTCATTACCACTGACAAACAAAGCAGTTAGAGAGAAAATGTCGTAACGTAAAAGGAGGCCGTTTATCGCAACGGCTCACCAAGTCCAGTGTATAGTATGAGCGAGCGCGTCTTTGAAAAAAACGCGTCTTCTCAAGAGCTCTTGTGCTACCAGAGCGAGGAGACCACACGGGGTGGGGGCGGGGGGTCGAAACCAGAATCTAAAAAAAAGAAATCTGAGAGCGATGACGAGCACCAGGAGAAAGAGCCGACAGCTGAGCCGAGGCCGAGAGGAGAAGAAGAAGAAGGAGAGCGGCGACGTTTCTCTCTAAAGGGCGGAGCGTCGTGGAGAGTTCGAGGCGGCGACGTGCCGATCGCTGCCGCTCCGTGTGGTCTCCTGCCTCCAGCGCCTCGAAAAGCAAAGCTACACACTTTACAGTCTTTCATCGTCGAGAGAAGAAAAATAAAACTCCTAAATAAAGGGCTGCTTCTTTATATTTGAGATTATCAAATATAGATATAGATATGTGTGTATACTCTATAAGAAGGAAACAAAATGCATACATCTATATTAAATCTCATTAATATAGTATCACATAGATTTACTTTTAGTGTTCATAATACATCTTTTTTTTTAACGTGTGTACAATGTTTACTTTTGTATCCTTTACAAATCCACAGTATAAGTTGTGCCTTTCTTTTTTTTGCAGAAATAGAGGGGGGGGGGGGGAGCTGTGGGAGAACGTCCAGGTGTGTTCCTTTACTTTAAGGCGTTTCATGTACCAATAGCTTCTCAACAAAGTGCACTACGTAGGGATGGCGGGGCGGGGCAGGCGGGGTCCGCTCAGGAACACACCCGAGGAGTAAAAGAAGGGACGTAAAGAAGATTTGTTTTGGACTAAAAATATCTATTTTCTGTTTTTTTTTGTTAAGCTCCTATTTGGTTCTTTTATAAATGACTTTTTAAATAAAGCACTAGAAAGGAATCCTCTCGGGACGACTACAGTGATAATCCTCGACGCCTGTTGTTTGCTTTTAAGTGGGTCCGCTTGGTTTCCGTCGAGAGGGAGGAAGATAAAAGGTAGAGAGGAGGAGGAGGAGGGTTTGTTAGGGGTGACCGTGTCTCGGCGGTCGTCACTGTGTGTGGTTATATAGTGGTTCGTCCCAGGCGGGGTCTTGAATCGTCCCGGCGGCTGCGTGTCCGCTGGCGAAAGCGTCGGACTTTGATGGACAGCTTTTGAGTTTCATATGTACAAGCTCTGCCCCGCCTCCTCTGAGCCGTCACCCTCGTTCGACGAAGGCCGTCTGGCGATCCCTCCGCCTCTCCCGGACGATGACCTCACTCCTACGTCGGCGTCCAAAATGTCTTCCAGCAGTCCGCTTTTTAAAAAAAACAACACGCGCGCGCAAACCTCGCAAAGTCTTTCAAACAGGCATGCATCCATGCATGTAGACGTCCTCTCATTTGAATATCTGTACACAACGCAGGCACTCAAACACTCACTCCAGGCCAGATATCAGTCCGTCTAACAGTTGCTGCTGTTCCTAAACTCTCCGTTTTCAGTAATCTGCAGTTTGGTGGGGTTGGTGGGGGAGATGCCGTTGCGGGTCTGCATGCTGTAGCGCTCCTTCAGCTGGGTCAGAGCGCTCATCAGACGGGCGTTGGCTGCGTCCAGCGACGCTATACGCTTCTCCTGCAAACACATGAGTACAGTCAGAGGAACGTACTGCATCTGTATCAGCTGTAGCATTATAAAGACCTGTACAACTGCTTAGGAAATGGTCTGTAACAGTGACATAACGATCACCTGAAGTTTAATTAACAATTAATTTATCATTTATTAACAGTGTTGGGCAAGTTACGTTCAAAATACGATTGCAAACGCCCTCCCACACCTGCACGAGGCTCGCCGTGTTAATCGTCTGAAGTGAAGCCGGCTGAGCCACAGAAGCAAACTTCCCTCCCCGTCTTCATAATGAGCTTTTTTCTGTTGTTTTCGTTCTGTCTCCGCCTGTTTGCCGAGCGGCGACGACTTATTGCCGTTCTGCCGCGTGTTTGTTTGCAGACGCAAAGTCTCATTACTGTAGGCGTGAAGGAGATTAATCACCTGTGCGTGTCCGTGTCTGGGTTTGTGTAAATGTCATGTTGCACAGAATAAAAAGAAATCTCTTTGACATTAATCTCCAGAGATGAGCATTATAATCGTGCGTGTGTGTCTGCATGCAAATAATGTATAGAGGAAACGCTTCTGTAACAAACACTCCGGCGGTGTTTAATCCTTTCTGGCTTAATTTATAATTATATTCCAATCAACGTTGAGAATTCATCGCAGCAACACTTATTTGTTTTATGTGAATGGAAACCACACGGACTACAGAGGAGCTACATGTTGACACAAAACCAGATAAGACATTTGTAAATGTACGTCTCATAAGGGAGCGAGTGGGAGGGCGCCGAGGAATTCTGCTCAGCCGCTCGAGCTTGTCAGTGCCACAGCTGAGACGGCTATGAATTAAACATCTCTTTGTATTTCGGTGACCCTTTGTTTCTCCGAGCAGAAGGACACAAGTGACGGCACATACAAATCTCAACCGCGCTTGACAGAAAGTATCTACAGAACCAGTCAGCGTGCTGCGAAAACAGGAAAACGGACCTGTGCGTCGATGATCTTCTGTTTGGAGTCCACCACCGCCTGCATGTCTGAGTGATCCTTCTTCAGCTCCTCTTCCACCGACATTAACCTGGAAGAAAAATGACATGTGAGTAAAATCCTGAGCGAGAAGCTTCACGTCGACGCCGTCGTGGCTCTTCGTCGTCCTACCTGCTGATGATGCCCTTCATCTGGAGGTCCTTGTCGTCCTGCTGTCGGCGCAGGCGCTCCTCCGACTCCTCCAGCCTGGCCTGGTACTCCATCAGCACCTTCTGGGCCTGCTCGTCCTGACCCTTCAGCCGGGCCTCGTACTCCTCGAGCTTCTGCACCGACGCCCGCAGCTTCTCCTGCAGCACGGCGATCTCCTGCTGGTACTGAACAAAGAAAAGAAAGCAGAGGGATGAGTTTCCTCGCCATCGCCGCCGTCATTATCGCCATGATTATCATCATCATCGTCATCATCAACCCCTATCAGCAGGGCCCCCCTTCTTCATTACCATAAATGACAAGAACAAAAATCTCTCAATCAGGCCTGAGATTATGTTTTACCTAGCAATGATTTCTGTCTAGAAAGACAAAGACTGCCTCACTCGGGGAACTACACGCTTCATTTACGAGCCGTTTTCAGTATTGCACTCTGTATCGCTGCCCTGCAAAAACTGTCTCACAAATCTTTTGTAAAACCCCAAAAACTTCCACAGTCAGACCTCTGGTTCGGCTTCGAAAACCAGTGGCCTGCTGCGAGGTTAAACTGGCAAAGAAATAACAAGAGAAGAAAAAGAAAAAGGAAGGAAGTTTAGGATCGATAAAGACAAAGAGGAGGTGAGAAGGGAGGGATGCAGACCAGTGGAGTACGAGTCGAGTCTGTGAAATAAGCCCTGAAAATCTCTCCCTGACCTCTCGGCCAGACCTTCGGGAGGCTTTTGAAAGAGTTTACTTCGGGGCGAAGGAGGGGGGGGGGAGCGAACGGAGGAATCAAATCTCTTCTGGATAAAAAGAAGCACATTTCTTTTAGCAGCGAGGGGATGCTGTGGTCAGTCAGCGTGTCACTGGGAAAACCAGCGAGAGCGAAAGCACAGACGAGGACACGAGATTAAGAGCCTACAGCAAACCTAGGAGCTCTGTGAGGCCGTGCTTTGAGCTAAAAGCTAACTGCAGAATGCTAACGTGCTCGTCCTCGGACTGTACCGCTGGTGACGTGAGCTGAAAATGAAATGGGTTCATTTAAAAACATATATTACTCATAAAACACTGCAGAATTTCCAATTAAAACATTTGTAGTTTAAGATTAGTTTAGTCTTTCCTGTAATGTTTTTGTTTCAGCCTGCTGAAAACTGAGATGGGAAGATAAAGGAGCCCAGTTGAAAGGTGGACTGAGCGCGGCATGCTGGTGGCGACTGAAGCAGCACCACTTCAGCGTCCACAGCACCTGCTAAGTTAAGCCGAAGAGAGTCGACCTTCGCTACTGTATTTTAATATCTTACATCTGAACACGACTCAGCTAATTTTATCAGCAATCACTAATCGAGAACACTGAAGCTATCAGAGCGTTTAAATAATCCGATCCAGTTACACATGCTGCTCGGATCGTTTATCTTTCCCTGTCAACGCTCTGAATATCTTCACACGTCACTCTCCCGCCTTCCACCGGGACACTTTTCCCATCATCCCCCTCCCCTCTTCCCAGGAGAGACCAGCGACCTCGAATAGATTCATCTTATCGGCTCCTCTACCCTCTCCCTGCTCCTCTCTCTATCTCTAATATCCGTCTGCTCTTGACACCAGATCCCCCGAGAGTCAATGACATCTACTGTATCTGTAACTGCCTTTGTCCTGTTCCTAAGTCAGACAATACATCCAACTCTGTGCCCGCGATGTCTTTTCCCACAATGCTATTGGTTCGGCAAATGGAGGCCCGTGGGGCAAAAATCTGGCTATCCAGTAGAAATATCTGGCCATTTGACGAAAAAAAATCGCCCTTTTATGGCTCATATTAAAACGATTTTTATCAGGAAACGATTTCTTTTTACAAAATCGACTTCATAAAACCCAGATAAATATAACTTCACATCTGATCCTGCGTCCTAGAAACAAAACCGTCTTTAATTCCTGCCTCAAATTTCTTCTTACAGGAAACGAAAGACACAAACCACCAAAAACTGTTAAAAAAAACCAGAGGTCAGTGTTTTCACTCCCCCCCACAGGAGCAAGTCTGGCCCGTGGTTTAACCTTACTGCTGACCCCTGCCTCTGCGCTCTCCGCTCTCGCCTTCACCCACTCTGTCTCTCTGAAACACAGGACACAGGTCAACTCAGAGGAAATCCAACTGCTGTAGAAGCTGTCAATGTTTTTTCTCTCAAAAACAAAGAGAGAAATAAACTCTCTTTTCTCTCTTATTTATTTAGCTGCTGCATTGAAACCTGAGAATAAATCTCACATCAACACGTTCGATCGACTATTGAAATATTTATATTTTGGTCCCTGACGCTGTGTTTTTATTCGTGTGTGACTTTAATTGATCCAGAACAGACGGTGTTTCCTCTCAGTGTTGTACTTTTGTTGCCGTTCTTTGATTGGATGCATTTGAAATTCAATTAACTTGAAGAATACAATTAACACATCTGAATATTAATAACACAGAGCGGGACAAAAGAGAAAACAGAGGGTGGTCTGAACAGATGCATCTCTGCACCTGTTGTCCTCATTCAACATCTGACTGTATTTTTTTTTAAAACCAGACCGACGCTGAACTCTTTCACAGGACGCAGCTGAATCAAAATGGAGGTCGGGGCTGGAAGGATTGTTAAAAGAAAAAACAATACATTAAACTCCAAATATAGAAAGCTGCACATCCTGTTTCCTGGTCTCCAAGGTTTTTCTAAACGGACGACCTAATTTGTTATAGATCACAGAGTGTATACGGTATATGCAAATGGTGTGCAAGCTTAAAATGGCTACTGTAGGGGCTTGTATTGTTAAGTCTGTACGGGCCATTAGCTGCAGCCTGTGTCTAAGCTGCTGTGGAAGATGTACTGTTTTCCAATCCTTCTCTTGTTGCCGCGATGCTATTTTAAGGCGGCTGCGGCTTCTTTGTTAGGACCGAAGAAGTTATTGCCTTCTTTGGTTGCTCTCTCCCTTTGCCTGGGCTGCCTGGCTTCCATAAAGTATACGCTATGTTAGGATGACAGGTTTGTATTCATTATGGATGAAAAAAAAAAAAACATGAGGAAGAATGTGGCAGCCAATCAAAGCGTGGAAGCGAAGCTGAGGGTGAATGAGTTGTAAAGGTTGCTGTGAAGAGAAGCAGGAACGTAGGCAGCGGAGGAAGCAGCTGGAAAAGAAAAAAAAAAAAAGAGGCTCGTTCTGTCTCCGTCTTTCACATAAGATGCAAACGCACACAAGCACCAACATGCCTGTGTGGATGTACCGCGTATGCATACACGCACACATACATACACACACCGGGCTATTGAGTTTCAGTCCAAAGATGGTGAGAAGGAGGGAGGTGTGTGTGTGGAGGGACGAGGAAGGTTTGAACTGCAACGAAGTCTCATCGCAGGATAAATATCGAGAAGTTATTCTTCATTTCTACACTGAATACGATTCATGGTCCCAGTGCGAGCGCCGCCTGTGTCGACAACAAATACCAGAACTGCTAGACGTCTTTGTTTTCCTGTTTTATTAATAATTAACCGATTAATTTGTGCTATAAAGTTTTGGCTATGGGCTTAAAAGGGAGCAGAGTAACCGCTAACTACTGCTATTTGGCTAAGATAGAAGTGCAGCTAGTGGTCGGGGCTGGGAGCTCGCAGCTGTGGACCGGGATGGACCGGGGCTAGCTGCTTAGCATGTTAACTTCACTAGATATCTCTGCAACACAATATATCAACATCATAATGTCAAAACTGTTATTTCTTTACATTCTGCTGAAAATGTTATATACTGCACCTTTAAATTAGCATTATTACACACTAATCCATAAAACAACCTGAGACTATGCAATCTGATATCAGATGTGCGAGCTACGTCTGTATCGGCACTCGATCAAGGACGCTGGATCGGATCAGTCCTCACTTTTGTTAATCGCTCGTCAGAAAACTAAGCTGCATACAGTCACTTTTCCTAATATTTCAGCTTTCCAGTCATGAGACTCTGATGCTTTTCATGTCATATATGATAATAACGTGAATATCTTTGGGTTTTGGATGAATTCATCTCCTCCAGCTGTGGGAAACAATGACGAATATTTTCCACAATTTTTCTTTTTGGCCTTTTCTAGACAAAAAACGATTGATCCAAAAAAAAAAAAAATCATCATGAATGAAAAATGAAAATAATCCCTGTTGTTCTGATATTCAGTTCTGGCACCTGCTGACAGCCGAGCTGATATTTCTGCTATATTTAGCCTCACAATTACTGTGGCTGTAATAACTACTGGCTGCCATTATTGCTGTTGCTATGACTTTCCTGCGGTTGATGGCCACGGCCGAGCTTCACTGCTGGCTGTGAAAATGGCAAAATCCCAGAAAAAAAACAGCCTGAGCATCACTGAAAAGCCAATTTCAGGAAAATGGGAGATTGAGGTATTATGGGGTCACATGCAGAGCCAGGCTGATGCACGATATATCCTACCTACCTTAATTTTATGTTATAAATGCGCATATTATGGCATTGAGTGGCAACTCGGGTATGTCTCGGGGACCTCAGGCTTAAAGGAAAGGCAAGGGCAAAGTGGGAATAAATATAGCACATCGTTAAGTGAAGAAGGGGTGTTTTTAAGAAGGGGGAGGTGAATGTGGGGACTAATGAGAGGTAAAGAAAGGAAGGATAGTTTAGTGGGAGTATCAGGGCTGAAGGTCGAGGTGGGTTTGTGAAAGGAGTGGTTGGTAAAAGGTCAAAGGTTGGATGAGGAGGCTGGTTACCTTCTCCACCTGAGTCAGATCCTCTCTGTTTCTCAGTGACTCGGGCTCCATCCCCTCATGGTCTAAATACTGCACATTCATATTCAATAGCCAGGCTGCTGTGCGGTCCAGCGCACTGGGGTTCACTGGGGAGGGGGCCTAGTAAAACCAACACAACACACGAACACACACACACGAACACACACACACACACACACACACACACACACACACATGAGCGGAGTGCAAAGTGACAGGGAGGGGAAGGGGGAGGCAGGTTTTTGCAATAACAGCACAGAAACAACAGAAAAAAGCTTGAAATGCACCAACTCATCTGGATTGAAAGCAGCAGGTGGAATGGAGACACACTCCTCGTCCTCAAGCTCACGCACACACTCCGCAGCGCTGATTTTAACATGTGTGAGTGTGCACGCCTACGCGGTAATCCTAGCTGCGACATGGTAAATACTCGAAATCAACCTGGAGGCATACACCAGCAGTTACGGTTTGCGTGTGTGTGTGTTTTTTTTTATATCTGCCAGTTATCTGATGGACAGATGAGTAGAGCGAGTGGCCGTGGGCTGTTCGCAGTACATGAGAGAGGAAACGTAGGATGTTTTTATAGTCCAACACTCTCATTTGCATTGAGGATATTTTTGAAAAAGGCTGAAACATCTGAATCTGAATATCTGCAAACGGATAAAACCGAATAAAAGAAGAAAAGAAAGGAAGTTCTGGATCGGTGTACAGGGAAATGTATCATAACGTTACTCCACTGTTGGCTTCAGTATCTTTTTAACTTGTTAGAGAAAGTTCATTTCAACAAGTAACAACTCATTTAAGACGCTAACGTCAAGTAGCAAGCAAACGTGACCTAAACATGACATGAAATCTTCTACAGATGTTGAGAAGTTAATAAAAAAACAAAACAAAACAAAACGTGTTCTTGAAAGTTTTACAGTGGTCTACTGTGTGTGGCAACTTTCCCACCAGCCTTAAATGCACCATCCGCAAATTTATGGTAAATTATAGGGGGCTAAATTTTTTGGGCTCCAGAGCTTCGGTAGCGAATATTCAAAGCTTCGGTTGGGGGAGGAGGGAACCCTGGGTAAGAAACGTGAAGCCATTATGATGCAGAATTTAAAAATGTCGTGTTTGTAGAATCAAAAACAACCTTCCCTCTCCATGGATCACGGTTATATTGGTAACCGCCTTAACCATTTTTTGTTTAGCATGCAGCGTGCTAACATTTGCTAATTAACAGTCAACACAAAGTACAGCTCAGGCTGATGGGTATTTGCCAAATTACAATTTTTAACCCAATGCTGAGGTTAGATCCTGAAGGTTATTGAACACAAATGTAAAAAAACACAAAAACAAAAAAGTCGTCTAGGCATTTCACTCAAAACCACAAATGTCAGAACAATTCATCCTCTGACTCTGATCTGCTGGTGGGGATAGAAAAAAAGTACAGCGGATCACAAAAGTTGAAATTCATCCTCTGGGGACCATTCAAGTGTAAAATTGTATGACAATCCATCCAAAAGTTGTTGAAATATTTCAGTCCTGACTAAAAACTGGTGCAATGGCCGACCGATGTTACCAATCAGCGAGAGCCACGCCTCTTACATCGCTACAAAAAAATGATAATTTAAAAGATACAGAAGTAATGTGAGCTTTACGTTTTGCTTCTCCAATCACTGAGATTAAATGTGATATCCTCTAACTTCTCTAACACACACATTTAATTAGGGATCGCTGCTTTCAGTAAGTCGTCAATCT
Source organism: Pagrus major (assembly GCF_040436345.1). Taxonomy (NCBI): domain Eukaryota; kingdom Metazoa; phylum Chordata; class Actinopteri; order Spariformes; family Sparidae; genus Pagrus; species Pagrus major. The sequence goes on from NC_133226.1 coordinate 24,248,354, forward strand.
GAAAGAAATCCAATAGACTATTCCGTTGAGAGGGGAGCAAGGCATTGTGGTTAATATGCAGATGGCCTCCCTTTCACCCAGTCACCTAGGGCAACCACCGACCAGCATTTTTAATTACCGCCTATAGTCCTGACCCGCCGGTAATAAACACAGACCTTCCATTAAACAAACTGCCGATTTTTTTTAATGGAAACCTCCCACTGTGACAAAACACACTGACACACACATATCGTATCAACACAATAAACCCAGCAATAATACACTGGATGTGTTTGTACTCATTTGAGTGCCTGTTGCCTCGTGTGCGATTGTGGCCACATATATATCGCTAGTTAATAAGATGCTAATTGAGCCTCCACCACCCTCGTTCTCAGCCCATTAAACTTGACCAGCAAAGCAGTGGTGAAGTGATGAGCTGCCCGTAACGCAAATTGCTGTTATTACACGCACAATGACTACAGTTCATTAAAGCACAATGCGCGGAGGGTCCACCCACACAGCCTTCTCCAACATGCTATGAGACAAATGGGCCTTTTGTAATAGGAATCTTATCTATTACTGTAATTGCAGGTGATTACATACACCGAGACGGCTACAGTTGGCTTTTGAATAACGCCCTAATTAATATCATCCTCGATTATTATTTAAGTTTGAGATGCTACAGCGTGAGGCCCGTACCTGTTTGTGCTGAGCCCTCTGCTTGGTCTCAGGACTGTCGCCCTTGGAGGACGAGGACTGCTGTCGTAATCGAGCGCCGCTGCCGGGCCAGTCGGGTGAAGATGTCATCATGTTGCCAGAGGAGGGCCGGGGGTAGGGTCCACTGTTCAGATTCGGGGGCGTGCGGCCCCGGGTGATGCTCTGAGGCGGAGGTTGGTCTATCCTCCGCTGGGGGCCGGCGCTGTTCTGTCTGGGGACGGTGGGCTGGTGCTGTGTTTCTGTGAGGGACAGCTGTCGGCGGTTGACCTCCCCCGATCGCCTGGTGTACTCGTCCCCGCTGCTCCCCCCGCCTCCGCCTCCGCCTCCCCCTCCTCCGCCGTGGTTCAAGAAGGTGTGCTTCCCTCCCGCTGGTCCGTCCTCATTGTTGCTATGGGAACTGACAGAACTGTGGCACTCTGAGCCCGAGTCGGTCACCCCGCGAGGGGACACGGGCAGGCAGGCCGCCATCTGGTAGACTGGGTTCTGGAAAGACAGCGGGGCTAATAGCTGAGCGGGTCGTCCTGGGGTGCTCTCATTGCCCATGGCGGTGGGGTTCTGACCCGGCCTCCTCAGGGTGGGACCTCCAGGGATGTTGCCCTGTGGGACTCTGGCCGACCAGCCTCCACCAGGAGCTGGGCCTTCACCCAGGGCGTCTGAGGAGCTGGGACCCGGGCCACCTTCCAGACTGCGGGGGTCCTGGAGGTCCACCATGGACAGACTCTTGCTGCCATTGGACATGCCCAGGTCAGGTTCGTTGGTCTCAGAGTAGCTTGAACTGCGCGCTGGGGAAGGCTGGATCCCTGAGCTCCTTGTCACAAAGAATAAGTCCTTATTTTCTGGGGTTGGGGAGGGTAACCTGGTGAAGTCGACTAATCTGAAAGAGACAGAAAACAACAAAAAAGTTAACCAGGCATGCATTTAAAACCTCAGCTAAGAAATGACGGGTAACGTTGAGCGGTGGAACCACAGAAAGGCAAACTACAACTCTGTCGTTTTCACTGTATGTAAGTGTAAATGCATGTGTTATTTCTTATATTCTACATTAATCTAACCAAGAAAACCTTTTGAGGAGATCAAAAATCTCTTTCGAAAGAGTGCTAGCCAACAATTGCAGCAATCAGCTCCTGGTCACACAGACATATTCAGGCTGTAGCTGCAAAACATCTGTTTGTATTTATTTTCTTCCGACAAAAGGTTCAGTGTCTCAGAACCACAAACCCAAATGAATAATTGGTAATATAAAACTAAAGACCAAAATAAATAGCTTTCTGAGGATGTGTGGCCTTTGCATTTATTTGCTTCGTCTCTCGTCCCCTCACCTTCCCTCTCTTCCCTCCCGTCAACCGGCAGATGGAGGCTTTATTGCCAGAAGACGATTACCTTGACAGACGTGATTTATCTTCCAATAATCTCTATCATTCACATCACGCTCGTCTCCTCCCTCTTTCTGTGTCCTTCTCCCTCTCCTCCATTACCCTTCCCTCCCAACTTCTTTCTCTTCCTTCATTCTGCTCAATTTCTCCCCCCTTCCTTCCTCAATCTTGGCACTGTCTCCTTCGCTTTTCTCCTACTTTTCATGTCACGGGTTTGGTGGATGAGAAGCAATTAGGTGAGAATCGTGGCCTCATTCAAATGCTGTTTCAGTCTCACGGCTTGCTGATGAGGATACGCCACACACACACACACACACACACACACACACACACAGACACGCATGCGTCAATATGAGCAAACAGTTATTGTGACAAAGAGAAAAGGGGAGGCTCAGACGTCAGGTCATATAGGGAACTCACTTAATTAGTGCTATTGATTCTGCTCCCCTGGTTAGCATAATGATAGCAGATGTCTGACTCTCTTCCTGTTGTCTCTTCTTCCTGTTATGTACAGTATGATCTCATCCGCCCGCCTGCTCTGGTCTTGTGTTTACTGGTGTTTATGAGACACAGTTTGTCGGGCTATTAATCACATATCTCTCCTCCTGTTGCTCCCTGTGCCTTCATGTTAATCTTTCTAAGTGTCACCTTGCCTTTGTTCTGTCAGGGAGTAAGAGGACAGCGGATAAAAGAGATACGGTGCTGTCCGAGTGTCTATTCATCCACCGGTGAGTAAACAAAGGTTTTATCGTGGCTGATGTAAACAAGCGAAGGGTGACGCTCGCTGTGTCGAAGGCCTCAGCTGACGAGCATGGACGCTCGTCAGAAGTCATAGTTTGAGAACTCACTCTAGCTGACTTTGAAGATCAACGGGTGCAAAGTACCGGTGCTGGCTTTACAACCGACCTGTTCCAGAATCTTTGAATCACTTCCAGACCCAACCCGCAATCAAATATGCCAAGAGATGGCTGCTGGCGTAGGAGGTAAAGGCAAAAGTTTGGAGGACAGAGGCGCTGTCGGGTGTAAAACGATACTGTAAATAAATACAGTTATGTGTGAAGGATAAAGTATTGGGATTCAATAGGAACATGATTTTTAGTGACGCGAGGGCTGTTTGAGACTTCTTTTTCTTTCCGTTGGATAAATGAGGACCTTGTGCTTTGTACATGGTGCCATTTATATTATAACAAGTACTCAGATCTTGTATTTAAGTTAAAGTAGCAACAGTAATACATGACTTAATATATACTAACCCTTCGCTTAAAAGTACAGAAGTCAAAGTACTCATGCAAAATGGCGAATATTATATTAATGGATCATAATAACTTATCTAATTAGAGTAGGTTGTTAAACTACTTCATATAGTTTATCTGCTGGATAAAGGAGCTTGTGAAGAGCTGTTATCTTAATCTGTAATATTACATCATAATTTATTTGTTGATTATATTTTTGTACATATTTTATACTAACCAGAAGGACTAACTAAAGTTGGCAAATAAATGTAATGGAGTTAAAATACACTATTTGCCTCACACTTTATAATAACCATCGTTAATTAAAGGTACATTTATAGTTATTTAAACTTAAGTTAATAGTTATTTCACTGTTAACACACATTGAAATACTTTCCAAATTATTTATTAAGCGATTGTTTATTGTAAAGTTGCAACGGATGTTTATAATAATTTGTAAATGGTTAAAACTAAATGTGTAGATCATCTATAATTATTAATTGGATGGCCGTTATGAAGTGGCAACCGATGTTTTTAAACCTTTACAATCGCTTAATGAACGTTTTTTATAGAATTTCATTGTTTGTTAACCGTCAAATTAACCTCAGTTGCAGTTTTCTCTGCATATATGAATAAACTTGGTGTACGTGCACAAGTCGACATCTTGAACATCTCTTACCCTGAAAGGTCATTGTCTATGACCATTTTCTGCAGGCCGGTGGAGATGCTGCAGCTTGCCTCAGCGGGAGGCGAGCCCATGTGGTCTGAGGACGGTCCGGTTGTCATCTGGACACTGGACGGGTTCAGCAGAGCTGTGTTCACCTCCCGCAGGATCCTGGGCAGAGGACCCAGCTTGGAGGCTGCACTCTGGAGAAAGAGACGCAATTATTTTTTAAGCCAAATTAAATATTACTGTGGACCACTTCAGCTGGGGCATTAACTGGATTTAATTTACAGGCTGTTTTGTTGAATTTGCATATTTTTTAGACCGAGTTATTTTCCACATGCCGTGCAATCAACTCTCTTATTCAGACAACATAATAAATAATGAAATAGGAGTGGACTATCAAGCGGACTCGCTGTGATTTCTGAATTATTGAAAGACGAGGTTTCAGAGAGCTGGATGCTCTCCCAAAAAAAAACAACATGAGTCTGAGCTTTATCTAATTATTACCTGCTTCCCATCTGTTTCCAGAGCTAATGTAAATGTCCTTGTAAATCCATTAGCATGCCTAACCCAGCCTCCGAGGCTTCGCAGTGTTCTCCCCTTGTGCACAGTTTATGTAATGCAATAATAAATTATTGATTGATGTATGATACACATCTTAATGTAGTCCAAGCCTGATTCAAATCCTGATGGTGAGCTGAGGACCTCTAGACCTTCTGCACGCGGTTGAATATTTTATGAGGTCTTACAGAATATCAATGTATTTCTCTATATAACTCTAGAAACAAATGCATTACAGTTTTCAGCATAATCTACAGAATCTGGATTACTGTATCCTGCCGAGGAAGATGGCGGTTTTGCCGTGCGATGAAGTCATAGCTTACAATCAGTATCATCAAGATCCATCCGTCAGTATCCTTATCAAACAATAAATGCCCTTAAAATAATGGAAAAACTTCCTTTGATCATATCTATATTGTCGCCTACAGAGAGTTTTGAAAGTAAAAGTTTGTCCACAATTACGTGTGGATCTGAGAGAGTAAAGTCTGATGAAAGCTGATGCAGTGAGGCATCTTTAGTACCTGGTCCATCTGGGACACCACCTCAGAGAGGAGGGAGTGCAGGGTGGAGAGTTCCCTGCCGAGGTCGATGTACCCCTCGAAGCCTGCCGTGTTGGAGATTGTCTCCGGGTTGGAGATTTCGAGCAGGAAACGCTGCATATTGGTCCACTCGTGCTCCAAGAACTGGTTCATGAAGGACATGTACTCCTCCTTGTTACCAAATCTGATGGCGAACGGGGACACAGAGTGAGTGCAATTAAAAAAATACATCCAAATTTTCAGTTTAAAGCTTGGTAGGGGGAACAACACTCACTTGGTGAAGTTTGCCAGGTTTTGGGTGACTTTAGCGATGAGCGTGAGCGTCCGTGCTGTGCGGTCGTCCGGATACTCCTGCATCAAATTGAAAAGCGAGGGGGACATGATGGCCGGACAGAGAAACCGCAGGAACAAGGACGCGCTGATCAAACGCTCGCTGATGTCCGGTCGACCCCTGTTGCTGCATTCCTGCCGCCACGACGCAAAGACCTCTTTCAGCTCTCGTGGAAAGACGCTGCGGAGAAACAGAGATGATTAATAATAACGTGTTAGCTGAAGCGATATGTATAATTCAGAACGGGGTAGTTTTAGCATATTATTTGCATTTGATTTGAACACTTGGCAGGATGTTACTGCACTTTTCATTTTGTTTTTGCATTTGTCAGGGGTGTAAACAACGAGAACAAAGCAGGCACAGATTTGATTGCAATCACTCTCCATACATCTTTACTGTCTGCACTTGACAAT